>NC_134039.1:29115705-29471006 GCF_965140245.1 Athene noctua
AAAAAAACCCCAACAAATAAAACTCCAAGTCAGAATGAGAACAGCCAGTGTCTGTGAAAGTTACACTGCAGCAAGCTCTGAAGAGCCAAGATGAGGCTGCCAGGACTCAGCTGGGGGTCTCCTGCCAAGAAATTACACTCTAGACTGAGCAACATCCCCATCTCTCAGGTGACTTAAACAGGGAATCACAAAAACTAGAGAGCCCCAAAAAGACTCGATATTTTTCTTTTCTTTCTCCCTCGCCAAGCATTGTTGTTCTGGGTCAACAGAGTCAAGGGCAAAGAAGACATTGTTCTCAAGGCAAGATGACAGCAGGAGGAAGAAATAGGATGCGAGAAGCTGAGATGATGTGCCCTTAGGCTAAGAAGAGACGTTGCAGGGGACAACATGCTCCTGCTCAGACTCCACCTCTGCTGCAAAAGGTCCTAGAAGTCCCTTAGCCCCAGCTTCCGTGGAGTACCATCTGCAAGACAGAAAAATTACTTGCTAAGAACAAGCAGAGGTGGATATTCTCCATCAGGAAATGGATATGAGATAGGAAAAGAAGGACTGAGAACGCATGGGGAGAGAGGGGTCCCATCATGCCGGCGTCAAGAACAGGAATGTCTTCCTGCTACTAGCAGAAAACCTGCCATCATACTGCTGGCTTTATACAGGCAGATGAGACAACAACTGCAAGCAGTTGCCACCTGAACATCATAGATACAGTAATTATTAAAAGCAGAGCACAGTCTTGAGCAGGGTATGGACACCCATGAATCTGTGTAAGCACCAGTAGAAAGCAGTTGCTGCATACAGAACAGAAATGCAGTGTTTTTCCTGCTGTCAGCACCTGCGTCAGGATCCTGGTTTCTCTTGAGATACAGCTCTTAATTGGGATAGATTGTACATTTTCTGCTGTAGCCCAGCCCAGCTTCCAGTTTAATTGCTAGTTTATGACTTAGCCTGTTTTGTGCTTTCCACGCTACTTCTTTCCCCATTTAATCTAATAGAATTATAGAAAGTATTGCCGGGAGGACCTCAGGAGGCCACACAGTTTATCCTTCTGCCCCAAGGCAGTATTTCATTTTCAACAACATCATGTGTCTTCTGCTATCAGGTCAGATTGGTCCAAGATGTATAGTGCATAAAGAAATGAAGCTTACCCAGGGGAGTCAATTGGCATAAAAAGACTAAATCCAGCCCTTTAAGTCACTGAAGTTATATCAGAAATAAGCCTGGTCCAAATGGTGTCATTTATCAGATCAGTTTTCTGAAAGATGTCCTTTCTTAAGTTTTAAGTCTCTAAAATGAACAAATCTCTAGAAGAAACTGTTCTAACAGCACCATTTCAGTATATTTAATGCTTTATTATGAACAGCAGTGATCATTCCAGTGTTAAGATTGAACAGATCTCATCACAGTATGATCAGCTTTGAAACTCCTATTAACTCTCACAATAAAATCTGATCTTTCTGCATTTCACTCCACAGTAGAATGTCTGGCAAGACAAAACAAACCATTAAAACACTTTTAATACGACAACTTTACACAAATGAATTTCCAGTAAAATTTTGAAATGTCACTTCTTAGGGTTCTTTTTTCCAAGACAATTTGACTAAAAATTCCACTTTTGTTTTCTTTCGTCTATTAATCTCTCTAAGAAGAAATGTCTTGCAGCCTTGGGAATAGATAATGCAGAAATTAGAAGGATAAAAAGAAAAAAAAAATCGTATGGTGATGTATCAAGCTAAGTAAAGCAGGGCACAAGTATAACAGGGATTCTGTTCAGCAGAACCATGAGGACCAAAGGAAAGGTAAGGAGGGTCTCCAAGGATCTCTCTAATCAAACAAGCGAGCAGGAAAAAGAAGGAACATGAATCTCTTAAAAATGGTTAAAGGCCCGTTTGTTTCCTCCCCCTTCTTTTGAAATTTCAGTTTTGGTTGAGCTGGGTCTCTTCTGGGTTGTTAACACCCATGCTGAGCACCTGCAGCACTGCACAGCTGGACAAAGTATAGAAGCTGTAAGAAGCTCCTGGTCAAGCTTCCTGGTCAGCAGACAGGCTTTCTGCCTTCCTCCCATTGTTCTCCACAGCATTTGTAATTCAGGGTGATGCTAAGGCTATAAGCAGCAAACATGCATCCTCACCCTACACATGTGACTGCAACAGTTACTGAACACAGTAAGAGAAACTTAATAATGTCTTCAGACTCTTACTCATCCTGCTTGTCCAGCTCACCTACTCACTACCCTAAACTCCTTCACACAGACACAAGACTATTTTTCACAGCCTTCCCATATCTGTCTCCCATGTTCTCTACCCACTCTTCACTACTAGCCTCTACAACCAAGGTCACAAATACGCTAGGAAAATAGCAACAAGCATCACCTGCCTCATGCTGGTATTATATAGCACATTAGCCAGGAAGGACAATATATTATGCTTTTAAAATGCACTTGGAAGGACAGAGATTGTTATTGTCAAACATACCATTTTAAAGGACATTAAATTGTGTCTACATTAGTGCTTGAAATAGTCCTGTAAAATACAAGTTGGGAAACATGCTTTAGACACAATCTCTTTTCTAATTCTAGGCATGGCCTGTGGAAAGAGGGAAAGGGGCAGTGAGTGAATCCCTACTGCTAGCTAATTAGATCATACATTTCCTCTCTCAGGCAATATATCTTTCCCTGCATGGGATGCATTTTTCTTCACTAACCTCTCAAAAGCAACTTCCCTATAAATCACAAATCACCACTGCAAGCATTCCCTTAATGAGATCCTCTAGCTTCTACATTCATTTAATAAAACAGCATTCACCAATCTTCATCCTACCGGTGCGTTTAGACTATTTGAAGTTATGGGAGGTCCTTCTGGTGCAGAGAGATTGAACTCCCTGGTTAAAGATTGCATAAGATTCGTTTTATCACCCATTCCCAAAGTGTTCATCCCCCCCTATACACCACATCACAGGTGGCATACACACCTGGCATGCTATTTTCAGTATGAAAAAATATCTGTCTTATGTTGTAATCACATCATCAATAGAACCAAGGGAAATGAGCTACCAAATCAAAACAAACCTTCGTTAGTTCTTTAACTAGACCAGCACAGCATCCAAAATAACTTTTATTCATAATAGTCAGAAGTACTGAGCACCTGCAGGCAAGACTCTACTCAGCTGATGTAAATCAACAGAAACTCTCCAGGATTAACAAGACAACCCGTGTAAGATACAAATGCCAGTAATGCTAATTCAATTCAAAAAAGGGTGAGCCTTCTAGTTACTCTAAACCCATGGAGGATGAGTCCTTTCTTTGGAGGAAGCAAGAGCTTTTTCAGCTGGCTCTGTTGCTTTTTGAGGTGGCTTCCAGCAAAATAACCTATTCATTTTCTTTTCTTGTGGGCTGAGCTCCTACTTAACCTCTTTAGCTGGTATTCATGCTCCCTAGCTAATTCCTAGCATCAATACACATTTGCCAGTGAAATGAGCCCAGTTACTTCTCCAGATTCTTTAAGAGCTTCATAAACTCTGCTACAAGATCTGCAGCCATATTTCTTATGTTCAATCCAATGTACTTTTCCCAGCACTGGGCATAAAAATGGTTATAAAATGCACCTACAGAAGTCTTGAAACACAGATTCCTGAAAAGCCTACCTGAAAAAATCACTCAGTGCTTACTCTCCACAAAATTCAGCTTCCCTTGCCCAGAAGGAGGCTAACGTAATCTGGGAGAAGTGAAAGGTTACAGTTTTGAGCTTCTCGGTGTTAGGCTCAGTTACAGGGCAGTACCTTACCACAGATACTTGCATTTACTGCGTTAGCAAATAGACTTTTACACATGAAACATCAGTACCCCCCACAAAAGAGCAGTTCTCTCTAGGCTTTTAACCTTTCTGATACAAAACTTCTAGACAGACATGGCTGAGTCAGAGTAACTTAGCCAGGCTGTCTTTCATTTCCTTAGTCCTGTTTCCACCAGCAACATCAGAATCCGGGTCTTTAGTCCAAAATTCAAGGACAAGCAAGGAAAGTTTAACAACAAAGAGGACACTTTTTCTAGTAAGGGATTGAGAACTGAACCTAATAAGAACATGGTATTGCCAAGTTCAGCTGACAAAAAGAAAAATGACACAAAACCACATAAGATGACAAAGACATGAAGAAGAAAAGATGATTTGTTTTAAATTCTGGACTCCTCTTTAGAATAAAAGAGGTATTCCTGCTATCTGACCCCATTTTGCAGATAAGCAATGGATGTGCCTGCAGGAAGTCCTGCTCGCTTCAAGAGAGGTGGCTTCTTGAGAAATCTTGTGATCTGCGACCAGCAGAGGGCACTGCGTTACCAATGACAGCGGTACAGACGCAACACAGTTCCTATCAGGCAGTGAAAGCAAGCCACGCTGAAGAAAAGAACCAGATTCTAGAAGTCAGAAACACAAATCAGTCATCAGCGTATCAGTCCTACAACTGATAAGGGTAACACTGTTAAAACAGGCCTCAAACTCTGGGCACTCCTGGAAACACACTTAAATCTAGCTTGGTCCCCACACATCTCAGTCTCCATGGGTTGATTTTAGGGCACAGGCCTCCTCCTGAAAATGCTTTTCAAGCTGCAGGGCCAAATCAGTCCTGCCCTGCAACATATGTATCAAGGTTGGGTTGCTTATGTTGAACAACATCCTGTCAGTTTCCTCTCGCCTTCTCCAAACCTCTATCTCCTTGCTTGTAGCAGCAGGAAGTCTGTTCAGACAAAGAAACAAGACAGTATCAAGCAGAGCTGGCAATTTCCATTCCGCCCTCCCCTTTTAGTTCCCGCCTCCTCAAACCTAGCAGACTTGCAGTGAGCAGAGAACCAAGTTAGAGGACATGAAAGGAATGCTGAGGCAGCAACTTTGGAAAAGTGTCTTTCCACTTGCTTATTTCTAGTTTATTCTGAATTACCAGAAGATGACCACGAAGAAGCAAATAGCTCATCTTTTTTCTTCTCTCTGTATTCCATCCTGCAGGATTCTGGGCACTAGAAGTAGCTTAGAGGAGAAATAAGTCATGGCAGTCAATGGCCCTCAAGCTAGTGAGTGAAAAGTTTCCACTTTTTCTTTGTACAGTTGGTGAAATGACTTTGCCAGGATGTGGAAAGGTGCCTCAAAATTTTTCATCTCCTTCTGTAAAAAAAATAAGAAAGTTGTGAATGAGATGGAATAAGCATTTGACTAATTCTGCCCCACTTCACAAAAGACATTAAAACTGAGGGTGAGTTAGATGACGAACAAACGGAAAAGAGAACCTCCAATTTTCTTTCTTGACATGAAAGGGAAGATAAGTTTACAAACATCCACAGATGGTAAAAGGAGGAGATACTCACCACTGACATCTCACAGTACTCCAGGCCATGTTTCTCAGCCCACTCCTGTGCTTGTTTCTGCTCCACAACTCGACGACCAATCAGGTCTGTTTTATTCCCCACTAAGACACCTACAGAAAAAAACATGAAACAAAGGAAAACCAACAAACCAGAAATGATTTGTTAGCAATAAATGATATAGAATCTGTAGCTGAAAAAGTTGGAGGTGTGGAGAACAGTCTCCAACTACCTAGAAAAGGCTCCACAAAGGAAACATACTGATGCTTTATCTGCTTTGTGATAAAAGCAAATGAGTTGGAAGAAGCGATGCCTGCCTCTGGTTTAAAAGAAATGCTCTATGCCACATCTCAACAGGAACAACTGCTGTCACACAAGAGGGGAGCAGATAACAAGAATCTCATCCATTTCTTACCCGGGATGTGCACTCCAACTGCTTGAGCCCTCAGCTTCTCCAACCACTTGGCACAGTTGTTGAAAGATTGCTCATTAGTGACATCATACACAAGGCACAGGACGTTGGGTTGTTCCCACTGCACAGCAAGAAAGGAACATTGTCAGCTCTAATGAAACTGATGTGGTAAACAGCCAGTCTGTACACACAGCAAACACAGATGCTAAGACAAAAATAAAAAGCCTAACATACAGGAATCCTATGCCCTGGCTGAGGTTTCACATTTCAGCTGAGCTGACTAAATGGATAGCTGGCACTGGGAGAGGTGGTCTTGCTCTCTTTCCCTATTCCTGTCTGCACAGTCTTGCTCCTTTACTTGTATTGGCTCTGGCACTCATCTGATCCCTGGGGAAGCTGATTCTTCATGCTGAATCAACAAAAAATTTATCCTAGAGAAAAAAGTAGAAAGGTTTTCTTCCAGTTTGAGAAGCTGAGCCAGCTTCTAGAGGGGTCCCTTGCAAAACAGACTTAGTGCAAGGGCAAAAGTGGAATTGCCTCTTGTAGAGCAATGAACTTAAGTTTACTTAGCCATCTTCCGAAACCTGACATCAATTAACTTATCCTACATCTCAAAATGAGATAACGTTTTGAGATAACAAATGTGTGAAGGAAAAAGAATCAAGGGCAATATTATGCTCAAGGACAAGAATGAGTCCTGTTTGATCAAACACATCGCTATAACACAAAAAATCCCCATTATTGGAGTAGCAGCAAAATAGATGGTTTTTTAAGAAATAAAAATAACTTTAACCAACGGCACACAGCAATTCTCAGTTAAACATCCCTTTGTTTTCTAAGAAAACTGAATGACTACCTGCATTACTTCCTCTGGAAAGTATTTCTTCTAACACTTTTACAAGTTTTAGAGAGGTAGAACAGGATGCATTGGCAACTAAGGTAATTGCTCCCATTTACACTAAAGACAAAGTTTGCTGCATCTGCCAGACTGGGAAGTTCAGATCTTCAAAGCAAAAGCACTTCTTTGGAAGAAGAGGACTGTTACATAAGACTTACCAGTTTCTCCAGCATTTCAGAAAATAGATCTTTTCCTGCAGAGTCAAAAATGAAGAATTCCTGAAAATGGAAGCAGAAAGAAGGCTCTTGCCAGGAAAAATGCAGTGTAGGGAAAGGTTTTTCAAGTAAATACTGGAACTTGTAACTCATGTATTTTGTTCAGTATGGCAGTGTCATGTCCCTGAGGAACAAGTTCCCCCACTGAGAACACTCTAGTTCAGATAGTATGAGAAAAGAAATAGCTATTTTTCGTGTATAACCAACAAAAGGATTACTTCCAAGGCCCCAAGTCTGTTTTCCATCCCTACTGGAAACAGAGTATGTGGAGAGGGACAGTAACCTGCACTATTTAAACAAAATTATACATGTGGTCCACATTCCACTTCTGGGAGTATAGGGCATTAAGGAAAAATAACAGGCAAGTTCCAGCTTCTGTAGTTTTAAGAAACATGAACCAAACCTGAGTGCCCTAAAGGACTGAAGAGAATCCTAACAAAGCCAGCAACCAAAGCTTTGGTTTAAGATGTCATGTTGGATACAAGTATGCAGAACTTATATTTTTAAGATTAAACTAACCCTGGAGTATCAGCAATTGTACACAATCAGCCTCATTTTCTTAATGCAACTTAATGGCCTTATGAACATGTGGAGTGATCTTTCACCAGAATGACACTGAAGTGAGGTTTGAGCTCTGGATGCCTCTCTCTGACCCAATTTATGTCACAGAAAAACTCACCACAGTATCACTTGTCTCTGGAACTGATACAGCCTTCACCAACAGTTCTATGCCCGTTGTCTGACAAGAAAAATCAGAAAAACAAGGATCAGAAGAGTTTTTAAGAGCCTATCTGACTGCATACCAACCATACATTGGATCAAGAATTGCCTTGAATCATTACAATCCCATCAAATGTAGATTGCTGGGAACTCCTCTTAGCTCTCGTAACATACGCCCACCTACATGCCAGTGCCAAGTAGATTTGCTCTGATGGGGGAAAAAGACAGAGAAGAACCAATGTCCAGAGATCTGCTTATATCCAGTGAAAAGATTAGCTGAACTGCAGGGCTACCTTCACTATCACACTGCTGCCCTAAAGCACACCTTAGAACGTTTTGCACCAACCATGTGATCAGCTAACATATGGAACTGAGGTTATTTGTGCCTCTTCCACCTTTAATCTCATTCTGCTTCATAGCTTGTTTGTTCTATTTCTATCCTTAACTTCTGGTTTCCATCTTTATTTCAATGAATAAACATATTTTAGGGTTTTTTTCTCCACACTCATATTTTCCTTTTTTTACTTTACTTATATTTACTTTTATTTTTATCCTGCTTCTGATTAGTCATCACCATTGATTCTCACACTGAAAGGCTGCAAACTGTATCCTCTTCATCTGGGAACAGTTTCTGTAGATTATAATTATCTTGGGGCTACGCAACACATCTTCATGTTTGCATAGTGATAAGCACACTGTCCACATGCACATTTAATAGTTGGAATTAAAAGCTTTCTCCTTTAGCAATGCCTTTTCATAGAGCACTCCCTAAAGGGGGAAGCTCCCTAACACCGCAAAAGCTTGTGAAAACACTGGTTCAGCAGGAAAATTACAAAATGAATGAAATTACTCTGCGATGTTTTAAAACCAGCACCCACATAATGTAAAGACTTACAGAGCATAAAATGGATTGTCTTCAGAATCTAGGGTGTAAGAGAAAGAAAACCCTATGAGACCCCACCTTGAATGCCTCAACTTAAAATCACTTTGTTTATTTTGCTCTAGACTTTCTTAGTTTTCTCTTGAAACTTATCAAAATGTTGGATAGCAGTTTGAGCTTGTTGTATGCTTACCAGTGTGTAGTTCTTCTGAAAATGAGCCCCATCATTGCGGAACATCTGGGCTAAAGCACTCTTCCCCACAGTTGGATCTCCTGAAAAAACAAAAACGTAAAAGATTTTTGTTTCATCTTAGAGATTCCTATTTTCCCTCATTTCTGTTATTATCCTGTGCCGTAAGAGCTTGGATGGTGTAACTTGGAATACAGACACGATAACTGTCCCAAGGATCACAAAACAATCTAAAAGGTAATATCCACATGAGGAAATTAATATTGCCATTATGCATACTGGTGCTGACATCAGATTTCTGCTTTAGTAAAGGCCCCATGGATCAGGGTGAAACTGCCGTTTGTTCTAAAATTCATGTCTATCCTATAGCCTTTACCTAAGAACTCAAATTGCCCAGATATGTTATCATGTAGAGAAAAACATAGTGTGATAAGGGAGCCTGGGCTGCACAGGAGAGGGCTCTTTCCTCTCCTCAGATTACCCACTTCCCCAGATTAAAATCCTCGTTATATACTGAGTTTAGGGAAGAGACAGGTCCTTTATATACTACAAAGCTGCTTAAGCCGGTAACATTCCTCGATGAACTCTTCTTGCTGACCCTGCTAAGAGAGCAACTCTTGCTGACTCAATGCTGCTGGTGGCTCATTAGTTGCATCCTGGGCATAACAAGCAAATGTCACTTGGCTGGAGAGAAAGAGCTTGCTGATTCATCCCTATACAGAAGGAAAACCAAGAGGTTTTAGCTTTTGCTCTTCTACAGCCAAGGCTTTCTGGTATGGCTTGCACAACTTTGGGCAAACCTGGCAGCTGTCTGCTATGGCCTGCTGTTACAGAACTCTGTAAGATCCAAAGCAATGGCAGAGAACAGCAGAATTCACATATGCCCATAAAACTTCATGAATATTATCATAATCCTTGAAAAAGAAAGACTTAATGTTCCTGAAGGGCTTATCCTCTCTTCACATACTGTCTCACTAGCCTGGATAGTTCAAAGGACAGAAATCAGGAAAGAAATACCTCAGTGGTTCCAGCTTTATCCTTAAAGGAACACTCAGGACCGCCAAGACTGGAATAAAAATCTTTTACATTATGTTGTTAAAAAATAAACCCAGAAAGGTATATATTTTGACATTATTACAGCTTCCTAGATGGTGTTTTGAAGGAAATTGATAAAGCTATCTGCCTACATAATAGTATAGAAGAGGAAGGGTGTTTTGGATAGTGACAATTGCTCCTGGATACTTTTAACTGAATGCATTTCTTGTTAAAACATTTTTAGCCTGCTTGCTTACTTTGATCTGAGTTGGGCTCATAATATTTAGACAGGAAAATCTGGTAAGTCAGCATGTTTGTTCCCTGATCAGTTCAAGCTTGTGCTGAAGACAACACTCTGTTCTGAGTGGAAGCTATTCTGTACTTCAATAGACAATTAGATCTGCCTTTGTAAAATGAGATAGAGAAGCACACATTGCTCCAACTGCGCAGGCATCATCCAGTGCAAATTCTTAACTAATGTGTTGCCTTTCTTCACTTTGACAGCCCCAGTTGTTCTTTGACATCCTCTTAAACCATTACATCACTACAGTTTCTCAAAATAAGTTTTCTTGCCCTTTTCATTTAGTTTGCTCTCATCTGCCAGCACTGCATCCCACAGTATTTATTCCACCCGTTACTTCTCTTATTCTGCCAGAATCTGTAGTGTGTCTCTAAAATGTCTGCTACTGCCAACCGCCTTTTGACAATGGAAACCTTTTCATAGTGACTCCATACTAAACTCAAACAACAATATCTTTTACTGCATGTCTGTAAATTACCCTTGAGATAACACAGGAATCGCTTTCTATTGTCAAGTTAATAGTGTCTCTTTCACTAATAAGAGCCCTTTTCCCCTGTTGTTCTCTTTGACCTTAGTGCAGGTCCCAATACTGTAAACCACTCTATTCTTCATAACCATTTCCTTAGGTACACAAGAGTTCCTTGTTCCATCTCTGGTTTTGCTCCTACCTATGTAACTGCATTTTCTCATTCCCTTTAGGTTATTGTGGTTAATCATCTTTTATGTCTCTTTCACTATATTGGTCTCTTCTGCAAGACAGAAGTTACTTTGCCTGTCTGCTTCATTAATTTATTATTTTTCATAATACATGGATATTATTGTAGTATTACTTGGGAGAATGATATATGGGACAGGACCTTCCTGTTGTTTGTGTTGTGAACAGAATTGAAAAGGCAGCTCCAGACCCAATTAGGATTAAAGTACATAACTAGGTCATCCAAAGAAAAACTATATGAATTTAAAATGCTAATGGAATTGGCCTCTGGTAACACTAAACAACAAAACTTGAATGACTACATATTGGGACCTGAAAACTTCCAAATTGGAAAGTTTTGGTGCAAGTTTCAAATCGAGAAGACAGGCAAGATACTCATGCTGTCCACAGTAACTATCAACAGAGGCACAAGGGAGATTAATTCTTTTGCATTTGCCAAAGATAACACCTGGCTTTGCGTGAGTTGATGGTTAGCTGCTTCTGAAGTTTTAAAAAAAGGCAAATATTTTATTCAGGATGAAAGAAAAAAAGTTTGGAGCAACGAGTTAAACCTGGGTGTTGTCTGCACATGAAAGATTTATGGATTTGTGCTTCTGGCTGAGGCTGCACAAAGCTTCAATGTACAGCATGGGAAAAAAGTTTTCTTCCTGCAGTGTTCACTGTCAGCTGTACTTAGTTTTAGCACCTCCATAATCCATCCTGACTAAATAGACTGGTGTCTTCACTTTTTTTAAGGTTAACTTCCAATTTGCTTGCGGAAAAAGATGCCTCTGAAGTGCACATGCTTTGTCCTTCTGTTTTTTGCGAAGGCTCAACCATTCCATCACAGTCTCATAATCATCACAGTTTCTGACATGAATTTTTCCTCCAGCACAAGGGGAGCCTCCTCTATGAGGCGGGACTCGGCTGTCTACCTTGCTCCTTTTGCGCTTTCCCAATTCTCAGCCTTCCTTCCTTCCTCCCTTCCCCCTTCCTCCCTTCCCCCTTCCCCCCTTCCTCCCTTCCCCCTTCCTCCCTTCCTTCCTTCCTCCCTTCCTTCCTTCCTCCCTTCCTTCCTTCCTTCCTCCCTTCCTCCCTTCCCTCCTTCCTTCCTTCCTCCCTCCCTTCCTCTCTCCCTCCCCTCCCCTCCCCTCCCCTTCCCTTCCCTCCTTCCTCTCTCCCTCCCCTTTCCTTCCTCTCTCCCTCCCCTTTCCTTCCTTCCTTCCTTCCTTCCTTCCTTCCTTCCTTCCTTCCTTCCTTCCTTCCTTCCTTCCTTCCTTCCTTCCTTCCTCCCCTTTCCTTCCTTCCTTCCTCCCCTTTCCTTCCTTCCTTCCTCCCCTTTCCTTCCTTCCTTCCTCCCCTTTCCTTCCTTCCTTCCTTCCTTCCTTCCTTCCTTCCTTCCTTCCTTCCTTCCTTCCTTCCTTCCTTCCTTCCTTCCTTCCTTCCTTCCTTCCTTCCTTCCTTCCTTTCCTTCCTTTCCTTCCTCCCTCCCTCCCTTCCTTCCTTCCTTCCTTCCTTCCTTCCTTCCTTCCTTCCTTCCTCCCTCCCTCCCTCCCTCCCTCCCTCCCTTCCTTCCTTCCTTCCTTCCTTCCTTCCTTCCTTCCTTCCTTCCTTCCTTCCTTCCTTCCTTCCTTCCTTCCTTCCCTCCTTCCTCCCTTCCTTCCTTCCTTCCTTCCTTCCTTCCTTCCTTCCTTCCTTCCTTCCTTCCTTCCTTCCTTCCTTCCTTCCTTCCTTCCTTCCTTCCTTCCTTCCTCCCTTCCCTCCTTCCTCCCTTCCTTCCTTCCTTCCTTCCTCCCTTCCCTCCTTCCTCCCTTCCCTCCCTCCCTCCCTTCCTTTCTCCGTATGGCGTATGAGGGAGAGGACACGGCGTAGGTGAGGTCCCCACCTCTTCTCAGACTGGGCGACCCCGGGACAAGGAGCCGAGGGCAGCCAGACCACTACCCGCCGGGGGATCCCCCCTCGTTGAGGGGGCCCGGACGTCCCAGCGCCACCCCGCTGCGGACCTCGCTCCGTCACCTCGGTCCACTCTACGGACCCCGCTCCGGGCCCCGGCAGCCAGCGGGGCGAATGGCACCGGCCGGGCCGGACTCACCTGCCAGCACGCACTTGGCAGCGAGCTTCACCATCGCCGCAGCCCGGGAAGGCGGCGGCAGGCCGGGAGGGCCGCGGCAGAGAGCGGTGGCGGCAGCCGCGGCCCTAGCAACAGAGGTGGCCCTAGCAACAGAGCGCCCCACCTCCTTGGGGCAGGGACCGCTCGCCCAGCTCGGTTGGCTGGAAGCTCTGCTTATCAGTGCTATCTCGAGTTCTTACTGGTTCTCTTGTCTTTTCCCGCCCACCAAACGTCCTGTCATTCAAACCCGGCCCCCCGCCCCCTCTGTGGGCTAAGGCTGAGTGGCGCGCTCGGCGGATGGCGCCTGGTGGTGCGGAGGCCCCGGAGTAGTTTAAGCCCAGCAACTACCTACGTCATCAGGAGCCGGCTTGTTATTGGGTAGAACACAGGGGACCGTCCCACGGAGCCGAAAGTGGCCCACTGGGAACAGGGCAGGAAATAATCCAGTTATGGGCAAAGAGCCACGGGGTCGAGGCGCGGCAGCAGCAAGCAGAGACAAGACTAGTGAGAAGCCTCCATTTCCCGCCTACGACCCCACGGAATGGGATCTCCCGCGCAGAAGCGCCCTCGCTCTCAGGCCTGGCGGAGTGCTTTCTTACGCGTGCGCGCAATCGGGCGCTCCTCTTTCTGCCCCCTCCCCACTGCCGTGTTCCTCCGGTCCCGTGGGACGGGGACGCGCCGTTCCCCTCCGCCGCCCCGCGCGGGCGGTAAATGGCGGCGGTGCCCCTCACACCTTCTGGGCCGTGAGCGGCGGGCGGGGGCCGCCGTGACGGCTGGGGCGAGGGAGCCGGCCGTGAGGCCCACACGGCGAGAGGGCGGTGTGTGTGTCTTTCCACCGCCTGCAGGAGCCCCCGGATTTGGGTCACTTTTCCCTCAGGTCTTAGAGGTGCAGTCAGATCGGAGCGGGAGTTGAAACTGCACCCCACTTTGTTATTTGCTGTGGCTGCTTATGAGTCGGCCACAAATCTCCTGAATTTCACAGTGTCGGTCGGGTCAGCATGTTTAAAATAGCCAGTTTGCAAGGCCTGTTTGTCCAGTGTGGAAGTTGAGCAACATTTCTTCTCAACCTGGGTCAGAATTTTATGTTATCCTTTCCTTTAGTTCATACAATTTCTTGCTTTTGACTATGTTACTGATCTCCGGCAGCGAGTTTTCGCTTACCAATTTCTTAGTATCTCGGCATTTTGTTCATCTTTTTCCTTTCTTTGTTATTTTTGTAGTCTGACACTCTAATAGGTTGCTTCCATTAATTATTTTTCTTCTTTTAAAAATATTTTTACTAAAATCTCCCTTGACTATTGAACTACTTCTATACCCTATTCTTAATCTTTAAACTGATCTTCTGTCTTCCTTAAGCAGTCCAAGTCTAACTTAATGAGTTTAAATGGGTTAGAGTTGAAAAACCTGACTCTCAAGCTTCCTGGCTTTTCCCTTCCTTCCAATCTCCTTGAAAGATCTTATGCTGTTAGAAAGCATATAATTAATAACAAGCAATATTTTTCAGGGTATAAACTTTGCTTGACCACACTTTAGGTTGTTTACTGTGGAGTGCAGAATCTGCTTATTATGAAAAGCAGTAAGTAAGCTTGAGAAGAAGAGAAACACAGAATTGTTTAGGTTGGTAAAGTCCAACCGTAAACCTAGCACTGCCAAGTCCACCACTAAACCAAGTCCCTAAATTCCACATCTACACATCTTTTAAATACCTCCAGGGCTGGTGACTCAACCAATTCCCCAGGCAGCCTGGTCCAATGCTTGACAACACTTTTGGTGAAGAAATTTTTCCTAATATCCAATCTAAACCTCCCCTGGCTCAACTTGAGGCTATTTCCTCTTGTTCTATCGCTTGTTAATTGGGAGACCAACACCCTCCTTTCGGGTAGTTGTAGAAAGTAGTAAGGTCTCCCCTGACCCTCTTCTTCAGGCTAAACAACCCCAGTTCCTTCAGCTGCACCTCATAGTACTCATGTTCTAGACCCTTCACCAACTTTGTTCTCTTCAGTATTCATTGAACCATAATAATGCACATGTATTTGTGTTATAAGATTGCAAATTCCAAGAGTAAATTTGGTTGAAAATAATTTTTTCCAAGTTTTATTTTAACTTCAAGGTAGTGCCTGATTAGAAGGCAGCTTTTTTTGTCTTTTCTCGTATGAATGACCCATTTTACATGTTTGTGACTACAAGACATATCTGAGAGACATCTAGCCAGGGAAGCAAATAACATAAAAATAAGAAGTACATACAGAAAAATCAATGGAATCTTATATATACACATTTAAAAAAAAAATGTTTCTGTGACAAAAATATGAAAAGGACTTCTCTAGCCTGAGTGGGCAGAGACTAATTGTAGATGATTACTATAGCAAAGTATAGTGCTGGATTCACTACTAAGGGTTCTTTTAAAAAGGAAAAGAAAAATTAATCCCAGGTCTTATTATTGCTCTCACTGTTTTCTCTTCCATTCCTGAAACCTCCATCACATAAAATAGGTGTGCAGTTATTGATGTTCTCCATCATTTATGTCTAAATAGCTTACCTCCTTTTTAATCTTTTCTGCCTTCTGCTCCATCGTCCAAGAAATTAATTTGTGTCTGTGTTGTTCCATTTTTGCAATCTTTGCATTATCCTTTGTTGTGTATTTGTAATATTGTCCCAGTTTACTGACAGGTCTGTATGCGAAGGCTTTGAGGCTCCATTATGATGTACTTGAGATTTATTGATCGTGGGTGTAATGTAGTAGTATCCATCAGCATTTACTGAAGCTGCAAACATCTTTAGTAGGGATCAGTGTAATAGAAAGCACAGATTATGTTGGAAGTGAGATTTTCTTTGCTGTTGAAAAATTCTGCTTGGAATCTGGCTATCTCTTTTCTGTTTGCTGCTTTCTTATTAGCACCCTGGTCCCTCATCCCATGCTTTCATTTCCAACTTGCCTCCACATGCACTTGCACATAGAGCTCTTAAGGGACTTGTATCCTCTCTATTTCTGCTGTCCTTTTGCCCCACACATTTTTTTTCCCAATCTCAACCTTTTCCTCTGCCTGACCTCCCACAGGTAAAAGTTGTTCCCATACTGGCAGTGACAGTGATAGATTAAGGATAGAATTGCTTATCTACATCTTGTAATCCAAGCAGAATCACAGTCTGATGTTAACAGTCCACAGGGGTTGCTGCTGAATAAATTGGAATACTGGGAGCTGTGCTCATTGAAGCCACTCTCATCTTGAGTATGTGAAAAAGAGAGAGAAAGAGAAACCCTGTGGATTTTTTTTTAAAAAAAACCAAACAACCAACAACAGAGGATGATGTCCTTACCCTGGAGAGGTGTTTATTAGGTTAAATCCTGTATTTATGAGCTAAGGAGAAATAGATCACTCTTTTTATTCACATGTTTCATTTCTTCCTCAAATAAAGCATGATTCCTCTGAGTGGGAAGTGCTCTCTAATCTTTCTCCTTCTCTAATGTGAGCAGGATAAATTACCCGACAACCACAAGACCCTGAAATTTGAAGTCTCATTCCTTTAGGCAGTGGTCACAAAACAGCAGATAAACTGCACATGTCTATAGGTGGCTCGCATTTCATCCGACTACAGAAGGCAGCAACGGTGGAACTGCAGCTCCAGTAGGAGTGGCGAGGAATTTCAGAAGCAAGGTAAGGTCTTATAATGACAATTAAATGAATGTCATACAGTCTTTTAGACTGGTATCTGGCTTGTGCTTCAGATTCTGTCTGGTACTGCAAACCCAATACAGCTGTGCAAATCACTTCATTGTCTCCCTCACAACATATATATGTTAAAAAGTTATTTTTGTGAGGCAGAATTCACTGATTAATATTCTTAGGTCTTGTTTTTATAGTTATTCACATATAGATGCAAACATTCTGGGTATGTTCAGAGTTAAGCAGGTTCCAACCTGTAACTTGAACGTGCTGCCTGATGAGCTACTGAGGAAGTAATGTAGCTTTCCTTGGAGTAAGCAATGCTTCTCAGGAGGGCATTAATGTTGAGGAAAGGAATTAGTAGATCTTTTTGTAAGAAATCTCTTAAATACCAAGTGTTCCATTTTTTAATGTTCTTTTTAAAATTTTATGTTACTTGAAGGAAACTGTGACAAAACAATATCAGAAATATCTTGCAAATGGATGAATATTCAGAGTTCATGCAGCTTTTTAAATCTGTATAGATTCTTACAGAATTGACTATGAGTGTTTACTGACATGTCTGGAGGGCTTTGAAAACTTCAAGAATGGATGTGTAAATTTTATTGTACATTTCCGTTCTTTACACTTTCCCCATGCAGTAGAATAAATAGAAACTTCATCTATTTTGAGGGCTACTTCATTTGGCATCCCCTAAAACTGCCTTTTGTTTCTTTTCAGAGGGGGGCTGTTAGCACAGAAGTAGGATTTTGGATGCTTTCTATATCACTGTTGATAATGCCGTTATAGTTCCAGGTCTTCAGATTTTGCAGTTTTGTGGTAGGGACTGAGACGTGGATATGAAGGCTTTTTGGCTGAGACTTGGTGCACTGAAATGTAAGATGATTATGAAATGGTTGAGTCAGCCAAAGGATTTGTTGGCAGTTAAAATGGCACTTCTGACTGATCTGGAATATCTGTCATTTGTTACTGATCTACTGTGTTGTGAAAGTGGAAGTTAGAAATGAATGGCAGTTGTGGCATCAATGAAAAGTGGTAAATTATTAGATGTAGGGTAGGTACCTCTACAAGGCTGTAAGCTTGGTTTGAATATGTTAATTATAACTGTTATGTCCTTTCTTCTGAGATTATGGAACGAGGGACAGATTTCTCAAGGATGCATTCAAATCCACAAGGATAAAGATAAGGAGAATTTGGGGTGAATAATTATGCTGTAATAATTTCTGTCTGAAAAAATTCCAGACTAAATCTTTACTTGTTTGTTCTTGCACATGGAAGTTAGGGAAACTGCTGGGAACAAAACCTAAATCTTTATTTAGTTTTTAATAATATACCCCAAAGCATTTGATCATGGATCTGGAGCTTCATACAGAAAGTCTTATTGTTGTATAGACCTCTCCATGGTGGAGTATCTGTGACAGACTGAGGACCTGCTATGGCCTTGTGTTTGGCCTGAACCTTTCTCAGCTGTGAGTACGCTATTATTGGAGCAGCTATTGTCATGCTCTTTTGCATAGTTGTGCATATGGTGATTGGATGCTGGTGAGTGAGCACTGAGTATGCTTCTGCATCATGGCAAAGAGGTTAATCTGTGGAATACATGACATCTTTAAATGAGCTACCCATAATTCCAGCATGTCAGTCATTATGTGGTGATGATGACTATTATATCAGCTGGGATTCTCTTTCTGTATTTCTGTGTGCTGCCTGATTAGAAAACAGCTGCTAGGTTTATGCTAATGCTGTATCTCTTGTTAAAAACTCTAAGACAGACTACATTCAAATAATGAGATTTATTAAAACATAAAACATTATGTTTTGGATTATATTCTGTTTATGTTTTTAGGGTTTGAATGTTCAAGGTTTTCTCTGCAGGCATGACAGCTAGAATTTTGTTCCCCTTGATGAAAACTGGGAGTCAGCCATGTGACTCCAGGACCTGGAGGTTTAATGAAGGAAGGAGACAAGAAATAATATGAGACTCCTAATTAAATTTTCAAGAGTATACAACACTCTGTTTTCTATAATTTCCACTTTTCTAACAGGTTAATTTTTAGGCACAAACTTTTCCACCTTATCCATGTCTTTTCTTTTCAAGGTCAATTTATTATAACATGTTTATTTTATAATAAAACCTCTTCTGGTCTAAGCTTTTCAAATACTGCCTCTAATAATCTCCAATCCTTCCTGCTCTGGATTTCCTTTTCCCCAAGCCCCATTCAAGATGCTGAATTTCTCTGTGGTTCACCCTCTGGCCCCTGTCTCAGAGCTCTCTGTCCAAGTAATGTTGTTCTCCCCTACTTCAAAATCAAGCCTTCCCCTCCTGTGTTCCCAGTAGCTGTTCACACCAGCTACTTCCTTCCCATTTGCTGCAGAGTCTTGCTGGTCAAAGTCTTTGTGGCTTTCTTCCTATAGGCATAGGGCCTTGGTTCCTGCTTGTGATGAAGTCTGAAACATCTGGGCTACACAGTGAATTTAGAACAATTTTGAATGAGAAGGATTCTGAGCTTGTAAAAATAAGATACACCCAGGAAAAAAAATTATGTGGGAGCCCTTCATTATTACATGTTCTGTGTTTTGTATTTGGGTAGATGAAATTTCAGGTTAATTTTGACCTATAAGGCCTTCAGTGAGAAATAATTTAAGTTCTATTGTATCAGTTATCTTCCTCTGGAGCATTCACAATGAAGGTACATTTGAACACTAGGATCCTCAACAAGTCAAAAAAGATGTAGACTCATTAAATCTATGGACAAATGTCTTTTAAGACACTTCTGCTTTTCTAAGAAGGCTATCACATATGAATGAGAAAGTTAATACATGCAGAGAGGAACAGAGAAACACTGGCTCTAGTAATGAAAATTTTTACAGAACACAATTAAACACTGACTGCAGCAAAGCTAAAAGGAGACTTGCATTACAATGACATAAAATCTTTATTTTTTCCCCTAACCTCTGATTTCAGCTGTCTGACTAAGAGCAGGTGCTGGGGAATAGCTCAATTTCAACAACTCATTGCAGCTGAAAGAGTAGATGCAATTGTGCTGTATCCAGCAAAACTGAAAATTACTTTAAGGGAGGAGAATGCAGATGTTTTAAGACAGAAAATCTTCATTCATCTGCAGAAGGAAGCATAAAATTAGCACAGCCACATAATTTTTATTCCTCATTATATTAAAGCAGTAATAAGTGCTTGATAATTTGTTATTATCTTTATATTTTAGTATCTTCCTAGTGATACTTTTTTAAAACTGCATTGCATTGTGAAAATACAGGAAGTGGAGTTTCTTAACAAAATGTTAGAATTAAAGAAATCTTTCTAGACAACATTTCCAAAACCTGAAAATGTCTCTAAACCGTTTGGCTTTTAAGCAACCGATGGACCTTACCTCCAATAATCAATGATTTAAGCATTAAGCTCTGGTCCTGAGCCTCTTATTACCTGTCTAGAAGCTCTGTTGGCCACGTTGGGAGAGTTGCCCTGTTCTTACCACTTGAAGGCCTAAGTATCCATTTGTTAAAGCTGGGTTGTGCTGCTGTAACACCAGTGAAACCAACTGTATTTTTGTATGTAAACCATTAATTGCTCAGATGAGCATCTCCTAGTATTAAGAACTGTTGTTGCAATAATAATTAGAAATTCTGATTCAGGCACTGACAAGATCCTTTCCTTAGATCATCCTGGGTGGAAGACTGAATTAGTTTATGAAAAAAGAGACTTTCTTAACTGCATGTTCCATAGGCTTATTAAGTGCTTTCCAGTATTTTTATTTGTATCTTCTCATCCATTTATTGTTGTAGCTCATGAAGTCTATATTTTTTTTTTTTTTTTTTCTGGTGGCTTGAGAAGGGACCCTGTATTTATATTAACTTCTGTCTGTAAAATTGTATCAACCTTTGTTAAGCTTTGTTACTTTATTAACCAGAAGAGCAGTAACTGGAAATGTACTTCCTCTCTTGTGAAGTAATTATCCCACATTAGGAGATCCTACCATCTGGGAAAGTTTTGGTGATTGATCTCTCATGCACACAGCCAACCCTTTTAGACACATTTGGCTTCAGTCTCTCTTGTTTAGGAGAAACACTGTTTTAAATGTTGGAGCTCTGGGGAGTGCTGGCATTTCTAAAGGGTGTGTCTCTTTGGAAAAGATAATCTGCTAAAACACCCTCTCAGAATGAAGGTGCAGCAGCTCAGGTTCAAGCACATGTTAGCTATGACAGAGTCCACGACCTAGAGGAAGTATTTTAATCACTGGCGTGTGCTAAAGCCTGGATGGTGGTAGAAAAAGAATGTCAGCACATGCTTTAACCACAACTCAGTTTTACTGTGTTAATGCATGCAATGCAATTTCTCTTTCATTTGCAATTAATTTATAAATAAAATAATGTGTTCTCTATCAGCTGACCACTTAAATCTCAATTTAGGATTTTAGTCAAATGAAGTTCTTTTGTGCTTTATGATCATTAATAAAAATTTTGTGGTCTAGTTTGTGTCTTCAGTGAACCTTGTATAAACTCATAATCCTTGACATTATTTTGTTGAGGCAGAACTTGTTGCAAATATTATGTAATGCTGCAGTTTTTAATCCCATAACAATATTAACTCTGTTTTGGGCAGAATATTTTTAATGTTTTGATACTATAACACAGAGGCTTTGATAAAACTGTGTGTGTGTTGTTGGAAAGGAGAATGTGAACTGCATTTCCAGTCTTCCAGAAAGTATTTAGAAACTAGGGAAAATTGTCCTTACTTCCCCCCCAAAAGATGCAAAGTCAGAAAAGACAAAAGAAGCAAACAAGCAAGCTTTGCTTTAATGAAGTGAACAAAGTGTCGAAGTAATCATAGGACATGAGGCAGTGTTGAGCTCAGGACTGGTGAATACACTGTAAATATAAATCCTAGCTCAGCTTCTGCAAAGTGAACAGGTGTTATGGCCTCCAGTCCATTTGATTCCCAAAATAAGGTGTGGAAAATTGCTGATCCATGGAAATCCATTAAGAGCTTGGCAGGACCCTTAAAGCATAAACAATTATTAATTTGTTGGTTAGGTTTGGCAATGGTAAAAGATGATTGAAGAGATTTATTAAGAGTTGGTGATGGTCTGTTGGTACAAAGCCCTTTTGTTAAATGTTAATGTAATTTGTCAGGAAATGATGGTTTATCTATGACTTGAGGATTTGTCTCTTCTTCCTTTTGAATTGTAGCTGAGAGCAAGCTGTATTCCCTAGCAATATACAATACCAATGTGAACAAATAGTGTCTTTTTTTGAATGTGTAAACATAATTTACATATCTTAAAATCATCCAGTTGTGTCTCATTACAAACCATTGGCTATGAATCTAAGGAAAAGATGTGTGCTCGTTATTTAAAATCTTGTCTTCAATGTGATTGCTAGAGTTGAGGTTTTTTCATAACTTCTACTGTATTACAATAGGGAAGAAAATTATGGAACACTTACTGTTCAGGACAAAGAAGAAGATGTAACATGCCAGTTAAGAAATTTAAGGTAAATGTTTCTTGGAGAAACTTAATTTTGCTCCTTTGCTTATGCCTCTGAAAATTAAAACATTATTCTTCATGAAATAGTACATTCTGGGGTAATGTGGCTTTTTTGGTATTTGTCAAGCCCACACTCTGCTGAAAGTCTGATTAAATTTCCTAGCAAATTCTGCTTTCTTCAGTCTTTACAGTAGTTTGTGTGACAGTCTTAAAGATATTAAAATGAGAGCAATATGAAAATGAATAATATATTCTACATATAATGTTTTATTCCATATCTTATTGTAACTTAAAATTTTGCATTTGTTTGATGCATTTTGAACCATGACTAGATAATTTCCACCAAACAGGAAAATTCTGAGAATTTTTGTTAACTGGAAATGGAACAGTTCAAGATTTGAGGAAGGTTTGGAAGGAATTTGGGTGGGAAAAGTGAGAATCTAAGATAAACATTGAAGAGCCAGCAGTGAAAAAAAGTAACAGTTTGATGATGATTGCTACAACACTCATTTTATGTTTGGGCAGAGATTTATTTATGTTACACAGATGTTTGAAATTTTTTTCTTCAGTAACAGAGGCATGAAATATTGAACTTCGAATTTACAATACAGTTAGGAAAAAAAAAGTAGTTTAAAACAGATTGTATGAGAATTCTGAGTATACCAATTGCATATTTGAATAAACTGACCAAATGCATGTTTAGAATATCAGGTACTGTCACCATGAAAAATAAAGATGGTATTTTGGAGGACTCAGTGTAACTTTTTCAGTTTGAAAGTAAAGGATGTGTCTTTTCGTCTTATCCATTACTATATAGCTGAAAAATTTCAGGATAAATTAGGCACTCAATGTTGCTTGTTTGGGAGTGATTGAAGGAATAATGTGAAGAAAGACTGATATAGGAACCATTGGGGTCTTTAGACTTTTATGCCAATAAAATATTCCCATGAATGTTGCTGTAACTTACTTTATTTCACATAATGTACTCTAAATAAATTTTAGACTCATTAATGGTGGCGTTTATTTGCTATTTGTTCTGTTGTGCTTTTTTTTTGTTAAAGCCATGGGTAAAATTTCAGCTTTCGTGCCATCCAGTGAAGCATTAAAACATAAACCCTTGAAGATTCAAAGAATAGAAAGAGACTATAAAGGGCTTTGTTTATATAGCGACGTTTATGTAGATTCTCTGACTGCATGGATAATACTTCATAATACTTCAATAGCTGGCTTACTAATGTGTTTTTTTTGTAGCCCTGCAATACTCTTGTAATTACGCTCTATGGCCACTTGAGGTCAGCAGCTGCCGAGAAAAATACGTAAATTGCAATCCGTTTTCATTCTCTTCATTTAGAATAGTTAAAAATCAATATTTCTTCAGATCCGTCTAGACATTGTGCTAAACCAAATTATTTATTTTGAACACACAGCAGGTTCAGCAAAAAGTCTTTCTTGTAAGTTACTACAGAGTGAAAAGCTAGAATGGCTTTAGCGAGTGTTTATTGTCTTCCCAAGTAGCATTGGGTAATCACTGTGTCACAAATGGTATTCTGTACAATGCGGTTGTGATAGGGTTTAAACTTTGACTTTTTGTTTATATTAAATTAGAGATGAGTCTGAATGGAATAAGGTATTCTTGCTTCAGGGAATAGTTTGGAATCCAGAAATGGCAATTATCCTTCTTTTTTATTGCAGTAGAAATCAATGTTCTGTCAAGATACGGGGAAGATGTTGCCTAAAAGGATTCTCCTCTTTGACCACATCCCCCCCCACCCCCACCCCCGCCGCATGAGGTAAAAATCTTGAGCTTGGTGCCAAAGTTACTGAACAGGACTTGGGAAACAAATGTTTAGCTCTTGGTTCTGTCATAGGCTTATTGTTGGCTAGTAGTTTCTTTAGCTCGAGTCTCAGTTTCCTATATGTAACTCAAAACAAGATAGTCACTTCTCTGGTAAAGTTTTAGAATAAATTATTTTTGCTGGGATTTTTTAATATACTATTTTAACAGTGGGAGTGTTAACGGCAGCATCACACCTGAGTCTTGGTGTCCATTTTCCTGAAGTTCATACTGTTGTTTCTTGTGAGTATTCCATTCTTCCTGTCCTAGATAGTTGTGTAACAATTGGTAGGAAATATATTCTGTGTTTCACAAGTGACCACTTTTTAATAGTTTATGAAGTTATCCCCATGCATGATTGACACCAACTGATATTCCTGTCAAAACTTTTACCCAAAAATCCTCCTGCACCAGGCAAATTTAACAAATGATACAGACAAGGATCAATTTTCTGATCACCAAAATGCAGCAGGAGAGATGTAGGTTAAATATTAGGAATTGCTTTTTAGCTATAACACTGATTAAATCGAAAGAACAAACTGCCAAATGAAGTTGGGTAATTGCCATCACTAGAGATTTTCCAGGCTATGAGTATGCATCCACTTAGCAGGAATGGCTTAAAAATAACGCAGTCAGTTTTGCCACAGTTCGAAACTTAGACTGGATGACTCATTATATGCATATTTTATCCCAAATAATTTTTAAAATTTCTTCCCACCTTACCCTAGCTAGGGATAAAGCAGCAGGGATGTCAGCAAAAAAGAGTAAAATTTTCTCTCAGCGTGTGCCAAGCCTACATGAAATAAGAAACAAGTTCTAGTGAGAGAGAATAAAGCCCAGATTGATGTGACCTTTATTATTTTAACAGTGTCTTTCAGCACAGTTACAGAGTTGCAGGATTGCAGAGAACAGAGCTGGAGTATAAAATAACATAAATAAATATAACGGGAGCCAAAGCAGTCAGCAGGAGGTGGTTGGAATTGGGCAGTGAAGGATGGGTGAAGGGTTTGCATTGGTCAAAGCCTTTATGATTCAGCCACCATAGTTGCAAATTCTGGAGGAGGGAAAAATTTTTTTAAATATTAAAAAAAGAAAATGTAAAGAAGGAGGAAGCATATTACAATGATTACAGAGTCAGTGGTGTAGCAGAAACATCACAATAACAGAAGAACAATGAAATACAAGTTAATTAAAAGGGAAAGTATGACTTAGGCAATCTTACAGTGAAATGAAAGGGTTTTCTGAAGGTAAGGAAGAAATGCTATACATGCCAGACTGTCAAGACTGTCCACCGCTATTCATCTGAAGAACTTGATTAGTTTCCTGTTATTCCTTTGTAAGTCTCAATGGGATGAAGGCAAGAACTAGAAATTTAATTTTGCAGTGAGATAAATTTTCTTTATATTAGAGTTTGGCAAAAATAATCATTAAGGAGTCTTTCAGAGTATTCACATTCCTCTATTATAAATATATTACATTTAAACTCAATTTTTTAATGATAAATTGACTGAAAATGACAGATTACAAAAACAGAAGGCAGACACCAACCTATGTAGCAATCTTGACCACACTGGTGATAATGAGAAAAATTCCTGTAACGGCAGAGGACCAGGACTTTTCCCTGTGTTTTTATTAATTTTACATCCGTAATATTTACATAAATGTATCTATCTGTAGTTTGGGGTTATTTTATGCTTTGGTATATATAATGGCTTTCAGCAGGATGATGAACTGTGGTAAAGGCACATTTGTATCCTGGTGCATGGCATACTGCACTCTGAATACTGTATTACCCAAGGAGGTTATAATTCCTAACTCCATCTAACCTTGAAACAGTTACACATGAGAATACCTTGCACGGTTGTGTGTGCCTCAGAGCACTGGAAATGCAGACTGGAGGGAATCCCAAGAAGGGCAACAAAGATGATAAAGGGATTAGAGGGTGTACAGAGAGAGTGATTTACAAGTTTAACATAATCAGCTGAGAGGAAGATGACAAATAGGGAAGGCAGTCATCTGTAAAGGCCCAAGAGAAAATTATTGAAGCTTGCCATAGTGAAGGGTAATGCCTTGCAACTAAAAAAGATAGAAGATGAAAATTTTAACAACATTTTAATGTTTAGTTGAAAAATGCTAAACTCTAAACAAGTGAGATCTTTTTTGGCTGGTGTGTGCAAACAGATAGCACTTTTGATGAAGTGTCCAAAAACCACGTTGCCAAATGCTGTCAAACCATACTGAGAAATAGAAGTGTCAGAGGGTTTAAATTAAATCCAGATTTATCCATAATTTTGAAAGATGTAAATCCAAATTAGGATTAGTGATGCAGATTATTTAACACAAATAAATCCTGTACACTGTGGGTACATAGATTGAAAGTGTTGCAAACTGAATTTAAGAGATAACATAAAGTGCTTGTGATAGAAACCCAGACTATTCTGGGCAGAAAAGGAAAAAGGCTATGATTATTAAATCACTGTGTGAATAAATCCTGCGGAAAGAAACATGAACTGCAGTGGATGAAACCTTTCCAAAAGGGAAAACTAACTATGCATATTCTATTAGAATGAGTTGTCATATTTGCTACAGCTAAATTAAATCCTTTTTATAATAATATATATCTACAGGATATATTTGAAAAAGGTTATTCAGACTTGCAGCCAAATATTTTCCATAATACATCCTGATAGTGATTTTTGTCACTTAATGGCAATATATTTCACGGGTACTTTCTGATAGCCAGCAAACCATAAAATACTCTTTCATGAATAACTGCCATGCACTTTCTACTTTTTCCAGGATTCTCAATATACTTTAAATATTTCAAGGATGTTCTAGTTCAATAATCTTGTAAACTAGTTCACTCTTTATTTTCATATGAAGGTTAGGGCAACCACAGGTGGCATTTGTGGAGGCAGAGTGTATTCATATATGCAAAACTTCTGAGATAAGGCACTGTGTGTTAGCTCCTGCCAGTTGTAAATATTTATTGCCTCTGTCTGGCCTGTAAGTGAGAGAATCCCTGTGATTGACTATATCCTCTTCTCCAGTTGTAATTCTCCTTCCAAACAAAATTAAGTTATATCTTTCTTTGCACAAATAATAGTTCTAAATTACAAGTACTTAGACTATTTTGCCATGGAAGAACGAGCTGTCTTGTGTCAAAGCTCTGACTTAAAAGGAGAGGAATGTTTCACTGTCTTCAGTATAGTTTAGTAGTATACACCAGCCTAATGCATACACTGCAGTATTTTACTGAAATGACAGATAAAATTACAGAGAACATGTTGTAGGCTAATGATTTCTCTCATTAGATTGTGCTTTTTACATTATCTGTACAATAGCAAATCTACCTAGGAAACTTCATAAGTAATGACTTACACTAATTTATTTTAGAAGATACAAGAGCACAAAGAAGGATAAGAAAAGAAGGACTTCCAGAATATTTTTCTTTTATGTCATGACTTTTATCTGTGGCAAGGTCATGACTTATCAGTTGT
The DNA here is from genome assembly GCF_965140245.1 of Athene noctua. NCBI lineage: Eukaryota > Metazoa > Chordata > Aves > Strigiformes > Strigidae > Athene > Athene noctua. Next base: position 29,143,005 of record NC_134039.1, read on the forward strand.
ATTTTGAATGCTTGATGTCTTATTTTTAAAACATTTTAAAAAAATAATTGAAACACTTTAAAATATTTGTAGAAATTGAGCTGTATAAAGGAAAAGATTTTGACTTACTATAAAATTTGACTTACAATAAAAATTTGGATTTGTTCTGTCTAGAGTGCATGACCTTTGAAAATTGTCTATGGATTTTCTCAAGTTTATTAATATCAAGAAACTGATCAGCACGATATGCATGTTCAGTGCTAATACACAAAATAGATTTTAAAAGCCATTGTGATCAGAAATCTTAATTTTCTTTTCTCTTTTTTATAAACTTTGTCCTGAAGCTGACATAGCTGCTTCATCATCACTCCCCAATCCAATCTGGAAGTTAATGTTTGTATTTTATTAGGTAACCTGTTCTTGTCCTGAAATTTTTTTCAGATTCATCATCTTCTGTTCACAGCAGTGAAAGATGGAGGGGGCTTGACATCACAAAGAAGGTGATCGTGTCTTGCATGAACACGTTGCAAGTTTTCAACTCTTTGAAACTGGCAGATCAGCCACAAATTACAAATATTGATAGGAAAAGAGATAAACTGGTGAAATTATTTCTGAGCTGAGTGGTCTTGCAGGAATGATAAAAAGTTTAAAGGAGAAGACGTAAGAGAAAGTTTGTCTCTGGAACTGGAAGAAGGCCACTTAAGATTAACGTTTGTGATGATACGGCAGAGAAAGATGGCTCTGTGGTGTTAAAAATCCATGAAGATCAAGTTCTTGCAACTGCTGTGGGGTCCTGAGGAACAGTGTTCAAGGGCCATCTAGTGAATTAACATTAACCCCTGTGAAAGGCTGCATGTTTGTGATAATTTAGTAATGTACAAAGCTGATGTTTGAAAGAAGAGGTAAAAGTAACGCCTGACAATTCAGTTACAGGGAGGGAAACAAATGGTTTGCAACAGAAATATAGTATTGCAATACTGAATATGAATGTGATGTACATTCATGACTTTACATTTTATTTACATAGGCAGTTATAATCTGGAATTAGATTTATGCACCAAAGGAAAAACTGGAAATTATCTGTCATCCTCATACTTTGGTCACAGTCCCAACTATTAACTTTGCATGTATTTCAAGCCTTTCTGGTGTAACAATTTGCTGTTGGAGTCAGGTTTAAGAAATAGAAAGAAACCAATAATATTGTACAGTAGGAATATGGCCAGAAGAAGCAAAAGAAAAAAGCCCTTCATTCTCTTCTCGTTATCGAGTACAAACTCAGAGTAATTCCAGTTCAAAGTTAAGGAAGGGTAAAAGTTGCAGAAGAAAGAGATAAGGAGAAGAGGTGTTTCATATTGCTTTATTACAATGTACTGGCTTTCAGGCATTGTTTCAACTTTTTAAAAAAAGTTATGATCAATCTTAAATAAAGAAGTTAATGCTGTATTCTCTTGTATAAGCCAAAATCATTCTGCAATATAATTCTTTTAACCCAATCAATAATTGCTTTTGTTTTGCAGCCTTCCGGGAATAACTGGAAAATGTATCTGATGTGAGGTTGGTGGATCAGCTGTGAGCTTACTTACCTGAATCAAGTTTTCTTCTGAAAATCTTGCCCACTGATTTTAGTGCCACTGCCACTAATTTTAATGGGAATAAGGAGGACCCATATAATAAAGCAAATGACATTTCAGATAATGACACACTCATTGGGTTCAGTAGCTCTGCTAAAGTTTAGCGGGAACTTCCATTAGATGCTTCACAATTGCTCCTCTGCAATCATAATATAATCACAACCACAGAAATGAAGAAGCTTTAGTCTAGAAACGGGGTCATAGTCACTGATATGCCAGTGTGCTATGAACAGGCAGTTTAGCTAATATATTGCCTAACTAATATATCAGTGGCTAATTTTGTGTGTCATTTTTTCAGCTTCTGAATTAGAAGACTATGTTAGTTAACTGTATTTTGATTTTCATCCCTTTTTTAATAGCGCCTTTTTTTTAAAAACTATTTTTTACAGATCCCAAAGATAGGTAACACAGAGAGACATGAGGTTTTTTAGATATTTTTTAGATTTCAACCTATCATATGGCTTATCAATATGGTGAAAATTTAGCAATTGCCTGCTGTCTAGGTGATTTAGTACTCTGTCCACAAACTTCTGCTACTATCTCCTGCAATGAGGAAAGATTTAATTCAGAAACGCATTTCTTCATGTCTCTTCCAGTGTGTCTCAGGGATACAAAAGGGAAAAAAGGAGAAATTTTGTACGCATGCTAATTTGATTAATCCCAAGGGGGAATAAAAAACAGCAGTAATTTTTTAAGCAATGCTCTGAGAGAAAAAGCTGTTATTTTCTTGTAGTTCTCATATTTAGTAAAAGGGAGTGACAAGCTTTCTTAGATATGAAGACCCACATAAATACTAGGAAATACTGGATAGACAGTTATGGTGTGGAAAATCGGTAGCAGACTGGACTTTGAATTTTAAGAGCATTGCTTTGCTAAATCATGCATTACATTCCTATTTACTAATCATCAAGCAGAAATAAATGCTGGTACTCAGCTTTTTTTCTTTCTCTTTTCTAAGTTTTATAGTCAAGCTTGGATCTTTAAACTCTCAGTGTCCTGATCATCACCTCACTGAAACCAACAGAAAAATTAAACTAGTTGAAGCAGAAGTTGGATCGGTACTTACTCCTATGCTGTAGTGTGCCTGAACTACATCTCGGTTTCTCTGAACTCTTGCCCCCTCTAGTGTCAGAACTCGGATTCTGCTTCCCCTTAACGCCTGCAAGCAAGGTGTGGCAAATGTAGCAGGATTTGGCATTTCATTAAACCCCAGTTATGCCCTTCAGAAGGTCACAGGCTCCACTGATTCCTAGATTTCCTCAGTTCTTGTATGTAAGAGTAATATTCGATTGTTACTGTGAAAGTTTACTCCTCTAATCACATACCATCAGCGCCAATTTTACCATCACCATCCTTATCTCCAGCAGCCAGAAGAGCCTTCGTTTCTTTGTCTGATAGGTCTCTTCCATCTGGGGCAAAGCCCTTCAGTACAAACCTGAAGAGGAGGCATGGAAAAAAAGAAAGGGTTTTTTCCAGAACAGTTTCACTTTGTATTTATTTGTAGCACTGATTTGATACACAAGTTGGAATCAAGGGTTGTATCTTCTGTTGTTGACCTTCTTTAACATTCAGGAGTGCTTTACTCTGAAACTGCATTTGGCTGAAGAACTATCTATAAGGTATTGATCATTCATGTCTTTCAGGGATCCTGCGATAAAAGTTACAACTAGCTACCTCCAACACACTTCAGATCACATTATCAGCAAACAACAGATTATTGCACACAAATCCTAGTCAAGAGATTGAATTGTATGCTATTATCTAGAGTCTTGTAAAAAAAAAAAAAAAAAAAAAGAAAAAGACAACAGGAAGTTAGACTCTTAAGATGAGGTTATTTGAGAAAGGATGTATCTTTGCTTACTTTAATTCATCCTCTTCGATGAAGCCACTTCGATCTTTATCAAGAATATGGAAAACCTTCTTCACATCTTCTGGGCTCTTCTTTTTCAATCCTACCATCTCGAAAAACTTCTTGTAGTTAAAAGATTCAGCCGCTGTAGAAGATGAAAAGCCAGAGAACTACTTAGAAAAATCATGGAAACATATACCAGCACATACCCATGGTTTTCTTCCATACTGCTGCATGTCCTGCCCTAGGAGGCACAGTGGAGCCCAGCTGTGGTATGAGCTGGGTGTACGCACTGCAATCCCCCATGCTTTGCAGACACTAATAGAAATAAAGAAAGGGGGAGAGGGGCAGTGTCTCTGCAGATGAAGATCTGAGCTCCAGAGAAATGGTAACTTACCCAAGGTCACTCAGGAAGTCTGTGACAGAGTTGGGAGCTGAAGTCTAACCTGCTTGGTCTTGTTTCAGTGCCTTAAAGCCTTCCCACACCCCCTAAAATTACACCAAAACAATCTGATTACCAATCAATTACCAAAGTAATCTGAGAGTGGACTCTGACTATTAGATGGCTGTCACTTTTTGACATTCCCAGCCCTGGAAAAGACCAAATGCTCTTGCTCAACCGTGGAGCCTAGTGATGAGAAGTGTTTAGGAGCACACGGCTATTTCAGTTCTGTTTGTTTTTTTCCCTGAAGGCTTTCTAGAAATCAGTGTTGCATTTCGACCGCTGAAGGTATGTGCAGTCGTGGTTTGTAAACAGACACTGCAAGGCAGCGCTGTACTGTATGCTGCTTGCAAGACCTTGTGAGGCACGATCGCCGGGGAGGAGAAAAAAAATTAAAAATCAGCCCTTGAAATCGGAGCCGAGATAAATGAGTTCGCCTGCTCCACCTCTGCTGTCCTTTAACCGCACCCTCTTTTGTCCCACACATGTAGCCGACCGACTGGGGTGCGTATTAGAAATCGATAGTGACCTCCAAAACGTGCTGTGCACTTTATTTCCCCTTCCTTCCCCGTGCATCCTTATTGCCGCCGCAGCTTTTCCTATGACATAAAATTAAGGAGGCTCAGTCTTTTGGGATCTGCTTGACAGATCTGTCATTAGTTGTTGCTAATTGCATCTGCTCCGGGACTTGGAGATGGCCCTAGAACAGTGAAAGGTAATGAGAAAAACAGCTGCTGGCTCAAGTGGAGCAGTTTTTTGGTCCCTTCGACTCTCCGGCTACTGGGTTCGGTCGGGGTCAGCGGGTTTTGCGCTTCTGTCCGTTTGGGAAGGTCATTGCTCAGACCGGGACGAAAGGAGCCGGCTCCCCTGGGGAGTGCGATCAGCCAGGTAGTGTCGGGAGAGGGGGGAGATAACGTGCATCCCGGAGCACCATTTCTGGCGTTTCTTTGAGAGCAACCTTAACTACCTGAATCTCTTCAAGCACGAGGAGGGTTTGCTGTCAGTTTAGGGGTGGCGATGAATTAGAGGGGTAGGGAATGTCTGAAACCCAGAGGAGTCTGAGAGGGAAGTGCGGACTGCTGCAGGCATCCCTCCTGCAGAAAGCTTCTGCAGTCGAGCGGTGCACCCGCTTGCTCTACTGTTGCCTTCCGCTCTATCCCGAAAAGTAAAGCCCACCCGGGGATTCCGCATAGAAAGTAAGAGCGGCTTCTGATCTGCTTGTAACAAGAAACAGCAGTTCTGTAATACGTGAAACTAAATTTCGGCGGTGAGTGGGAAGCTGCCGATATCCACGGCTGACGTCCCTATCCCACATCAAGATATAATCTACCCTGGTTCGCCGAGGGTTTTGTTCCTTTGGAAGTATCTTCTCGGTAGAAAAAAAAGTCTATCCGCGGTTACTGCTTGCCTTCCTCTAAAATAAACGTTTCATCTCCTTATGTGCAGGGCAACATTGCTGAGGATGCAGCCCTGTGCTTGATAAGCCTGTCAGGCTTTCACTGCACTTCGGAAAATACACCCTCATTTGATAGTTTGTCTAGTCGGATCCTCTAATCTTCCCCGAGCTTAAATAAATGCACTGCTATCCTAAATTGAAGAGATGAAAGGGGTAAAAAAGAAGGGGGGAGAAAAAAAGAAAAAAAGCACTCACCTGAAAAGGCTCCCACAGCCTTCTTGATATCCTCAGCGCTGAGCACATCAGTCATAGCCATCCTGCAACTGTTTGAACAGGGAAGCAAGTGCGAAAAGATTAAAAAGTGCTTTTCTCATCATTTCTGCTCATATGACCAAAGCTGCAGTGCTGTGTGGGGATGGCACACCGGGAAAGGCTGGACCCGCGCCAGCTCTATAGCTCTGTGTAGATGAGTGCCACGGACTGTCGCTCCCCAGTTTGCAGAGCACCAAGTAGTCCACAGACGCGAGGGTTCGGCTAAAGCGAGGGTACGGGGATGCCTTTGCGGGGACCAGGGTGGGGGAGGACGCGAGTGAGGGTCGCTCCCGGGGAGGTTGGCGCCTAAGCCTTACTGGAGCAGTGCCAGAGTCTGTCGTGATACCGGCTAGAGATAGAGTTGTGCCAAGGTCAAGTTTTCGGGTGCGGTGGAATTGCTAGTGGTGCAGAGCAGAGCCTTTCCCTTTTGTGAGTCAGGACGAGCTTTACCAGTTAGATTCGGTGACGAGTAAGGAACTGCAGCATATGCCAAGCTTCAAGCTGCTCTTGAGGTCGGGAAGCAAACGTAATGTAGCTTCTGAGCATTTGCCTTATGGTTCAAACACTTTAAATATCTCCCCCTTCTCCCTTCCCCCACCCTTTCACACACAGATTCCTTTTAGACCTCGTCTCTTTCGGGCCAGTCCATATTAAGCATCATCCTCACTGAATTAATTATCACATTCCTGCGAATCCTACAGATTCCGTTTGTAGTGCACAATATGCTGCAGGATCTTCCGTGATATGATCTGGTGAAACGAGATGCGAGGTGACGACACGCTCGTGCGGAGCTCCGGTGCGGTGCTGAGCTCCTCGGGCGGGACTGGGCACTTCCCGGCGCCGTCAAAAAAACAGTGAGGAATTGTAATGTAGTGTCCAGGGTTTGTTTTTTTGGTTGGTTTTGTTTGTGGATTTGTTTTTTTGTTATTTGTTTTTGTTTTTTTTTTTTTTCCTCCAAGAAACTGTGCCCATTTTTTCACATGAAATATTGCAAGTAGTCCAACTCGTTCTCAGAGTTTGGGGACAGGAGACTTTAGGCTGAGGTGGGCAAGGTTAGGGCCCTGTAGCAGGGCAGATCTCTGCAGGGGTGCCGGCATCTCCGTTCCAGGACAGACGGGGGAGGGCCGGGGGGTGGTGGCCAGATCCCCGCGCTGCCATCAGCGGATCCAGCCCGGTCCCGCTGACGCAGACGCACCCTCGTCCTGAACGGGGTCCTATGGCACAGGAGGCGACGGGGGCGGCTGCAAAAACTCGGGTCGCTCTGTCGGTAATACCTCGGCGCTTTGAAACGCCCGAGCCCCCACCCATCCTTCCCTCCGCGGCCCAAGTTCGGCTGTAGCGGGTCAGTCAGCGTGCCACTGAGCGCACAAGGACGGAGGAGGAGGTGATACTGGGGTCCCTCCCCTTTTTTTCTTTTTTAAACATCGACTTTTCTTTGTGGGAGGGACTGTCGCTCTTCTCTCGTTGGAACTTTGTCTCCCATTTCCGTGTATTTCCTGAGATACAAGAGAGGCTTAGTTTTACCTAAGGACAAACAAAGAGACGGGTGGGGGAGCCGAGTCCTCCAGAAAACTGCAGAAAAGCAGAAAACTGCTTTGTTTTCATGAACACAGTAGTCCTTGGTAAGCTTCCACAGAACAGTCAGGGCAAGAAGGATTATTAAGCAATATTCAGAAATCCTTATAAGTTGCTATAAGTAAATAAGTTGCAAAGTAGGTGATCACTTCCTTGTATCACTTCCTAAGTTGGACGTATCTTTCCCTGATCTACAGGGAAAGAGGAGCTGTGCGCTAGGATGCTGACCCGAGATAAACCGCAACCCCACGAAGGGCTCTGCACACCGTCCCGCACGGGTAGTTCCCGCTCAGCTGCCCCCGTTGTTTCGGAGCTGGGAGGTGAAAGGGTGCAGTAAAGACAGTACTCGGGTTATTCGGGTCTCTTGCTTTAGCGGAGTTCAGCTTGAAGAACGGAGGCGAAAGAGCCTTGTGTGGCACATGCTAAAACCCAATCGTTACTCTGTTTTATGCTTAGGTTAGATGGAGACCCATCAATATATAGCTGTTTACACGAGAAATCAATGTGCATGATCTTGTGTAATCCGCGTAAATCTGCCTTAACTGGCAGAGGAAGGAGGACAACCTTCTCGTCTCCAGTGCAGACGCCTCCGGCCTGATCCGACACCGCCGCCGCTTTCCCGCTTTGCCAAGTTCAGCATCGCTGAAGGATGGGCCTCGGTCTCCGGTTTTCTTTCGTACGAGCCTTTTGCAAACCCGTTGATGAGGAATCCTCGTTCTTGTAGCCACACAGCCTCCCTTTAGGTCCCTACAACGGGGGGCGCTCCCGCCCGCCCGCCAGGGAGGATGCTGTCGTGGCGGGGCACTGGTGTTTCGGTCAGAGCGCATTTGGAGGGCTGCCCTCGCAGGTAACTCGAGCCGGGGGCTGGCAGGGGCGAGGCGCAGCGCTGCCTGCTGTGCGGGCAGACGCCACTCAGGTTAAGTAGCCTCAGGCCAAGGCAACCGGCCGGAGGCGCGCAGCTGCCCGGGGGCTCACTCCGGGCCCGTCTCCCGGGGGTGGCAGCCCGGCAGCTCCCCCCCGCACCTCGAACGGTGCGCGAACGGCTCCGCTTTCCCTCGTCATCGGATCCGTCAGGCCGCGACGGCCTAATCATGCTGCGAAGGCGAAAAGTGAGAGGTGCCAGAAAAATGAGGCTTCAGATCAGGTGGAGCCATTTGTACAGCGTAAATAACATTTCCCCCAGCTCCCCGTCCCCTGCTCAGAAGCCGAGAGGCGGTGCCGTCAGCGGGAATAAAAGCGAAAGCGGCGGCATACAGGTCTGGGGAGCGGCACTCGGGGATCTAACATGGAGTAGTGGCCGAGGCCCGTCTCTAATCTTAGCAGCGCATCCGTTTTAAGGACAGCTTAACTTCTAGAAGCTTTTAACCACCGAGCTTTAGTCAAAACCGTTATTCTAATATAAAAGGCGTTTCACGAATTGGCGGTTTCACACTCGACCCTTCACCTTTTTTCTCATCATCCCCGCGAGATGAATGACGCGTTTTTCTTTATTTCTGAGATTTTGCCAATTTTCCTGCCCGAACTATTTGCAAAATATACACCGTGGATTTCCAAGTTCTCTGTACAGAAGGTTTCGTATAGATCAACTCCCCCTTCCACCAGCGCCAGAATCATGATATTCTCTACTAAGCAAACGATCGAGTAAATTAAGTAAAAAGCAACCCGCCCTCATCAAAAGCAAACAATTCAGGGAGAATTTCACAAACAGCAAGAAAAAAAACCCACGCCAAAAATCGAAGCAGGAAGCCGGGGGTCCTTTGCAAAAAGGGTGACCCATTTCCTTTTATCTCCCTAATGACCACACCAAAGAGAGCAACTTCATCCCATCGTCTGCGATAAGGAGAGATGTAATTTCTGCGACGTGTTTGGAGGGTTTTTTTTGCTTTTGGTTCACGACTGAGCATTTCAGTAAATTCTGTTCACCGAATCCTTGCTCGCCTTCTAGTTCACTTTCTCCCCTCCCCTTCAGTGTTTTGTTATTTCCATTTTCTCACTTTATCCCCTCCTTTTGTCCTCATTGCCCCTCAATGTGTTCACCCATTTTATCCTTTTAATGGCCTTTTCTTCTCGCTCGGAGTCTTCTCTGCGGGAAGCCATCATTCCTCAGCGTTTGGGAGATTTGCACCTCTTTGTCTCTGGGCTTTTGTTTGTGGAAAGGGGGATAGGGTTGGAGTGATGGAAGATATCCTTATCTGCTTTCCTTCGGGCGCAGGGTCTGGGCTCCTGCCGAGAGCGGGCGAATCCACGTTTGCTGTGGAAGTTTGAACATTTTCTTTCTACTTACCTTTTGGATCTCCCCTAAGCGCGCTTGAAAAGGGTGTTAGATATGAAGGTGGTCAAAAAAAAGATGGAACTCGGGTTAGGAACCCCACTTATATAATCTCTCTTGCTCTATTTTTGGCAGGTGATACCCACTTCTCGCTGGTATCAGATATTCAGGGATATTGGTGGTGGTGTCACATTTATCTTTCCCTTAACTAATCAAGTAACACTATTAATAATCCTTGGCGCTCACCTTCCCCTGGCTGTGAAAACCTATTACCTCGGCAAACTAACGGTCCGCTTGAAACTTTATTCGAGAGAGACAGGCGGTATGAATGAGCTATTTGGGGGCAAATAGGCGCTTCAACTTCCATCAGATGAAGGTGGCGTCGGGGAGATCACGATGAATCAGGAGATTCAGTTCGAGCGATGAGACTCTGCTCAGAAGGAAGGGAATAGGAAGATGCAATCTCTTCATCAGGGAGAGGGAAAGCGAAGACACTCTCAGGAGTTTGTCCTTTTCTGTCTTTAGCCCTAGCAGATGCTACTCGAAATGAGATAACTGCCCTAAACTGCCTCCTGCACCTAAAGCTGCAACATTCAGTTTTACCTCTTGGCCTTGAAGGAAGGCAGAAATAATTTTTCCTGCAGGCCACAGCAAATTCAGTTGTGTAATTCTGGTTGCTCATACTTAAAGGAGCATCCAAAATCTTCACTCTGGGCCCCCTTGGGCAAGTGCTGTTAGAAGTCTAAAAAATTTACAACCCGAGCTTTCTTAGGAAAGGCAGGGCATTGTAAATGAAGAAATAGTTTATATACAGTCATAATACATTGACTGTAACCTTTTCAGCGCATAAATACTCTTTATGCTGAATTGCTCATTCCAGGAGAAGACACCTTTGAAGATACCTCTATTTTCACTCTGTCAAGCTGTAATAACAACCATAAAAGAGCCACTGAGAGCTATTTACCATTCTGTAATCCAGCTGGGGAAAATTTTCCTGATATTTAATGTTTTTCTGGCAAGGGAAAACATTTTATAAAGGACTATGAATCACACTTATCTGGAGTATATCTGTGAGTAAAAAATAATCTTTTCTGTTTCAGGACACAAACCCAACAGTCCTTAGGTTAAAAAGCAACCAGGGCTGTTGTGATACAACTGAAATTATCTTTTGGGAAAGGCAGGTGCTCCAAAAGTGAGATCTGATTTTCCTAGCTTGATTAATTGATCCTAGAAGGAATGTATAGGTTAAGAATATTTTTTTAATAGTTCTCTACTGCCAGTATCATTTTGATGTGGAGTTCTATGATAAATTGAAAATTCTCCAGCAGCTTTAGGTAATTTCTAAAGAGGAAGCTTTACTGAATGAAACATGACAAAGGTTAATTCAATCAGTTTAATGTTCTCTCTCTCACTTATTTGTATTACGCTTCCTATGGTGGTTTTTGAATTTTCAGTGTACTGCATTAGTAGAGGAAGCAATACCACTTTTCAGGTAGCCACTTTTATTTCTCACAGACACTGTGTCTGTGCCCTAGCTCAGAGCAGGTGAGACTTTGTATTTAATTACAATGTGAGATAACTCTTGTGGGTCCAAATGTTTCAGCCAACTGGTGTGTTGCCTTTGGAACATGATTCATAGTATGCTGTTTGATAAATTCAGTGATGTGAGGTTTGCATTACACTTTCATGTATTATATACATTTGATGCAGTACCAAGATTAGATTCTGGTTTAGAGATATCTTGTGGTTGTTAGCTGCGTGGCCTATTTCCATTTGGTACCTGGCAGAACAACTTTTCTCTTTACCTTCTTTTGGCAGCTTAGAGAGGATAAGGATGTAGGACTGTCTTTTTGGCTACTGGTGTGTGTCTTCCATTTCTGTCTGCTCCACTGGAACGCATGCATTTGTCCACTGGTGAAAGGAGACCAAGTGCAGGGCTGGTCACTGTGATTCCTCTATGTAATTCAGCCAAGTGAAAGCAATTCTGATTAGTGGAAATCCTTTCTTATCCTTTTAGTTAGCTCCTACTGAGGCTTATTTACAAAGAGAGAAGCAGATTTATGATATATATGCTCAGTGGGCATATAGTGAGGCCTTTGTGACATGTCAAATATTTAATTAATTAAAAGGGGTTTTGTTGTTGGGATTTTTTCATGGCAAGAATACAATAAAGCTCTGACACTTCTGGGTTATTCATACAAATCTGCCTGAAGCTGAAAGACATGGAGCATTGTGGCAACAGGTTTGTGAGAGTTTACCTGTGTGAAATGATAGAATTTAGGGAGGAAGTTCACGTTACTGCACTCATCAGTTTCAGTAATGTGGTTACATATGTACTATCATCTCAATCAGGCATTCAGGAAAAGATTAGGGCTGGGCTTCCCTTTTAGGATACATATACACTGCAGAGTTAATTGGGACACTCATCCATTATAATTTATTTTTCCCACACATATAAATAACTAATTTGAATAATAAGATGCTGCAGGTCCATATCAGCCAATGTACCTGAAATTTTTGATATTATCATCATAGTGCTAGCATAGCACTTCAAAAAGGAAGCTTGCCCTGCTGCTGTCTCCCATGTCTAGTACATGTGTTGGACAAGCAGCTTCAGTCTTCAGAGATACTACCAGTCAGTCATCTTTCACTTGCCCTACATTTATTTTCTTACTTATTTGTTAAAGAAGCCATATGATTTCCTTTATTTGAAAGCATATTCTAAAATTCAGAGGTTTGATTGATAAGAAATATTTCTTGGTTGCCAGTTAAAATGCTTTCATATATTTTTATCTCAGCAATATCTCATGTAAGTCTCTGGATCAGCCTTCTTTTCCACTGTCTTCTCAGTGACTATGCCTTTCACTTGATTTTACAAGCAGTTGTAATATCATTCAGTCCTTGGGTTTAGCCAAGCCACACAGAATTATTTATTTTACACCTTTTCTCATTCATCAGCCTCTCTAGACCTGTAATATTTTTTTTATTTGTTTTTGTTATTCTTCTGGTTTTGTTGGCATCTTCTCAGTATTGTGGTGCCCAGCATAACATGGAGTTACTTTGCTGTCTAAGCTTGTAGATTATTCTAAAGTATCCATTACAGTCTTCAACCTCTTATATAAGAATGACAAATCAGGTTGAATTTGATGCAGTCCAAGATGTATATACAATCTAGTACCCATCCATGTTGCATTTAGATTTGGAAAGTATTCACACAATAATTAAAACTATTTTTAAAACTATTTTATATGCTTGCAGAATATTTTGGTTAAAAACATTTTGAAGGGTTTTATACCCAACATTCATTATATAGGAACTCCTTCATTTTCCTCTAAGGCAAAGCTCAGTGCTGGTCTCACCTATGTTTAGAGGCAGAATAGGAATCCTTACAATGGCAGTATTTTCTCTGATGTTTTCCCTAGAAGTTATGACATAAGTATATATTTCTTCCTCCTGCTTCTGCTGTCAAAGTCGTCTCCTCTCACAAGGTCCTAGGTATATTGTCCTCTTCCATCTTACTTCTAAAAAAATGAAGAAATATCATATTGTTATCCTTCTTAGCTGAAATGAGATGCCTTAGGTGCTCCATATAACCATAAACCATACAATACTGTGATTCAGGATTCCAGAAACCCTGTACCAAAAGTCTTTTGGAGAAGTAGGAGTAAATATGAGTTTTATTTAATATAACACAATTAGGAATTATTAGGAAGATGAAATGTCAATACCTACATTAGAAGTTGTCCAGAATTTTGGGACAAACTTCTCCTGGCAAAAGTACCACTAAACCTTTCATGTTGCTGAGTACAACTTGTAGCTTTTTCAAAAGATACATTTACATAGTAAAGAATGTAGCACTTACTGAATTTAGTCCGCCAAGGATGTTGTGATTTTGAGAGCTTTATATGTTGGAGAGGACAATGGGCAAAGTCATGGAAGAGACATCCGTTGAATTTTACCAAACTCATACAGGCCACATCCAGCTTGTGAAGTTCCTGAGCTAAAGTGGTTGGGATTTGGGATAGGATTAGGGGTAAGTGTCATCATGTGAGTGCCTTATGCTTACATTCCCCCAGAGGCTTTTGTCTATGTCCATTGTTGGGGACAGGATACCGGTTTAGAGGACTAGAGGAAACTTATTCTGATCTAGTATAGTGGTTCTTAAATTATTTTCCTCAGTGTAGTTTATAATACCACACATGTGTGAAAACTGGAAAGATCAGGCGGACAGAATGTATATGAAAAATAAATTTGTTAAAAGAATGACTCACAGTACTCATAGAAAAAAAACCCTTTTATTTTGCTAATATAAAACAGGAAACTTCAGTCCATGTTTACAGTGACTCTTTGCTTATATGCTGCTCTTGGGTTCATATATGCCCTCTTTAGGCTGCATATGAGCATATCTGTTCATATATATATGTATATAATTTACATTACTACCCTGTGACTGAAAATGTCAGTTGTTTTGTATATACTAATTATAATTTCCTTCTGCCAGATGGTGTATATCAGACTGATTCAGGCTTTTTAGGTTCCATTACTTCTTCATAGTCTATGCAACAGACAATTCTTTGGTTTGCCTGAGAGAAGTTTGTATTCCTAGGATCAAAGCTTAGTGGTTCCATTTTTACATATGACTCCTCTGATAATTGGCTCAAAATCTGGAAATATCAAATGGCTACAAAAGATACCCCAGAGGCTAGAAGGAGCTAACTAATAGTCTATGCTACCAGTGGGCTTTGGGGACTCACCAGCTCACCATTGCAAATGGTGTGGAAAAGAAAGTGACATGTCTTGAACAGTATCAGCCAAAGGAGATAACGCAAATGGAAAACAGTGATAGGTGTTTCTGTGTAAACCCCTGGTGAGAGTTACGCTCAGATTACCAAACAAGAAAAAATCTAGTGCTGAAAGAGTAGGTTTGTATATCCTAACACCTCCTAGCAACTCTCTAATGGATACTTACAGCAAGAAAAAAAGCTGTTAGTCCCAGTGGGAAACCCTGACCTGAAGGTTAGGAGAATGGAAACAGTTGTTTTTCTTTACAACAGACACTTGTGGGTATCAGACATTTGTCATAATTGACACTCTGGTGTTGTTCACACTGGGATGGATAAGCCCATGTAATTATTACCACAGGGGTTATATTCCAGAAAAACTATCACAGCAGAAAGATGGCTTCATTACTTATTCCCATTTATATTGTTCTGCTGGTAGGAAAGCCATCAAAGCAACAGGTTTTGGGGAAATCTGACTTCAGTTTTAGCAGTTGGAATCCTGTGGTAACCCAAATTTTTATACTTATTCTTCAATTAATCTGTTGGGTTTTTTTCTTATGCTCTTACAATTTGTTTTAGAGCTGTTAGTGCATGGTGAGATGGATTTAAAAGTCAGGTTTGTAAAGGAGTCATATCTTTCTGTTCTGCTGATTAAGGATACCAATTATGCCCAGAAACCAGAGTGAAAAGAGCAGGCGTATTTTACTAGTGATAACCAATGTAACAGTGTAATACAGAAAACATGCAGTAAGAAAAAGCAGAACAGTGCACTTAAAACAGCAAACAGCAAAAACCATGGTAATGCATTAAATCATTACTACATGAGAGAAAGAATGGAAATTAAGAAAAATACATCACCACTTGCATATATTATCATCACCCAGACCCGCAGTCGCTGCAGAGCCCTGGTCACAGCGAGGATTTGGAGAGCCTGTCCCGGCAAGTGGGAAATCCTACGCAGTGCCTCCACTCATAGGTGAGGCTGCCAAAGTCGCTGCAAACGGGCCCAGCCTTATATACCAGAGATGGACATGCCAGAATAGCTGGCAACTTTGTTTTGAGTGGAAAATTTCTGGTTTGATTCTCCTGTTGGATTCCACCCAAAGCCTGGCCAGGGCTCAGGGGGGGAAACCAAGGGAGTTTCTAACAAGGCCAAATACTTGGGTTCTCAGCCTTGAACAAGGCTAAACAAGGGAAGCTGGATACATTCTCTCCTCACTACTGATTATATTTTGTCTAAGCTGGATCTGTCACTAGCGAGTCTGCATACTTTGTTAATGATTACAGACTAAGTTAGCACCTTCGGCTTGGGGCCTGTTGTTCAGGCTTCAGTACTTCAAAAGATTTAGCACTTTTTACATCAGCATAAGTGCGTTGTTATAACTTAGTATAATACCTACTAGCACAATGGTTTCAGTTATAAAATATACAGGATTCATCTATAGGTCAACTCTGGCTTGGGCCAGTTGACCAAGCCTTAGCACTTCATTCGGTCCTTTGACCTATAGGTGAATCATGACTCTCAAACCAATTCTATGGTTATTGACATTAGTCTTCATTCATCAGTTGATGATGTTTCATCAGGCATGTCCCAATCCAGTATCAGGGAGGGTTCTCAAATGATCCTAGGAGTGAACTTAAGACACAAATGAGGTTAAATGCCCTACAACCTTGTAAACTCTATTTCCCGTAACAAGCAATGATAGCGATAGGACAGAGAGAAGAAGAAAAAGTCAAAATACCCAAGCAAGCAAACGGAAGAGATGCAGCAAGGTCCGTTACTACCACCACGAATCCAGCAACATCCCGTTGTCTCAGTCCTGGTGCAGGTGATAAGGTTGCTATAGGCTCCAAGCTCTTCCGAGAGAGATATGATGTCGAAATCCCAGCTCCAGGCCCCGAGAAAAGAGTACACAGTCCTTTTACTGTCCCAGTCCCCACAATTCCTACAAAGAGTCTGCCCATTTCCACAGAGTTCATTGTCGGATGTGCCACCCTGTGTTCTTCCATGTGCACATGCCCAGGTGTTCATGGTGGTCTTCACTCGGCTTACATACAAGCGCAGCTTGACAGGCACTGCCAAGGATGTCGTTGTTCTGGCTTCAGGCAGACATGGTGGTTTCTTCGGGAACAGTTCATCTCCTTCATAGCATAATTCTCCATGGCAACAGGATGTTGAGGCCAGGTAGTGGTAGTGATGCAGCAGCAATGTTGGGACAAGCACAGTCTAACACAGTCTTTTACACCAACTCGTGGCTCGACATTGCTGTCCTCGTGGTGGCATGAAGGATAGATATATAAAGAGAGAAAGGATAGAAATAGAATGCAACATGATAACTAATAACACTCTTGGCTAACATATAACTAATAACATTTTTAACAGATATATACATTTTCCATTAATAAACATGTAACTAATAATATCTTTAAAAAATATGAATATCTTCAGTTAACAAGCATATATCTAACAACATCCCTAACAAATGTGTCATGCTCAAAATTAACTAACTCTACAAAACCAAAACATTTTATAAGGCTATATAGTAAATTGGAATCACCACTAACATGTGATCCATTATTTTTCTGCGGTTCTGGCAATGTACCACTGAGTGTTTGCAGCTCTGGCAGTCCACGTGGTCTGCTGCCCTGGTTTGCTGAAGTTGGAGTTAGCATACGCAGCAGGGAAATCGGTTTCCATGCCCCTTTATCCTAAAGTACATGTGTCATCTGGGCCTAGAAACTTCTATCCCAGATTCAAACAAAGGTAAATTAGTAAAAACACTACAAATAACAAAACAATATTAACACTAACAATGCTTAACAACATTATAATGAAACATATAATAAAGGTAACAGTAACAATAGCCATGTCAGTTAATAATATTTTAACTAAACATATTTAACTAAAATGAGTCTGAGGCTGGGCCTAAGGATGTGCTCCCGGTCCTTGGGAACTGGTGGAAGGACGTGATTGTCTACATGGATAAGTACAATTGCAAGACAGTTTACATGGACACTGACAAGATGAACACATACATCCCACAAGAGAAAATATAGCAAGAACCAACAGAGCAACCTCCACAAAATTAAGTATCAAAAGGGGATAAATTCTGGTTGTTGTTGTCAATTGTGGAGCTGAAGATGTTGGTCTGGCTCACTGGAGCTGGGGTCTGCCTGCACAGCAGGAAAGTGTATTTCCACTTCCCAGCCCAGAAGGCATCTATAGTTTAGGCCTTGGTATTTCCATCTCGCCTTCATGGCCTCAATAACTACCTCCATTAGCAAAAGGACCTTCTCCTGATTTGGTGACTATTGTTTCCTCATAATACTGGCAACAGAATGACCTAAAACCACAAATTTGCTTTCCTCCCATTCTCGGTTAATACTTTGGAAGCCGGAGCTTCCCCTGGAGCCAAGGGAGAAGAGAACGGTCACCCAAAGCAATTTTGCAATGATAGACAATACATCCTGAAAACATTAATAAGACAACATCAACACTATGCAAAAATTTAAATTCACATAAGGATCCCCCATCGTGACTCAGGATATCTCTCTCCGGGGGGTTTACCTGCAAGAAAAAGGAAAGAAAATCTTCTTGGTTCATTTTGAGAACCAGAGGCGGGTTATAATTAGAAGGATGAGATAATTTACCTTGTATTAATTTTGTGCTCCTTTCCATGAGCATCTTTGGCTTTCCAGGTGTACTTGTTTATTGGGGTATCCAATACCAATGGTGCTGCTCCCAGTGTGGGGAGTTCAACTAAGACAGGTTGTTCTAGAAAAGGAGATGGATTTCTGGGGTGATCAAGGCCATGTGAGGCTGGCACAATTGTTGGAGCCTTTGGACAGAATGCTGTGATCTTTGGGCATCCATTTACTGACACATTTAACTCCACTTATCCTTTCTGCAGAGGCCATAAATCTAAAGCCTTTTGATGGTTTCTTTAGCTAATTCAAAAGCAGCTTGCTATTCACTTCCCCATTCAAATTCATATTTTTTCCTTGTCACCTTATACAAAGGGGTTAACATTTATCCCAAACAGGGAATATGTTGCCTTCAGAAGTCAAATAGCCCAATGGATCTAAAATCTAAAAAAAAATATTTTTGTTTGTCAGGGTTTCGGCAGTATTTCTCGATGCTCACAGTACCACTGAATTCCTAGAAACTTCACTGTCTGAGACGGTCCTTGGATTTTCATTTCCTTCTTTCTTTTTTTTTTTTTTTTTTTTTAAATTTTCAGGGTTAAATTCCCAACCCTTCTGTTTCATGTGATTTACCACTAATTCAAGGACTTGTTGTACCTCCTCCTCATTTCCTTGGATCAAAACATCATCTATATAGTGGCTTAATTGTGTGTGAGGAGGCAGCTGTATTTCATCTAAATGTTCAGCTACAATTCTATGACAGATAGTGGGGCTATGCAACCATTCCTGTGGTGATCTAGTAAAGGTGTATTGCTGGCCCTGCCATATGAAGGCAAATCGATCCCAATGTTCTTCTGCAATTGGTGTGGTAAAAAATGCATTGGCCAAATCTATTACAGTGTACCCAGTTTCTGGATGTTTCTGATCTTTTTCTATTAAAGTGACAGTGTCTGGCATGGCTGCTGCAAGCAGTGGAGTATGTTTGTTTAGTTCTCTAAAATCCACCGTCATTCTTCAGGATCCATCACGTTTCTTGACAGGCCATATCGGATTGTCCCACGCTGTCGTGGTTGGCTTTAAAGCTCACGCTGTCGTGGTTGGCTTTAAAGCTCCTACATCTAATAAATCTCTAATTGTCTGTGATATCTCTTCATGTCCTCCTGGAATTCTATAGTGCTTCATTCTTACTTAGTTGCAGCTGGGATCTGCACAGGAGGTATTTTTACTTTTACGGATGGTAATAGGTATGGCACTAATACAGGGTTTAACTCCAAATTGATACCGACCATCAGAAAGATTTAGTCTTTTTTAAAATCTCTATATCTTTTATATATCCAGGAATAGGAACAATCATGACTGAATATAAACATGGAGGTTTCTTATTTTAATTTTTATTTGTGTTTATACAGCTTTAATTTATTTTCCTCCTAAACCTGTAATAATTACAAGTTGTCCTTTAAATTTCTTGGGATTCCAATACATTAAGGAGGTCTGCGCTCCAGTGTCAATCAGGGTATTTACAGTTTGCAGGGACTGCTTGTTCTAAAAAAAACTCCCTTAAGCTTCACATGGGGTCATCGGTCCTTCTGCACCCACTGCCCTGGAGCTTGGCCATTAATTCATTTGTACTCATCATAATACTGAATCACTTCCCTTGCCTCATGCAAAGGGTGCAAGTCAGAAAATGGTGCCTGATCGTCTTTCAACCCCAGAAATTCTGATCCACTTACCGAGGGAGCAGGGGGGCACCCTCCATGGGCAGATGCAGGGTCCCGTTGAGGTTTGAGAAGGGGTGCTGTAGGCTGAGTTGTCCCTGAATTCCTAGTTTTAGAACTCTGCACTCTCTTGCTAGGTTTATTCAGCCCTCTCTGTGCTCTCTGTATATATATTCACCACAGCTCATTAGTTGGAACACTGTGGATTTTTTTTTTTTTTTTTTTTGCTAGACATGCTGTCTTTTAGCAAAGCCATAAACTTTTCATTACGAGAAATCCTATTTTCATTGTCTTTAGGGCTATCTCGAGTATCTTGACTCCCTGCACTCCTTCAGGGGTCCCACTCCCCAAGGTCACCCAGCTACTTTATTTTTCTATCGCTCACAAAGGGGATTTCCTATCTCAGTAATCACAAGAGTCATGATAACATTTTTACAGTAGTACCGCATCTCACACACTCACACACACTCTTAAACAGATTGATCTTATAGATATTACCACACAGGGAGCTCCCTTACACCATTCACACAAACAACACAGAATTACACTTATAACCACAAGTACCACTAGGACAATTAGGACAAACGACAAATCCAAATTTAACACCATACATACTATATACAAGCTCCAAGTCTCAGTCAATATCGGTGCCAATGGTCAAAGTACACAACAAATCCAGCCATCTCCTTATACTATACTTATATTGTGCTACTCGTGCTGTGGCTTTCTCTGCCACTGTCTGATAAGTATCCAGCTTATCAGCAAGCAACTTATTCCAGCATTACAACATCAATATTTGACTCTGTAAATCACATATCTGTTGCTCCATCTGGGAGGGCTCTAACAACTGCCTCTTTACTCTGGTGTTGTTTTCTATATGCAGTTAACAAAATCCATCCTTGTTTACTTGTATCTGTAGTCTCTTTTCCTTTTCCAACAGGTATCCTTTTCATATAATTTAAAACATCTAATGGTTTGGCTTCTTTCAGCCATCTCTCCCATTGTTTGCACGGTCCTCTGACCTGAGCCCACTCCTGAGCCAGTGAACTAGGGAGGATTTTTTCCAGTCAGGAGTATCTGGTGGACTTGACAAATTACATTTGAACTTAAATAATGGCATTTTTGTCGAATCCCACTTCTGACACCAACTTATGTTCTGCTGATTAAGGATACCAATTACACCCAGACACCAGAGTGAAAAGAGCAGGCATATTTTACTAGTGATAACAGTGTAATACAGAAAACATGCAGTAAGAAAAAGCAGAACAGTGCACTTAAAACAGCAAACAGCAAAACCCAGGGTAATGCATTAAATCATTACTACACGAGAGAGAGAATGGAAATTAAGAAAAATACATCACCACTTGCATATATTATCATCACCCAGACCCGCAATGGCTGGGGAGCCCCGGTCACAGCGAGGATTTGGAGAGCCTGTCCCGGCAAGTGGGAAATCCTACGCAGTGCCTCCACCCATAGGTGAGGCTTCCGAAGTCGCTGTAAACGGGCCCAGCCTTATATACCAGAGATGGACAAGCCAGAATAGCTGGCACCTTTGTTTTGAGTGGAAAATTTCTGGTTTGATTCTCCTGTTGGATTCCACCCAAAGCCTGGCCAGGGCTCAGGGGGGGAAACCAAGGGAGTTTCTAACAAGGCCAAATACTTGGGTTCTCAGCCTTGAACAAGGCTAAACAAGGGAAGCTGGATACATTCTCTCCTCACTACTGATTATATTTTGTCTAAGCTGGATCTGTCACTAGTGAGTTTACATACTTTGTTAATGATTACAGACTAAGTTAGCACCTTCGGCTTGGGGCCTGTTGTTCAGGCTTCAGTACTTCAAAGCTTTAGCACTTTTTACATCAGCATAAGTGTGTTGTTATAACTTAGTACAATACCTACTAGCACAACGGTTTCAGTTATAAAATATACAGGATTCATCTACAGGTCAACTCTGGCTTGTTGTCCAAGCCTCAGCACTTTCTGGGTAAACAGCGAATGAGAAGAATTTTATAGCAGTGATGCTCAAATAGCATGTTGGGGCTTTTCCTGCCAACCTTCCAAATGGAAATTGCTGGCTAAGAAAGTCTATAGCTAGCAGCAGAAAAGGAGCAGGTTTGTGTCAGCTGATTATTTATTGTCAATATTTCATTAGAAAACAATTCTTCCATTTACATGATTGGTAAATGAGATGTCTTCTCAAGTTAGATCATGATTTGAATCCAGCCAAGGAAAATATCAGTAAATATAAGTCATTATTCTCTATTACTGTTTCAGTCACCCCAATGAAATGAGCAGCTCCAGTCCCATTGTTAATAAACACATACACACAAAACAAACTTACTGGCACTAAAAGAATATCTCCATGTAGTTCATGGCCTGAATCAGACTCAAACACTGAATTCTCCTGTATTTTGTCTTCTTTATCTCTTTAGGTCACCCAAAGGGAGGACTGCAGGTAGGAAATCTTTACTTCTGTTACCTATGCTAAACTTAAGAGAATGGATGGACATTCATTCACTTCTGCTGTATCTGCGATTCCCTCAGGTAAATGTCAGATTGAACATTTGAGTTTATCTTTTGTAACATCCTTATCCTCTGTCTTCTGGAGAGAATTTTATTAAAGAAAGACTCACTGGCATTTTGCTAATGTGGAGAACAGTGACGAGTGGCGTTCCTCAGTGGTTAGTGTTGAGACTGGCGCTGTTTAACATCTTTGTTGGCAACATGAACAGTGGGATCGACTGCACCCTCAGCAAGTTTGCCAACAACACCGAGCTGTGTGGTGCAGTCGGCCTGCCGTAGAGAAGGGGTGCGCCACCCAGAGGGACCTTGGCAGGCTTGAGAGGTGGGTCTGTGCAAACGTCATGAAGTTCAGCAAGGAAAAACGAGTCGGGGCAACTCCAAGAACAAATACAGGCTGGTCAAAGAGTGGATTGAGAGTGGCCCTGCAGAGAAAGACCTGAGAGTAGTAGTGGATGGAAAACTGACTATGAGCCAGCAATGTGTGCTGCCAACTGCATCCTGGGCTGCATCAAGAGAAGTGTGGCCAGCAAGTCTAGGGAGGTGATTCTCCCCCTCTACTCTGCTCTCATGAGACCCCAGGTGGAGTACTGTGTTCAGTTCTGGGGCCCCCAACATAAGAAGGACACAGACCTGCTTAAGTGGGTCCAGACGAGGCGACAAAGATGATCAGGGGGCTGGAGCACCTCCCTTATGAAAACAGGCTGAGAGAATTGGGGTTGTTCAGCCTGGAGAAGGGAAGGCTCCAGGAAGACCTTATAGTCGCCTTCCAGTACTTAAAGGGGGCTACAGAAAAGATGGGGAGGGACTCTTTATCAGGGAGTGTAGGGATGGGGTGAAGGCTAATGGTTTTAAGCTGAAAAAGGTAGATTTAGATTACATATAAGGAAGAAATTCTGCTCTGTGAAGGTGGTGAGACACTGGAACAGTTTGCCCAGAGGACCTGTGGATGCCTCCTCCCTGGAAGCATTCAAGGCCAGGCTGGACAGGGCTTTGAGCAACCTGGTCTAGTGGAAGGTGACCCTGCCCATAGAAGGGCAGTGGAACTAGATGATCTTCCAATCCAAACCATTCTATGATTCTATGATAAGGGAAGTATATTTTTCCCTGCTATTACCAGTGTACAACAGCTTCTTACCTTTCCCTTTTCGACATTCCTTCTGATAATCATCTTATCACCCTGTTCATAATCTATTGTACGGGCATTTAATTTTTTTCCTAGGCAATGTGAAAAAGTTTATTCTTATGATTTAAAAACATTATTTTTGAAAAAATAGTTTTATTGGACTAACTCATTTTATAGAAACTTACTTTGCATTTTTTTAATATTCTGCACATCTGAGCTGATGCTCATTATGGGCATACTTTTTGGTTTTGCATGTTTGTATAGTTTCTCCTTCCTAAAAAGTTCACAGTGGTGATCTCTTAAATAAATCACCTTATTGCAGGGCCTTTTTGCACTCCTCCTTTCAAAACTTTGTGAATATTCCTTGTGTTGGTAAAAGAAATGTTGTATCTACAAGTGGAGGATCAACGTATAATAGCATGTGGTACAGATCTGAACGATACTCAACAGCACTTTTAGCTCATACTATGGTATTTTGACAGTTATTTGGAAGAGGCAGTAGCCCCAGGCCCTTTGAGTTTTGATCTCAGTGGGACACAGAAGCTGCTGTCTTGAAGAAGAATAAGATATTTCAGTAAATTGATCATTAATATCTTGCTTTGCTCTTTGAAATGTATCATCTGTTACTTTTCTGCACGTATGTTGACATTTCTACCCTCTAATGTGGGAAAGAAAAAACAAGTATCAGGGCATACTAAAAAGTTCATTGGTCTCTGAGGTAGAGTACCTCCATGTCTTCCATTCCTATCATCTGACTTTTGCAATTTATTTTTCCAACACTTCCTCCTGTTAAAGGACAGACAGCTGAAACACCAACAAATCAACTGTTTCACAGAGAACATCTGTTTGTTACTTTAGGTCTTCCTTGCTACCAGGTTTACCCTGTGTATTACATGGAATGTTGTCTTTTTTCAATTGGGCTTCCCTTACTCTTTCTTAATAGAGCTAGATTTTTTCTAATTATCAATACTATACATAAACATGTATATTATAATAATGCCTAAAGCTATAATCCCAAGAGGCGGGGGAAGAAGAGAGGCTCTTCCTTCTCCTAGGAGAGGGAAAGTTTGCTAATGCCCTGTGAGGGAATGACAGATGATTTCTCTCTCAGGTTACACATGCTCTAAATCCTCTTCCCTGTTTCTCTCCAGCAATGAGGAGACAGATACTACTGTAATAGCATAGAACTTGTGTGAATCCCTTACAAGGACCCTTTATTACTGCTGTGAGTAAAACCAAGTGACTTGCTTAGCCCTTCATCCTATTTTTAGAGAGGTTTACATTTCTAGAGGACATATTTTATTCCCTTATATGGCTTTGGCTAGTTTTCTGTTGACTTCTTTTTCTCTTTTCTTTAGTGTGATATGGGAGGATGAAGGTGGAAGAAAGCAAGCGTCTGTTTCTCTGAGCTGTTGTGTTGAAATTTGTTAACCTGATATTTTGTGTGTTGTGATGTGCCCAGTTCCCTTTCTGTTTTTAGTAGCTATGGGGATACAGACAACAGAAATCACACTTGTCACACACACTTTCTCTCTTGAAAAAAAAAAACTGGTGAAAATGATAGACAAGTTATTTTGGAAACAAATCTTTGATGTGTCCTCAGAGTAAATGTTGTGAAGTCTTTGGAGAGGAAGCTTGTTTTTCTTCACCAGCTTGCTGTGACCTGGTTTGCAAGAATCGCTTTTAAATGCAGAGAGCTGTAGTCTCAACTCAGTTAAGAATTTAAGAAAAAGTACATACTGGACTGTCCCTTTTTATGTCTTGTTTTGTATGGTTGTTTCGGGGTTTCTTTTTTGGTGTGTCTGTAAGGACACATAATTGTCCCTCTTCTGACACAGAAGTACCATAGAATTTCACAGTTCTGGGGTAATAAGGGATTATCATACATTGTCATCAAAACTAACCAACTACTGATGATGACATGCAAATTATTTGAGACACTGTACTTTACCACTCACTGAGAGCAGGAGTGAGAACAGGAGGAATATCTGTTCTGGTAATTGCTGGTGAGTGTGAGAGAAGTAAACAACGGTATGATCGACTGTGTGACGTCAAAGCCTGGGGAACAGATAGATAAGTACATATGCACGCACACATTTACGTGTGAGAGAGATATGGACACATATGAGAGAGAGACATGTAGGTACCTTTTCATCATATGTGTGTCAGTTGGAACAGGTGTCTCAAGCATGCATGAAGCCTTAACCTAAGTGTGTGTGCACACATACCTTCTCCATATATAATATACACACTTGTAGAGAAAAGTATGTACCTGTGTGCAAATTTATGCACATGTATGCATGCACACACCTGATATGGAGTTAAATGTTGAGTTGTTTCAATAGTTGAGTTCTTGCTCTTATAAAATCAGCGAAATTGTGGTGATCTTGAAGATTGTGTGGAAGCTTTGAGAAAACTTTAGAGAAAAGCATGGTTCTCCTACCTCTTGGTAAGTGGAACAGTTGGAGATTTCTGTTCCACCTCCCCTACCAGACATGCATCTGATACAACTGTACAGGGACTTCGGTGTTTAATTTAGCTTAACTCTTGGCTGCAATCAACTGCTGATAAATTTAGTTGGGGGATTAGGGAACCTTAAAGACTAATAGCTCCTTAAAAGGAGTCTGAAGATGAGACAGCAAAACAAAAACATCTGCTAATGTCTCCCTTTGAGTGGCACACCATACAGTCATAGTTCAGAGAAATAAATAGGTTAGTTTTGGGTGAGAAGGGATTTTTGTAGGTATAGACACGTGGAGAAAGAAAACCAAATGTACAAGTATTTAAGAGAGTTGTTCCCTTTACAAAATGAAGGAAAGGATATCCTGACAGGAATTAATAGCATATAGCAAACACCCTTCTCCTGTAGCTCTAGATAGTTTGCTAGCCCATAAAAAGTAGCTATTGTTAAGTCCTCTTCCTCATTACATACTTTTTATAGACTGTCATGTTTAGAGAAAATCTTTGCACTTCTGTGGCAGCATTAATTCAAGTGTGGCTACTGCATCTTCTTGACACTGCCTGGGGTAGAAAAGTAGACATGTTGACCAGTAATTCATATGTGCAGTCAAATATGGAGGTGCAAGGCAAATCAATACAAGAAAACTCAGTCAGATATTTATTTGAAGAATAGACTTAGTAGAAATTACCAGAAGTTTCTTTTCTAGATGCTTCTTTCTAACTTGTTTTTATACTGCATTGTATTTTGTAGATCCAACTGTAACTAGGGCCTTTCATAAGTATTGTACTTGAATGTTTCATAGCGAGAAACAATTCTTGTGCCAAAGGCACTGTGATCTTGAACAGCCTTCTGCTTTATGCTTAACTTTTAAACTATGAATAGTCCCTCTGAAGCCAGATTTGGAGGCTAAATGAGAATCCAGTAACTATTTAATGCCCTTTTCCCCCTTACCTTCTTCATGCCTTCTTTTGCTATCTCACAGTTAGATTTTTAGCTTTCTTGGGCCCAAGGGCCCAAGCAAGGACTTAGATGAGAAGAGGTTAAAAAGAAAAATGTATTTGAATAATTATTATTCAAATTAAGATGGAGTAATCATTTGATAAAAATTAAGTCTGCTTAGAAAGAAATGCCCTTTCACACATTGTTTAATTAGCTTGTGGATTTAGCAGCTGGATGGCTATTATTTCAGTAAAGAGTTTATTGAGATATGAAGAAGGATTATATGTAAAAGTAGAGTATCCACTATTAGCCTAACTAAATCTGATACTTTGAAAGCATAAGACAATCATCAGTAGGACTAAGAATGTGAACTATATTGCCAAAGCAAACAAGTGTGTTTTGCTTTCATTTTTTTTCTGCAACATATGGAATAAAGCACTATTGGAAAGAAAGTGTTCAGAGTGGGAATACAGATTTGCTCTGATGAATCAAAATATGGATTCAAGAGTGAGAGAAACTAACAATTCTTCTATTATAAAAAATTCTGATGTTCATAAACTCTTTATATATTTACATCATGACATAGGTGGACCGGTAAGCATTATGTCTGGCATTCTAACATTCATGAACAGCAACTTTTCTGTAACTGAGAGCAAAATTACACTGAGTTTTCAAATTATATATCTGAAATAGAGATTGGATTTACATAGTCATGTGGTGAAAGTGTTATCTTCTGTGATTCTTGTTCTCTAAACCAGGTATGTTTGTAAAACTCTGCAGCCTTTCTGATGGCTCACTAGTTAATGGTCTTAAGAGATCAATTTCAAGTCATGTAATTTTTCTTCATCCTGTTTTTCACTGTGTCAGACATGTAGACTGGCATGCTAAGTTTCTATAGCCACAGTAAGATTCTTGGTGTCTAAAGGCCACAGCACTAAGAAGAATAAGGACACTGAGGGTAATAGGAGCCAAGCTACTAAGGCAAAAGAAAACCTGAAGAACTATATTTACTGCTAATAAAATTAGTGTAGGTCTAGTGCTTGTGTAGTTCATAAGTTTAGGCTCTATTAATTTTCATGGTAGTCATATTCCCCTCCTCCCCCATTTCAAGCACTAAATACTTGATATGTCAGACAATGTTTGAGGAAGGCTGATCTATAGGCATCAAACTTATTTTACAAGAATCATTAAGTAGATTGGGCTTTCCCTGGGATTACCAGGTCAGTTTATGAGTTTCTTGATACACTTGATAGACCTGTTGACAAGAGAGAGCTGACAAAGCAGGAGCAGGCCCAAAGCCAAATAATTAGCTGCTCTTTAGGGGAGGTGCCTTGAAGAATTCTTTTTCAGCTTGAGATCAGAGATTTAGGGCTAGAGGAATAAAGGCTGAGATTGGGATCAAAAAAAGACAAAAAAAGGTGATGAGAGGAAAGTAAGTTGAGGAGGAAGATGGGCTTGAAGAGGCATGAGTGGCTCAAGGTGAAAATGGCGAGGAGGGAAACGTTGGTGTTCAAAGAGAAAAGAATTTGCAGATGCATGAGGTAGGTAGTATAAACAAGGCAGAGGTCAGTCGATTCCTTCTGGCAATCTGATCCAAGAATATCCATCAATATGTGTTACTGTGAAGTTATTCAAGGTAGTGATTATAGAAGTCTTGGTTTTAGGAGAACTTGTGTTTCCTCCCAGTCGTTTTTTTTTTTATACAGGAAATTTAATTTTATAGCACTGTCCTGTAGACTGTCTGAAATGTTTACAGTTGCCAGAAGTGTGCCAGATTTTCATTTAGGTCAAGCGGATTGTCTTGGATAAGGTGACCAGTAACTGCAATGGAGACTTTGATTAGCTGCAGATAGCATCTGGCATGTGAACATAGACTAAATAAGTTTAGAAGGAACCAGCAGATGTCATCTATGCAATGCCTTGCTTAAAGCTGGGATAGTATAAAAGATAGATCAAGCTTGTCTAGTCAAAGTTTGCAAATCTCCCCGGATGGAGATCCCATAGTCTTTCTGGGTGCATGTTCCAGTTCATTTTGAATTATTTTTTCTTATGTCCAATGAGATTTTTCTCTTGTTGTAACTTGTGATTTCTGTCTCCTGTCCTTTAATTGCCCACCTAGGAGAAGAGTCTAGCTATGTCTCCTCTTTAATCCCACTTTGTTTAGTTAGATTAGCAATTAGATCTCCCTCCCAGTCTTCTCTTCTCTAAGCTAAACAAACCCATTTTCTTTAGCCTTTCATTGTATATCATTATATTCAGGTTGTCAATATTTCTCTTGTTCTGGGGGCTCCAAAACTAGTGA
Source organism: Athene noctua (assembly GCF_965140245.1). Lineage (NCBI taxonomy): Eukaryota > Metazoa > Chordata > Aves > Strigiformes > Strigidae > Athene > Athene noctua. Next base: position 29,171,950 of record NC_134039.1, read on the forward strand.
TAATATTCCAGATAGAGCCATATAAGCATTTAGTAGAGAAGAAAAATAATTTCCCTTGACCTACTGACTACTGTTTTGCTAATGCACAAAAAAAAAAGTGCACATATATATATAAATAAAGGAGATAAACAATGAAGGTATATGAAAGAAGAGGAAAAAGCAAGGATTTGAGCAAAGCTTGGTCAGCGAAATTGCAAGTATTGTGGACCTGAAAGTATAGTTGTGTTAGGCAGCCATGCTGTCAGGTAGTGTAAAATAAGTTCTCTGTTAGCTTTCATAACGGGGAGGCCCTGGCAAGCAATATTGCCACCTCAGGACACCTGCAGATTTTTGGGTGCCAACAGAGTATATCCTAGGCAGTGCCCTAGAGGACAAGGGCAAGATTCTTATTTGTCAGTTTTCCCTTCCTCTCTCCTAATGTAAATAATCTTGGCTTATCTAAGAGATATAATTTATTACCAACCTGCTGGCTGGTCAGCTTCATGTCTCTCATAAATTAGATAGCCAGACATATGTGGGTCAAGTCTGACAAAGCAATGCATGTCTTTAGAGGAGGAATTCTTTCCAATCCTTCTTTACATTGATTGTTTCCACACATCCCTATTTTTTCCTTTTATGTTCCTCTTTTTGTCAACTGTTCATTGTCCCTGTTTTTAACTCCCATTCTCTTCTTTTTCTCCAGTTGGCCATGTTGATGACTGTACCAGTATATCAGTATATGAATTTATCTGACATTTATGCCTAACCTTTTGTTTATCCTACACCCCAGATATGGCAAAAAGGACTACATTCCTCTTCTCAATCTTTCCTTCCTTGTTCTCGCTATATAGGCACATTGTTTCATGATGATAGGAACTGCAAAGGAAGTTCTTTGCATGTCAAAGCTCATGATGTTCTGTTGTAGCTGAACAGTGGTAAGTCCCAGCTCTTCTCAAATTCTCAAGAAAGATTTTGTTCAGTCTCAGACAGGTCTGTGGGCTATAATAGCATTTAGTGTACAGCAAGGCCTGAGATCCATTTTTTTTTTTAAGACCAGTTCTGTACTTAATACTGCTGGTCAACATAATGATAAGAGAAGAAGCATTAGTGAGGAGGCTGCTATACCATCCAAAGAAGTCTTTAGGCAGTGCGGTTTATTCTGTTCTGGCATAAAGTATTTGCAGTAGAAGAAGTTATTGATAGAATTCTGTTATCAAAGTTCTTTTTTCTTTTTAACCTGTAGTTCCCTCACTGACTATTGATTAATACTGTCAAGAGAAAGAAAAGTTGGATTTGGGAGAAGGCTGTGGTATGGGACATTCTTCTGGCATTATCAGCACTAGGATAGAAATAAGTCATATCAAAAATGAGTCTGATTAAAGACCTTCTCTACTGTGGAAAGTGATGATTCCACTAAAAGGCTTCAGGAAAAATTGGTCCAGTTAGCTAGAAGCAAAGGGGGGTGTCTGCACAAAGACTTTTCTAGTCAGTTAATGAGGATACATTTTGAGTATGATCAGGCCAGGTTTTGAAGGCTACTTGTCCATTCTCACTTTAGTGGAATGTATTACACTGCAGATTAGCTCTGTGAGATGCAGAGATATTAATCAAGGTAGGGAAAAAAAAGACATAAGTTTCTCTTTTAAATCCTTGATTATAATTTTGCAGAAATCACTTATTCTGTCTTAGGGTAGTATTAAAAGAGCCTTGTGGCCAACAGCCTGCTTTAGTATTAGAGCAGCCAGATAGAATCTAGTATGGGAAAAAGAGGGGAAAAATGAGTCCCTTAAGTTGTCTGAGTTTTTGTAATTGCTGGCAAATCCACTGGACTGGGTGGCTGACAAACAGGACAGGGAGAGCTGGAGAGATCCCCGGTAGATCTGAGAGCCCAAATCAGCCAAACAGCTTGGGCAAGTTTGGAAGCTTCTTTCTTGTTTCTTGTTTGGCTCATTTCCTTCCCCCTTCCCCCATTTATCTGCAGCAGAAGCAGTGTTGAAGGGTGTGTACTCTATCTGGCAGGCTGTTGGAGTCGTCTCTGGCCTCAAATTACACAGCATGAGAACTCTGTGCATAAAATTAGCAGCAGAATTCTGTGTATTAGGTGCCAAGGAAAAATGTCACATTCAGCAGAACTCGGAGGTGAGAGGTGATACAGAAAGAACTGGAACGGGACATCAATCTCCCTCTACATTTTACTGTTTTGCAGCAGACATCTGAGTGTCATAACTAGCTGGCTTGGAGCAAAGAGTGTTTGGGTAGTAAATAGATTTTATTACATGTCTTAGTAACAAGGATGTTTGATTTTTCTTCCTTTTTTTTTTTTTTTTTTTTTCTCTTTCACTTGCTCTTTTTCCTTTATTCTGAAGATTTTTCACTTTTTGTCTTTTCACAAGGAAATTGCTTTTCTCTCATGAAGAAGTGCTATTGACATATTGTTTTCTGCCCTCCTTTCTACTTTCCCTGTGGTTTTGATTCCTGGTAAGAAACCCACTGTAATGGCACTACATTCAGACAGTGCAACAGTTTATGCAAGTTGTAGTGAAATCTGGAAAACTAAATAAAGTGCTGGCAAACAGGGCAAAGGCACTAAGGCAGAGAGAAGCAGCTATCCAAGGGCTGGATTCTTTAGATACTATCTCAGTAGCAGCTATCTCATTCAGAAAAAACTATTACAGAAAAGGTCATGGTTTGAAAGTGTGCTTTGGCTCCTTCCTTACATCATAAAAGCAGGGAATTTGTTACCACACCAGTGCTAGTTTGGCTTTGAGAATATGCTGAGAGACTCTTCATTAGCATCTGTATGTGAAGATGGATTGTCAAAAGACATAAATGTACACTTGCTTGAATTGTTTGGGGACGTACATGTGAACTGTGTTGTCAGAGTACTTTCATAAGACAAAGTTATCAGGCAGCAATGTTGGTTTAATGTATTCCTCCCCATTCGTTCCCCATATTGATGTCTGTGCTGTGAACTTGTCTGGAAAATTGATCCATGGCTTAAAAAAATGTTTTTACAGCTGGTTTAGTTATCTGATGTATTTTGCAGTACAGCCTGAGATGTGCCAACCTGTGGAGCAGGAAAAAGCAAGAGTATGTTTAGTAAGCTGATAACATCATCATATACTCATTTCTTGAAATGACAACTTCAGAGTCCCCCATTACCTTTGTTTGGCTCAGATTATTGAAGCAATCTGTACACAGAATGGTGTATTCCCAGATTAGATAGTGTTCTGGGGCAGAAAGCTCTTAATTTCATTTCCTTGTTTTTTTCCGTAGTAGGGCAGGCCCACTGGCTACAGTTGTTTAACATATATGATAATTTAACAACCACATTCTTTCCTAAGGGTTTGCAAATCAGTTTTAAGTGCTGGCATCAGAGCATTAGTGGCACTTTTTTAAAGAGCTACATTTTTATATTGTTTTCAGTTTACAATGTAGGTGATTTTGAGTGCAGGTGAGTTGCTAAGGATAATGGGTGTAGTTTCTCATTTTTTACCTGACTTTCCCAAAGAATTATACCTCTATTGAGCAGTTTTGCTTTTAGCTCTTCCCCCGTGAGGAAAGTATCACTGTCAGTCCCATTTTATGTTTGGTAAAGCTGAGGTATAAGGAATCACATAGCAAGCCGGTGGCTGAACTGAATGCAGATATTTGAGAGGTCTCTTATTTAGACCCAGCTTCAGACAAAAAGACAGCCTTCTGCCTACTGAGGAGACACAGACTCCAGCCTTCCATACTTGAAACGGACAGAATGGCATCTGGCTTGGGATCAGATTGCTTATTGGCAAGGTAATTGGTGGGCTCATTTCACAAGTGTATCTTTCAAGGAATAAAGGCTGAAGTAATAAAAGGCCAGCAGGTGAGGCAGCAGGTGAGCCAGGCTGTAGACAGTTCTGACTGACAAAACAAAACTTTGAAAATTACAGGATCTTGATACTTATTGCCTCTATATTTGCCACTTGCCTGCCTATCCTAATCTCTATCCCCCTTACCCCCCAGTAGGAAATATTGCCCCCCAGCTAGAGAATATTGTCCCAATTTATTAACCATTAGAAAATGAGCCATAAACTCTCTATAATGAGCAGACTGGATATGTCTGTACCAGAAAATTGTGCTTTTTTGACTATATCAGTGTAGCTTAAGTAGTACAACTCCCCTTGGGTAAAGACGATTATAACAGTGTAAAAGTGCATATCCAAATATAGTCAAGTCCCACATGGGAATGTACCTTTATACCACTAATAACTAGGTCCACAGTAAGTCACAGATTTATTTCCTTAACTTTAGGAACCTGAGGTGACAAAACTGGGAATATAGTTACTTTAAAATTCTTGTGTATTCCAAGGAGAGAGATAAAACCTTTGGAGAGGGAGTGAAATGCTGGGGTTTCAACCCCAAGCCCCAAATTAAGGTTGACATATGGGTGATTCCCACAGCCCTTCACAAAGGGGGGGTGAGTTTACTTTAAGCTTCCCTCCAGGATGCGGCCAGCCTTGCAGGGAGAGCCATTGGGTAAAGGAGCCCCAGGTGTCCCACATTAAGTAAACAAAGGTCAGGTGTCCCACTGAGGGATAAAAGCTGGGACCCCTTACAGGCAGGGGCAGTGTCTGTTTGTGAGGTGGATGCACTTTCCAGAGTTTCCTGCTGGGGAAGGACCTCCTGTCTCATTGGGACTGGGCTCCAGCCAGGTCTGGCTTTTGTAAATGTGGGCTGTGTAGAGATTCAGTATGTGGCTTCCTTGGTCTCATATATTTGGCTTGTTGACTTGGTTGTCTCCTGTCCCTTCTATGGGAGACTGCATTTCACCATTTATTCCACCCATTGTTGGTCATGGGGTGTCATTGTTGGGTCATGGGATTGATGTCAATTATATATAATCTGACTTGTTTGTACCCCCAGCACTCACCCATGTATTGACCCTTTTGTATCAAATACAATTTGGTTATTGGTTCATCTTTATGCTGGCTGTGTCCTTTATGCTAGGCCTAATAATTGGCAAAACAGGGAGAAGGTCCACTTGAGGTCTGACTTACTGGCCAGTGGTGCCTGTCTCTATTCACTGTCTTTCTATAGAACTTCCACTTAACTAAAGGCACTTATCTAACATTACTAAATTAAGTAAAAGGAATTTACTAACAGGATTTCATCAAATAGATGGGGAAATTAAACTATTAGAAACAGTGTAGGATGGCTTGAATGCAGCACTACACAAATTTTAGCAGATTCTGACCCTATCTTGAGATTTGGAGAAGTTCAGTGAAATTTATTTTGAGTGATTTTTGACAGGTCTTTTGAAACAGACAAACCAGGATTTTCTTTGTTTTGAGTACCAATAACTGACAGATTTCTGACTCTCAGGTGATTAGGAGACTAAAACACCTCCTCCCACAAAGGGTCACTACAGCTATGCCCTTAAAACTAGTTGTTAAGCTTCTGAAGGAATGGTTTTAGGAATAGCTCTCACAGGGGTTCTTGGATGGAGCTATCCTACTTCTTTGTCTGCAACGGCCAGTTACCAGGTTTTGACACTGGTAATTGACTGGAGCATATATGTCCACCTCCAGCCCACATTGGTCATACACAGTAGCAGTGGCAAGCTCTGTCCTATTTCTTTCCTATTTGCTTCTTTTATTCTGGAAATGACATGCTATCTGGATGAAGATCTTGTTACTGTTTCTGAGCTTCCATTTTTCTAAGTTAGCCTCTTGAGCATCCATATCCAGCTGAGCTCTACAAGAGCAAAAAGCTCCATTGCTCATCATTAAGTTACTACTGTTCTGGCAAGACTTCCTCTAACTCTTCCAGTCTTAAGTGGTCCTACTGTATCAGAGAGAAATCCTCTATCTTTTTAAAAGATTTTGAAAGGAAGTAGGTTTATTTTAAAGGAATAATTGTTTTCCAGAGAGGAATGTCTTAATACTGCTTGTGATATTCTCTGCATAAGAAAAATCTAGCAAGATCTGGCTATGGCACCATGAACTAACAAAACCCAGAATGATACTGTTGAACACGTATTTCCAAAATAGCTGATGATGACTAAACAATCTCACTTTTGGGGTTACTTTTCCCATAATACTTACTCCTTGTTTTGCTCAAGCAGCTGAGGTGCAAAAGCCAAGATTCAGTTAAGGGATTTAGTTTGATGTTCCAAGAAAAATGTAATTTTAAAAAAAGGATGCTGCTTCTTTAATATTTGGTTCTGTAAAGCCCTTTCATGTTGAGTAGTAATTTAGTCTAGAAATGACACCATGAAATTTACTGCCAGGAACAGTGGTAGATGCTGATCTTGAAATTTCTGTAGTTCATGAGGGATTGTTTAGTTGTTTTTATATCAGCAGGGCATGATCATAGTCCTTTTCTGCCTGTGCCTACTAGTTACATTTCACTCTAAACAAGCAGTCATGGAAACTATGTCCAGATTTAAATCAAAGCAAATTTCCAAAGTCCTATTTATCTATACTCCTGTGCCTTTTCTCCTTCCAGCACAGTGTGTGACAGAGTATCCATGCACTCAGCCAATATGGAATGAGCTGTTACCTAATGAAGAACATAAAACGAGTCAGCTCAGTGTATCTCCTCTTTGGGTTATTTGACAAGTTCAGAAAGATAGGACAAACTTTTTTGAGTTTGTTTTCATCTGTTCTGAAAGCATATATTGAAGAAAAAGGATCTCATTACTTATCATTGGACCAACTGCCTTCTAAGGGTTTTGTAGCACTACATGCAAAAGAGCACTGAAGATGACAGGGCAGACATGAGTAGCTTATCATATGTAACTTTTTGTCCAAAAATGTTAGAGCTGTAATTCATTATTCATGTGCAGTTATAACCATGATAAGGAGTTTAAACATGACTGTATTGGAAACTAAATATTGCAAAAGTCTACTAAAACATTCTGTAAAGCTGATGGTAACCACAAAATCAAAATCTGTAAAATTAAGTAGTATGAATGGAAAATGGAATATAGCCCCAAATAACTTTTCCCAGATCAGTATTACCAGTTGCAGCTCAGTCTTAAGCAACCACAGAAGAAAAGACACTCAACTGCTAATGATCTGTATGTTACAGAAACAAATATTCCACGTGTCCTTTGAAAACAGTAGGTTGAATGAAAGTATCTTGCAAGCCAACTCTGCTGTATGTGTTTCTCTTTGATATTCAGCTTCCTTGCAGTGACTGTTAAAATGTTATTTCCTTCACAGATCAATCTGCGATGAGACTGTGTATCTTATAAGAATACTATTCTTGTTTGCTTTATTCTGCCACTTAACAAATTTATTCTATGGCTGGTAACTGAACATTACTATGCAGCACTTTTCTAACATCAGGTGCACCAGAGAAGCCATTTTTCTAAAGCATACAGACATGCACAGCTAAAATGATACAGTAGCTGCTGCCCTATCAGACATGGTATGTAGTGCTGTCATCAGAATTGATTCACATCAGTATTTTTGCTATGTTCCTTTGATTTACCTTTTATTAGTGGTTTGTGTATCCATAGTAATTTGGGACTACATTGCCATTTTCCATTAGAATTCCATGCTTTCTCTGTCTGTTAGGTTATAACTAATACTGTCAGATTCCAAGGTGCTGGGTATCCTTGTCCAAGTATTTTCTGGCAACATCTGCATTGGGCAGAAGGCCACAGTTTCACAGCTCACAGGCATACGTGGCCACAATAATATAGTAGGTGCTGAATTGTGGAAAGCTATGGAATAGTTGCAAGCATATGGACATGATTCAGTCACCTGAGGATTTTCTTAGTGATCTCCTTTAATTTGTTAGTATTTCCTGAATGTGATGCCTGCTTTCTCTTGCACATAAGGGCTGATGCATAGTGAATGCCATAATGACTGTTGCCTATGGTGTATAGGTGGGTTCTGACCATGTCAGAGAATGAAATTGGATACTTTCCTGGTTCAGCTAGGACAGGGTTAAGTTTCCTCAGCAGAGAGAGGGGGGGAAGGGATCTCCAGCTGGGTTATTCATACCATGCTGATGTCAGGTCTGGGTGTGGGAGCATGGGAACTTTTCTTTTGTAGTTTTGGTCGTGGGAAGCACAGGGTTGTCTGTATCCACTATGGTATTTCTCTATATATTTTTTTGTCTTGTTTACTGTTATTACTGCTTACTGTTATCATTGCTACTGTTGTTGTTCAGATTGTTTATCACACTGTTGTATTAATTTTCTTCTTATTTTAACCCGGAGTTTGTGCCTCACTTCCAGCCTGACTGACTGAGGGTGGGGCAGGGGCAATGGCAATGTGGTCTCCGGTCCCAGCAGGGCTTAAACCACCACAGCCTTTTGGCACACCAACGTGGGGCACGAATTGGGTCGAAATATGAATCAAAAAGGGACAGACACTGACCAGAGTGTGTTAGGGCAATCTGGGTGTAATTTTTTTGATTGTATTTGTACTGTTGTCACATCCCACTCAGATGAGGGGGACAAGTGACTCAGATTCGCAAATCCCCAATTGGAGCGGACAACAAGTCTCCAAGTTCAAGCATTTATTAACTACCTACAATGCACTAATTGAACACATGATAATTGGCTAAGTACAGAGCAAGTTGTGGTGAGCAATATAATATGCTTTGCATTTCTTAATAGAAAAAGGAAAAGAGGGAGATAGAGGGAATGGGGGAATACAGATCACAGGTCTGGGTTCCTGGGCTGATCCCGCCGGCGAGGGTTCCAGGAGGCGGCCGTCTTTTTCGCTGGCATTCGTCTTCTTTGCTTCACCGCTTTCTCCAGATGGTCGGGGGGGGGGGGGGGGCAGGGAGAGGGGCAGAGAGATAGAGAGTCTTTTCTTCCCCCCTTTGATTTATACCCATTTTCCTTGGGTCCATCCCCTAGGTCGACCCACAGACCTACGTATCCCATGTACAGGGAGGGGTAAGGTGTTTCATGGGATAATGTAATTAGCATGATCATGACAGCCCTCGTTAGCATATTGAGGGGCGTCAGCTTCAATATACATTTTGTGGATAATGAAGCAAAGCTCATTCACCGGACACATGGCCCTTGAAATTTGCCCAGGTGCCCCAGGGCAGAGCCGTCCTGTCTCCACAGGGCTCTCTCCCCCAGCTGCATGGGGCAGCGTTATCAGCTTTGGCCTCCACAGAATGCACCCTGTGACTCAGAGTTTTGTCTTGCGAGTGTTTGAGGCATTTCTTCAATCAGCCTCAACTTTTGCTTTCCCAGGTTGTTTGTCTTAGTTTCTCACAGGCCTGGTTTCTCATCTCTCACAACTGTGTAATAATGTTTGCAATACTGGCCCATTTGCTTGTGTGGTGGGGCTGGATTATTCCTTATATCCACTGTGTGTTCCCAGTGCTGGTGTTTGTTGTTGTTGGAAAACGTATAAAGGGGATTGTTTTGTTATACTGGCTACTGACTGCTTATAATGCCTTTGTATCGCCGTGTGTGGGGGTGGGCCCGTACCTATTTGCTGCCTGTGCTTTTGTTAGGGGTCTCACCCCCTCTATGGGTGAGCCAGGGGAAGAGATCCTCTCGGTTTTTTGAGAGTTTGAATTATCCTTGGAGCCTGCAGGCCAGTGTGATTGTGGCACAATGCTTTCTGAATGTCTGCCTGATTTTGGCTTTGGCCATGGGGTACTTCTCTAACAATAGCACCACCCAGTAACCTGCCCCAAGGTCAGATATTATGAGTGGCAAGGTATGTCAGAAGAGATGGGCAAATGCCTGGGTGAGTGGTCACCACCAATGCTGAGGAACTCACACCTGAACAAATCGAGAGCCCTGATAAGCTGATGGAGTGCTTAGAAAGGGTGTGCTACCAAGCTGGCAAAACCCAGGAGACACAAATCGCTGCAATGTGTTGGGGACTTGCCCATGCCTACCGTGTCCTCCTTAACACCACTCACTGCCCTCAAGGGGGAGAAAAGGCTACAGAATCTGAGAGTGAAGTTCCTGGTACAGTATCTGGGCCGGGGAGACAGGCAGAGCCAGTCTCAGTCGCCTCCACCAGCACAGTGACTGAGCCAGAGAGCCAGCCAGTGCCGGTGTCAGTTGCCCCGATACAGAAAACAAAATATACCAGAAAGTGGGGGATGGGGATGAGCCAGGCTCATCACGGGAACAGGAGGAAGGGCCAGTGGTGATTGTCCGATCTCTATCCCCGACAGAGCTGCGAGATATGCGGAGAGATTTTGGCTGCCTGGGAGGCGAGCAGATTAGCATCTGGCTGCTCTGATGCTGGGACAATGGAGCCAGTGCTTTTGAGATGGAGGGGAGAGGCCAAGCAGCTCATATCTCTGGCCAAGGATGCTGGCATTGATAGGGAAATAGGGAAACAAACTCAAACCCTCAGCCTTTGGAAGTGACTCCTGTTCAGTGTAAGGGAGAGGCACCCCTACAAGGATGATATCCTATGTCAGCTAAGCAAATGGACCAACTTTGAGAAAGGCCTCCAGAATCTCAGGGAACTGGCTGTGTTTGATATGATTTATGGTGATCTGAATGATGAGCAGTCACCCATGGACCCAGATCGGGCCTCTTGCACACACCTGATGTGGAGAAAGATCCTGAAGAGCGTACCAGAAGCACACTCGAAAGCATTGGCAATAGTGTCCTGGTGGACAGACACCCAGACTCTAACAGTGGATAGAGTGGTTGGCAAGCTGCAACAACATGAGGGAGATCTCCCTTCATCCCAACATTCCTGGGTCTCAGCTGTGGAGGAACTGTCTCAGGGTCCAGAAAATGGAAGAGGACATGTCCTACATTTCACCTGCACGGGCTGATGTCTCAGCCATTAGAAGTAAATGTTTCCCCACCCAAGAGAAAGGCAGCAGAAGGCTCACACCACGAGGCACCCTGTGGTTTTTCCTCCATGACCATGGAAAAAACATGAGGAGGTGGGATGGGCAGCCCACTGCTGCCCTAGCTGCATGAGTAGAGCAGCTGAAAGGGAAGACCATCACAAAGGGAGAGTCCTCCAAGAAAATTGAAGCTCCAGTGTCCATTCAGAAATCCCCCAGACAGAATAGAATGGCCAAAGTTATGTCTGACCCTCCTGAGGGGACCAGTGAATCATTCTTGCAAGAAGTGAGTGTTGCTGAGCAGGATTAGAGGGGCCCTGCCTCCAGCCAGGTGGAGGAAAGGGATAATCGGATTTACTGGACAGTGTGGATCCGATGGCCTGGCACGTCAGACCCACAAGAGTATGAGGCTTTGGTGGACACTGGCGCTCAGTGCACCCTGATGTCATCGAGCTACAGTGGGGTTGAATCCATTTGCATCTCCGGAGTGACAGGGGGATCCCAGCAGCTGACTGTATTGGAAGCTGAAGTGAGCCTGACCGGGAGGGACTGGCATAAGCACCCCATTGTGACTGGCCCAGATGCCCCGTGCATCCTGGGCATAGACTATCTCAGGAGAGGGTACTTCAGAGACCCAAAAGGGTACCGGTGGGCTTTTGGTGTAGCTGCCCTGGAGGAGGCTGAACAGTTGTCCACCTTACCTGGCCTCTCAGAGGATCCCTCAGTGGTGGGGCGGCTTAAAGTTGAGGAGCAGCGAGTGCCGACTGCTACCAGGATGGTGCACCGGCAGCAGTACTGCACCAACCAAGATTCCCTGGTCCCCATCCATCAGCTGATCCGCCAACTAGAAAGCCAGAAGGTGATCAGCAAAACTCACTCACCCTTCAACAGTCCTATATGGCCAGTGAGAAAGCCTAATGGTGAATGGAGGCTAACTGTGGACTACCGTGGCCTGAATGAAGTTACGCCAGCAATGAGTGCTGCAGTGCCGGACATGCTAGAGCTCCAGTATGAACTGGAGTCGAAGGCAGCCAAGTGGTACGCCATGATTGACATTGCTAATGCTTTCTTCTCCATTCCGATAGCACCAGAGTGCAGGCAGTCTGTGTTCACTTGGAGAGGCATCCAGTACACCTGGAATCGATTGCCCCAGGGGTGGAACCATAGCTCCACCATTTGCCATGGACTGGTCCATACTGCACTGGAGAAAGGTGGGGCCCCAGAACACCTGCAGTACATTGATGACATCATTGTATGGGGGGACACAGCCGAGGAGGTCTTTGAGAAAGGAAAGAAGATAATTGAAATCCTCCTGAAGGCTGGCTTGCCATTAAGCAATCAAGTTAAGGGGCCTGCAAGGGAAATTCAATTCCTAGGAATAAAATGGCAAGATGGGCATTGCCACATCCCAATGGAGGTGATAAACAAGATCACAGCCATGGCCCCACCAACCTCTAAGAAGGAGACTCAGTCTTTCCTGGGCACTGTGGGGTTCTGGAGGATGCACATCCCGAACTACAGCCTGATTGTGAGCCCTCTCTACCATGTAACCCGTAAGAAGAACAATTTTGAATGGGGCCCTGAGCAACAACAATCCTTTGAACAAATTAAGTGGGAGATTGTCCAAGCAGTAGCCCTCAGGCTGGTCTGGGGTGGGCAGGAGGTTAAGAACATGCTCTACACGGCAGCCGGGGAGAATGGCCCTACCTGGAGCCTCTGGCAGAGAGCACCTGGGGAAACCCGAGGCTGACCTCTAGGCTTTTGGAGCCGGGGATACAAAGGCTCTGAAGCTAATTACACACCAATTGATTAGGAGATACTGGCAGCGTACGAAGGAGTTCGGGCTGCCTCAGAAGTGGTCGGCACTGAAACAGAGCTCCTCCTGGCACCCTGACTGCCAGTGCTGGGGTGGATGTTCAAAGGAAAGGCCTCCTCCACACATCATGCAACCGATGCCACGTGGAGTAAATGGGTTGCTTTGATAACACAATGGGCTTGAATAGGCAACCCCAGCTGCCCAGGGATACTAGAGGTGATTATGAACTGGCCAGAGAGCAAAGATTCTGGGATGTCACCAGAACAGGAGGTGACACGTGCTAAGGGGGCCCCACCATATAATGAGCTGCTGGATGAGGAGAAGCGATATGCCCTGTTCACTGATGGGTCTTGTCACATTGTGGGAAAACATCCACAGTGGAAGGCTGCTGTGTGGAGTCCCACACAATGGGTCACTGAAGCTGCTGAGGGACAGGGTGAATCGAGCCAGTTCCCAGAGGTGAAAGCCATCCAGCTTGTTTTGGATATTGCTGAGTGGGAAAAGTGGCTGAGGCTCTACCTCTACACTGACTCATGGGCAGTGGCGAATACCCTGTGGAAATGGTTGCAGCAATGGAAGCAGAACAACTGGGAATTTAAGGATGTACTGGGTCTGGCTGAACTGGAATTGGATTTCCCCTATAGCAGCCCTCACGGTGCTGTGTTTTATGCTGGGAGCTGGCAGGGTGTTGGTAGCACCCTGGTGTTGTGGCTGCTGCTGAGCAGTGCTTACACAGCACCAAGGCTCTTTCTGATATTTCCCCCAGTGGGACAGTGTTGGAGAACGGCTTGCAGAGAGCAAGGCCATGGGTCTCTGCAGAAGCTGATTGCAGCCATCTGAGGTAAACAAAGGAATAAACCCAGGGTACAGTTATGCCAAACAACAGACTGTTATGTTAACAAAGAGAGAAACTGAGGTACACAATGGCCTTGATGGTAAAAACAACCTTGGGAAAGGAGGCAGGCCAGAAGAGGGAAGATGTTGTGACATGTCTGAGATGCCACAGGGGGCTGGGATATTATAATGTAGCTTTTTACATGTATCCAATAGATTTGTGAGTAGTATGCATGATTATTGTAGAGTGCTTATATAAGGTGTGATTTCTGTCAATAAAGTTGAAGCTTGCTCTATCATTCACATTGAATCGGCTGCTTGCTTCCTCCGCCCGCCGCAGGACAGGGTGGGCAAGATCTTGGGAGGGGACACAGCCAGGACAGCTGACCCAAACCGACCAAAGGAATATTCCAGACCATGTGACATGCGCTCAGTATAAAGCTGGGAGAAAGGAGGAAGGGGGTGGGGTCACCCTTGGTCCTCCGAGGCAACCACTACGCATATTGGAGCCCTGCTTCCTGAGAAGGCCTGACATCGCCTGTCCATGGGAAGTAGAGAATAAATCTGTTTGCTTTTGCTTCTGCGTGCAGACTTTTACTTTGCTTTGCTTATATTAAAACTGCTTTTGTTTCACCCACAAGGGTTAGTTTATCTTCTTTCCCCTCTTTACCCTGTTGAGAAAACAAAGTGGGGGGGTGTGGGGAGTGTGTGTGAAGTGATAGAGCGACTTGGTGGATACCTGGTGTTTAGCCAGAGTCAAACCATCACAGTCTATTCTGGTGCCCAACGTGGGGCAAAACAACGGCAGTTTTATATTAAATGTGCTGTAGCTATAGTAGTTATTAAGCAACGAGCTCTTGTGCTGGTCACAGGCTTGTTTATTGCACTGCTTATCTTTATTTTATTAAGCTCGGGAACATGCTGCAAGGAATCGGGAACATCGTGAGTGGTTTTATTTTGCAGGCTCCTGAGGTACTTAGTCATCCTTATGTTAGCTCATTGATACTCTTTATTAATGCTGTTCGCCTGTTGTGGGTTGTGTGGAGCTCGGTATGCTCTTGGTGTAAGAGAACGCAGATTTTGTGTGAATCGGTGCCAAAATGTGCTCTGAGGCGGCCTGTTCCTGGGTGGCAGGGAGAGTGGAAGGAGTTGGGCAGATTCCTAGGACGGTTATCACCTCCTGTAGCCTGGGATCTCACCCCTGAACAGGCAAGCAACCCCAAAAAATTGACACATCACCTGATAGAGGGGTGTCTTGCCTCTCCCCTTGAGAATCAGCAACTTCTAGCACTTCACTGGGGCCTGGCCTGTGCTTACCGAGCTGCAGTTCAGCACTCTCAAAGGACCGTGGTTGACATGGGAACTCAAACAATAACAGAGATTGCCCCAGTAGTAAAAAAGAAACAATGGACAAGGAGAACAACAGGACCATACCCTCGATTAATAAGGGAGGAGAAAGAAGAGGAAGAAGCTGGTCCTTCAGCAAAGGTATCAGAAGAGGGAATAACAGAACTGAAACGAGGCAGAAACTACCCGGTCCCTGACATCATCAGAACTGCGAGATCTGCGGAAAGACTACTGCCGCCAGCCGGGTGAGCGGATCGCTGCCTGGCTGCTGCGATGCTGGGATAAGGGGGCAGATGCTCAACAACTGGAAGGTAAGGAAGCCCAACAGCTGGGTTCCCTTGCTAGAAATCGAGGAATTGAAAGGGGAATTGGAAAAGAGACAGCAATTTGCAGTCTGTGGAGACTACTCCTTTCAAGTGTTAAAGCAAGGTATCCTTTCAAGGAAGATCTTATGGACAACACCCCAGGGAAGTGGACTACTGCAGATGGTGTCCAGTACCTGAGAGAATTAGCAGTGATGGAAGTGATCTCTGGTGATCCAGATAATGATGAAGCCCCTAAAAATCCAGAGGATGTCCCATGCACACGGGCCATGTGGAGGAAGGTGATTAAAGGTGCGCCATCCTCGTATTCTGCCGGCTTGGCCGCAATGTAATACCCAGAAATGGATGCAGGAGAAGGACTAAGATGTACGCCAACTGTGGAGGCAGTCTCTTCCTGGCTTCAGAACTTTGAAGAGAGTCTTGGTACCTCCTCATCTCTATGGGTGAGTGCCCTGGATGTTAGGAGCTCCCCAAGAAATCATTTCTCTTCTGTCCCAGTCAGGGGGAAAGGAAAGCCAAGGCGCATGACACGTGGCGAACTCTGGTTCTTCCTGCGCGACCAGGGGGAGGACATGAGGAAGTGGGATGGTCAACCCACCTTTAAGTTGGAAGCACGTGTACATGAATTGCGAGGAAAGACCCCTGCCAAGAAGATGACATCCAAGAAGGTTGTTAATGTAGCTGGTGTGAAAACACAAGAAAGTAACCAGCGATCTCCCAGATACAGGAAGACTGAGATCACCTCCCTTGACTCTTGCTGTGCCAGGCTGGAGGTTACTTCTTCAGGGTCAGACAGTGAATACTCCGACCAAGAACGGGAATAGAGGGCCCCTGCCTCCAGCCAGGAGGAGGAAAGGGATGATCAGGTGTATTGGACAGTGTGGATTTGATGGCCTGGCACATCAAATCCACAGAAGTACTGGGCTTTAATTGACACCAGGGCACAATGTACACTAATGCCATCAAGTTATAGAGGGACAGAACCTATCTGGATCTCAGGAGTGACGGGGGGCTGTCAAGAACTATCAGTATCGGAAGCCAAGGTTAGCTTGACTGGGGACAAGTGGGAAAAACATCCCATTGTAACTGGCCCAGAAGCCCCTTGCATCTTGGGCATTGACTATCTCAAGAGGGGATACTTCAAAGACCCAAAAGGATACCGATGGGCTTTTGGTGTGGCCAGTGTGAATACAGAAAAGGTAAAACAGTTGTCTAATCTGCCTGGCCTCTCAGAAGATCCTTTTGTTGTGGGACTGTTGCAAGTTGAAGAACAACAGGTGCCAATTGCTATGAGGACTGTGCACCTACAACAGTATTGTACAAACCGAGACTCTCTGGCTCCCATCCAAGAATTGATTCGTCAGCTGTAGAGCCAAGGTGTCATCAGTAAGACACATTTGCCTTTTAATAGCCCAATATGGCTGGTGCGAAAGTCTGACAGAGGGTGGAGGTTAACAGTAGACTATCGTGGCCTGAATGAAGTGACGCCACCACTGAGTGCTGCTGTACCAGATATGTTAGAGCTCCTGTATGAACTGGAGTCAAAGGCAGCCAAGTGGCACACCACAATCGACATTGTCAATGCATTCTTTTCAATTCCTTTGGCAGAAGAGTGCAGGCCACACGTGGTCTCCACTTGCTTTCACGTGGAGGGGTGTCCAGTATACCTGGATTTGACTGCCCCAGGGGTGGAAGCACAGTCCCACTATTTGTCATGGACTAATTCAAACTGCACTGGAAAAGGGTGATGCTCCTGAACATCTACAATACATTGATGACATCATTGTGTGGGGCAATGAGGCAGAAGAGGTGTTCAAGAAAGGACAAAGAGTAATTGAGATTCTTCTGAGAGCTGGGTTTGCCATAAAGAAAAGCAAGGTCAAGGGACCAGCACAAGAAATTCAGTTCTTGGGAATAAAATGGCAAGATGGACGCCGTCATGTGCCATTGGATGTTGTCAACAAGATAGCAACTATGTCTCCATCGACCAACAAGAAGGAAACACAAGCTTTCCTAGGACTTGTGGGATTTTGGAGGATGCATATTCCATGTTACAGTCAGCTTGTGAGCCCTCTCTATCAAGTGACCCAAAAGAAGAAGAGTTTTCAGTGGGGTCCTGAGCAGCAACAAGCCTTTGAGCGCATCAAACAAGAGATAGCATGGGCGGTAGCTCTTGGGCCTGTTCGGACAGGACCAGCTGTGCAAAATATACTTTACACATCAACTGGGGAGCACGGACTCACATGGAGCCTCTGGCAGAAGATACCAGGTGAAACTCGAGGCCGACCATTAGGATTTTGGAGCCGGGGATATCGAGGATCAGAAGCCCACTACACTCCGACTGAAAAGGAGATACGAGCAGCATATGAGGGGATTCGAGCTGCTTCAGAAGTTGTTTGTACAGAAGCACAGCTCCTCTTGGCACCACGGTTGCCTGTATTACATTGGATGTTCAAAGGAAACATCCCTTCCACACACCATGCAACCAGTGCTACCTGGAGTAAATGGGTCGCGTTAATCACGCAACGGGCTCGACTGGGGAAACCCAACCATCCAGGGATCCTGGAAGAGATCACGGACTGGCCAGAAGGTAGAGATTTTGGAGCATTGCCTGAGGAGGTGGCTCGTGCCC
This sequence comes from Athene noctua, assembly GCF_965140245.1. NCBI lineage: Eukaryota > Metazoa > Chordata > Aves > Strigiformes > Strigidae > Athene > Athene noctua. Next base: position 29,189,666 of record NC_134039.1, read on the forward strand.
AAGAGGCACCGCCATATAACAAGTTACCAGAAGATGAGAGGCGTTATGCTCTCTTTACTGATGGATCCTGTCGTGTGGTAGGAAGCCATCGGAAGTGGAAAGGTGCTGTGTGGAGTCCCACAAGACAAGTCGTTGAGGCCACTGAAGGAGAAGGAGAGTCAAGTCAGTTTGCAGAAGTTTTGCAATCCAACTAGCTCTAAAGATTGCTGAACGGGAGAAGTGACCAGTACTATATCTCTACACGTACTCCTGGATGGTGGCTAACGCCCTGTGGGGGTGGCTACAGGAGTGGAAGAAGACCAATTGGCAGCGCAGAGGTAAACCCATCTGGGCTGCTGCATTGTGGCAGGACATCGCTGCCCGAGTGGAAAACGTGGCTCTAAAGGTACGTCATGTAGATGCTCATGTGCCCAAAAGGCGTGCCACTGAAGAACACCAAAACAATGAGCAAGCAGACAAAGCTGCCAAAATTGAAGTAGCTCGGCTGGACCTGGACTGGGAGCGTAAGGGTGAGCTGTTTGTAGCTCGATGGGCCCATGAAACATGAGGGCGTCTTGGCAGAGATGCAATGTACAGATGGGCTCGCGATCAAGGGGTGGACCTGACCATGGAGGCCATCTCACAGGTCACTCACAAATGTGAAACATGCTGCAATCAAGCGAGCCACATGAGTAAAGTCTCCCTGGAACAGAGGACGATGGCTGAGTTTTCAGTACGGTGAGTCCTGGCAGATTGACTATATTGGACCACTGCCACGAACACGCCAAGGCAAATGCTACATACTCACCATGGTAGAAGCAACTACGGGTTGGCTAGAAACGTACCCTGTAAATCATGCCACCGCCCGAAATACCATCTTGGGTCTTGAAAGGCAAATTTTATGGCGGCATGGTACTCCTGAAAGAATCGAATCAGACAATGGGACCCATTTTCAAAATAATCTTATAAACTCCTGGGCAAAGAAACATGGCATTGAGTGGGTGTATCACATCCCTTATTACCCACAAGCATCTGGAAAGATTGAAAGATATAATGGACTGTTGAAGACTATGTTGAGAGCATTGGACAATGGGGGATGGAAGCACCGGGATATAAATTTAGCAGAAGCCACTTGGCTAATTAATACCAGAGGATCTGTTAACCGTCCTGGTCCTGCTCAAACAAACCCCCTTCATACTGTGGGAGGAGATAAGGTCCCTGCAGTACACACAGGAAAATAGCTGGGGAAGGCAGTGTGGATTGCTCCTCCCTTGGGAAAAGGCAAGCCCACTCATGGGATTGTCTTTGCTCAGGCACCTGGATGTACTTGGTGGGTAATACGGGAGGATGGGACTACTCACTGTGTGCCTCAAGGACATTTAACCTTGGGGGGAAAGTAATCTGTGGGATGAGTTGTATGTTGCAGGAAGTGATGGAGGAAGTAGGAACGACGAAGAGTGAACCAGACACGTGCAATGACGACCCAAACCTAGCCGGTGCTGGAGTCCAACAGTCAAGCATACTTCTGTCCTGAACATCTATTTTGACAGCTGGAAGCCAAGTCACTGAACATCTGAAGGAGTGAAGAAAGCTTATGGAATGGATAAATGAATATTATGTGGGATCTGGGCATAACGTAAATGGTATGGAATAAGGGGTGGAGACTGTACTGGGTCTGGCTGAACTGGAATTGCTTTTCCCCTGTAGCAGCCCTCACAGTGCTGTGTTTTATGCTGGGAGCTGGCAGGGTGTTGATAGCACCCTGGTGTTGTGGCTGCTGCTGAGCAGTGCTTACACAGCACCAAGGCTCTTTCTGACATTTCCCCCTGCAGTGGGATGGGGTGGGCAAGATCTTGGGAGGGGACACAGCCAGGACAGCTGACCCGAACCAACCAAAGGGATATTCCATACCATATGATGTCTGCTCAGTATAAAGCTGGGAGAAAGGAGGAAGGGGGTGGGGTCACCCTTGGTCCTCTGAGGCAACCACTATGTGTATTGGAGCCCTGCTGCCTGAGAAGGCCTGACATCGCCTCTTCATGGGAAGTAGAGAATAAATCTGTTTGCTTTTGCTTCCGCACATGGACCTTTGCTTCACTTTACTTATATTAACTGCTTTTGTTTCACCCACAAGGGTTAGTTTAACTTCTTTCCCCTCTTTACCCTGTTGAGAAAACAAAGGGAAGGGGGGTGTGGGGAGTTATAGGGTGACTTGGTGGATACCTGGCATTTAGCCAGAGTCAAACCATCACAGAGGGTAAAACCATCTGGACTGCTGGAGTACGGCAGGACATTGCAGCCCAGGTGGAAAACCTCGTTGTGAAGGTGTGCCATGTGGATGCCCATGTACCCAAGAGTTGGGCCACTGATGAACATCGACACAACCAGCAGGCAGACCAAGCTGCTCAGATTAGAGTGGCTCAGGTGGACTTGGACTGGCAGCGCAAAGGTGAACTGTTCATAGCCCGATGGGCCCATGAGACCTCAGGCCACCAAGGTAGAGATGCAACATACAGGTGGGCTCGAGATCGAGGGGTGGACCTTACTATTGACACCATTGCAGAGATCATCCATGGATGTGAGACATGTGCCACAATCAAACATGCCAAGCAGGTGAAGCCCCAGAGAAATGGAGAGCCATGGCTGAAATATAGATATGGAGAGGCCTGGCAGATCGACTACATCACACTGCCACAGACCTGCCACAGGAAGCGCCATGTGTTCACAATGGTGGAAGTAACCACTGGATGGCTGGAAACTTACCCAGTGCCCCACGCCACCGCCCGAAACACCATCCTGGGCCTTGAAACCCAAGTCCTGTGGTGACACAGCACTCCAGCGAGAATTGAGTCAGACAATGGGACCCACTTCCAAAACAACCTCATAAATGCCTGGGCAGAAGAACATGACATTGAGTGGGTCTACCATATCCCCTACCATGCACCAGCCTCTGGGAAGATAGAGCGCTACAATGGACTGTTAAAACCCACATTGAAAGCACTGGGAGGTGGGACCTTCAAAGACTGGGGCATGCATCTAGCAAAGGCTACCTCGCTAGTCAACACAAGAGGATCTGCCAATTGAGCTGGCCCGGCTCAGTCAAAACCTCCACGTGCTGTAGATGGGGATAAAGTCCCTGTGTTGCGCATGAGCAATATATTGGGAAAAGTGGTCTGGTTTAGTCCTGTGCCAGGCAAAGGTAAAGGCAAACCCATCCATGGGATTGCTTTTGCTCAAGGACCTGTGTGTACCTGGTGAATGATGCAGGACAGTGGAGAGGTCTGATGTATACCACAGGGGGACTTGATTCTGGGTGAGAACATGCTGTGCCTTTGTAAATTGTTGTTTTGTTGTTGTTAACTGTTAAATGGCAGCTGGACATGGCGGAGATGGTATAGAATAAAGGGGTGGATTATGTCCTGGTTCAGCTAGGATAGGGTTAAGTTTCCCCAGCTGAGAGGGGGAAGGGATCTCCAGCCGGGTTATTCATACTGTGCTGAGGTCAGGTCCGGGCGTGAGAATGTGGGAACTTTTCCTTTGTAGTTTTGGTTGCGGGAAGCACAGGGCTGTCTGTATCTATTATGGTATCTCCCTGTATATCTTTTGTCTTGTTTACTGTTATTACTGCTTACTGTTGTCGTTCAGATTTTTTATCACACTGTTGTATTAAATTTCTTATTTTAACCCGGGGTTTGTGCCTCACTTCCAGCCTGACCGGCTGAGGGTGGGGGAGGGTCAACGGCAATGTGGTATCCGGTCCCGGCAGGGCTTAAACCACCACACTAGTGCAGACATATCTCTGGATGTGGGTACTGTCATTATGGTATAAATTTTGTAATGGACAATTATTCAATTCATCTATCATAAAATAATTACTTGAGTAGAGAGAGAATGTGGCTTTGACTAGACCCAGCCCTTTTCCTCAGCAGTGGAAACTACTATTTCTACTGTAGTAGCACAATAGCAAAAATTGGGATAAACACCTGGTAGTTGAGGCACTGATTTGTCACAGAAGAACATGGCAAAGCAGTGTTTTGAATCTTAGTCTCTCACAGCCTCAGTGACCCTCTACCCAATCAGCTATCCAGTCTTTTGAGGTAGGAATCTGCCTTTTCATCAGAAAATAAGATCTTGGTTTTGGTTTGGTTCAGAACAAAGTATTTCACAATCAGAAACTTTATTAGCAGGGCTATTCTCTCAGGTTAGGTTAGGGCTATTCTCTCCTATAATATCTAGTAGAGGGTAGTGAAATTGATTTGCTGCTCTCACTTTGTTTTACTTGATTTACAGCAAAGCAGTTGTGTAGACAATTTGTCTGTGAGGTGGTCTGTTGACTTGTTCTTGACAAGTCATGTCTCCAGGTAAACAATGAGCAAGTATTTTTGCATTCTGTCACATCCTCTGTCTCTTAAGATACCTGCATTGTATCTAGATTTTCTTCCAAGAGATTTGAAAAGATTAGAGTATCCTTTTTATAATTATCTTGTCAAAACTATGATATGCATCAAATATAAAAAGTTACCTTATAAGTACTCCTCCAGCCTTTCTATTTCACTTCTATTAGTTTGCACAGTTCTTGTGCTTTCCACAGTGTTTTTGCCTGTGTTGGGAGGGCTCCTCTGAATTTTCATGAGTTCATATATCGTGATCTTGTTATTAAAAGTTCGGGTCAAGGTGATCTGTTCTTATTTCTTAATTTTAGGAGAAAGCAAGAGGATTGCAGTTGGAGAACTTAATTATTTTCTCACTCAAGGCAAAGGGAAGAGAATAATGAGCCTGACTTCAGATTACATGAGGACTGCACATTGAGCAGGACTAATCAAGAAAATGGAATACACAGCTGAGTGTGAAGGTCTGGAAAAATACTCATATCTAACATCATTTAAAACTACTCTGCTCAGTCTGTGTGGACAGCACAGAGTAGCAGGCAACTCAGGAAGTGCAGTTCAGAATTTTGTAGCTTCTCCTGGTCCTTTCTGATCAAGAGACATTATATCATCTCTCAAATTCTAGAATGGTGCTTTCAGTTATCCACAGGAAAAAGATGGGTGAAGAACTTCATTAAAATGCAGTGAAATGCAGTTTACTCTCAAGGCTCATGATTACAGTTGTAAATAGTTTTATTTTGAAGGATGCTGGTTGACTTTTGCTCCATTCAGATGAGAATTTTTGTGCTTGATGGAGGAAAAAGAACCAAATATGTATTGAACATGAAAATGGAAGAGAGTCAAAGACTGAAATGGGGAGACAAAGATAGTACATGTGACAGCTTTTAACAAAGGCAGATAAGCTATGCTGCAACTTATCCACAATGTTAGGAAAAGATGGTTTCCTCATTGCCTTCTTCCTTTTACTTTCTTCTTGAAAGACTGTCAACTGATGTTGTACAAATGCTATATCACTACCCTTTTTGTGCAAGGCAGGGCAGTCAGGATTTTGGCTGAGCCACTACACTGTATTAGTACATGGCAAATATGGATTGTTCTGAGCACATGAAGCTGAAAAGATTTCTGCTCTTTCAAGGACTCATCTTACTTGCACTGATCCATCCTTCAAAGCTCAACTCGTAATCTCCTGTGCCTGATACCCTAGTACCCGTATGTTTGGCAAGGTCGAATTTCCTGACCATACTTTCTGCTCCCACTTGAAAATTTATTCTTTAGCTCTACCTCCTGGCTCTTGGTCCATGGAAAGGAAGATTCTCAGGAATCACAGAGCTTCAAGAAGGGATTTGAAATACTCATCCTAGTTTACAAACATTAGTGTAGAGGTGTATGTGGGGAAATTCTAGCTGGGGTAAATGGAATTTGTTGAGCCCCCTCATACTGGTTTTCCACACAGGCAGATGTTTTTTCTGAAGAAGTGGACAATAGAAGATGGGCATCAGAGTTTCTGCTTTTTTGCTGGGTTTTTGGTTTCTCAACTGTGGCAGTTTCGATACATCACAGACATCACAAAACGGTTTTTCTTTATGACTGTTTTTTCTCTACTTCCTCAATCTCATGGGGGTGGGGATGTACAGAAGAAATCCTCTGACACTGAGACATTACAAAAAAGATCTGAGGCCTTGTAAAGGAGTCTTGATTCACGCAGGGAGAATTACTTTGACTGTGTTCATCCTACCCAGCCAGGAACTGCCCAAGAAGTGGAGGAATAGAACTTAGCCATCTGGTTTAAGAAGCAGAAAACCATGTCTCTTCCCCGACAGCTGCGAGAAAAGAGGTAATGTTTCTCTCCCTCCTACCACCTCCCCAAAAGCCTCCATGTGACTGTTACGATCTGTTAATTTACTTTGGATGCAAGCTTCTTTGATTCTAAAAGACTTCTTGTTATTGTAGCTTCCAAACTATTAGGCTGCTCGGTGTGGAGCAGGCCATTTCTTAAGTTGGAGTAGACTTTCTTCTTTTCATGGGCAATATTCACTACCTAGGACAATAGTGGATCATTGTCCTCTTTATAGCTGTAGTTTCCATTTTACCAGGGTTTATAGTATGAGTGTTTCTGATATGACTAATCATATCTCTTGATCTCCATAACCACATCCCTCTTCACAGTAAGTGGTAGTATTTATGGTGTTGTGGGTGGTGCTGATTCATGTCATTCTCCTCGTACAGCAAGCTATTGCAAGACTTTGCATCATTACTTCAGCCTTCCAGATGGGCTACACATTGTGGAAGCCCCTGCTTGGGATATTCTTCTAGCAGAATAAACTGAGACAACTACCATGTTTTTTGTATTATCAGAATATTTAACATTATGTTAGCTTGGCATGTCTTAGATGATCTTTTTAAAGTTTCTCTCTACCTCTTCTGTTATCCTTTTTTCATTTTAACTCATTCTTGGTCCTTTTTATGTAAGTGTTAATATAAATACCACTCTAAACACTGAGTTGTAAGATTGAAGCAAAGATGAATTTTTCTTCTGTGTGTCAAAGATGTTGTACCGAGGAGAAGGTCCCAGAGGAAGAAGCCCCTGCCAATCCATGCTGTTTTATTGTGTGGACAGTATAGATAAGAAACATGAGAGTGTGGTCATATGGCTGCTCTGTAGGTGTTCCTGCAGGGATCCTTCCTTCTCTCTTGCTTCAAATCCAATACTTTTTAGGATCTGCAAAGCTTATTCTAATCTTGCCCACTATCATGTGTTCTTTCACACATTTTTGACACTTTCAAATTAGTATCTTTGTGCTTGCTTCAGGTTAACTGCTGTGACTGGGAGGATTCCCTGTAAATACTTGCTAGATTACTTGTTCTTTTTTCAAAGCCTAAGAGTCTGCTTTACTGTGTTGTCTACAAGAAAACCTGAAAACATGTTGACAGCTGATACAGATACCACTAGTTATGATATAGACCAATACTATGTCTTTGTTTCTTTGCTTTTTTTTTTTTTTTTTCCTGTTTGTACTTATCCTTCTGTGGTCTCTTTTCTTATATGTATAAGGTACATTGTATGCATCTTACACATAGAGTGTAAGCTTTTTAAGAATTAGGTTCATGATGTCAGTTTCTACAGCACCTAGCACAACAAGCTCTTTTCTCAGAACTGTTTCCAATTCCCTACAGTAATGCAGTAATAATGACACAATAAATCATGGTATATAATGATCTCCTTAGAATAAGAGATACTGATGCAAAATCATTATTGTATGTCTACTAGATGCTGTAGGGAGGATTAAGAATGCATCCAGAGTTGATCTTATTTTTCAAGAAAAGCTTACCAGCTCAAGTGCTTCTTTTGTAGTCCTGCTACTCTAGCAAGCCTAAGAATGATAGGGTTGTTTTTCAGGCTTGATGAATCTTCACAATGGTCGCTGACTTGTGCTAAACTTATAGAAACTTGACATATCAAGGTCAGACCTCCAGAGGAAGAGAATGACACCACGAGTTTCTAGCTTCTTGGTTTTAACACTAGATAATGTGATGTTGCCTAACTATCTTTGTTCTTTATGGCACAGAGACCTCCAAAAGCTAATGCCAGTATGAGTAATCTACATCTTTTGTTCTTGCTTCACAGTGATTTTGACCAGCTTCCAGATGATGTACCTGTTTCAGCTAACATTGCAGATATTGAAGAGAAGAAAGGCTTTACTAGTTATTACGTAAGAAAGGGGATTTATCCTGTCTCTATACACCTTCATCTGTGGCTGGTTTGATTATGGGAAGCAAAATGCAGTTAATACGGTGTAATTGCTTTTTGGCATGAGTAGTTCTGTGTGGAGAACTCAGTGCTTCTTTTTTCTGGAATAGTCTATCACAGATTTAGCCTAAAAATGTGTTGCTTGGGTGAAATGGGACAAAGATATTCTCTAACATTGCTTGTTTTCTAAATTTGTACCTAATTTCTGATTTATTTCCTGTTAGAGTGCTGTACCTTTGAAGATAGGGGAAAAGGAATTCAAAGGCAGTAGAAGGACAGGATCATTATTCCATGGTACTGGCAAGTTAGGATGCTTCCATTTCCACAGAAGGTAGCATACTAATAAGTCATGAAAGAGCACACAGGAAAGGAATAGTAGGGAAGAGCACTATGAGATTTTCTGAGGAGGGATTTTGGATAAGAGAGCTCAGTCTGACTTCTGCTTTTGCAGGAGATACTGCTCATAAAACCTTCCCATTGCAGTATGCAGGTGTTACTGTGGAATATACTGATGTTTGGTTCCTCTGTCTTTATGTTTTCTGAAGGATCTGGCTGCAATGTGACTCAGAGTTCAGTGCATGGAAATCATGGCCCCCTTTAGAGCAAAGCAGTTTTGGCAAGAGATAAGAAAAAAAGTAGCAGCTTAAGGAGGTCAGGCCATATTTTCTGAAATTGTGTAATTTTTGAAGTCAAAAAGACCTAAGACTCTGAAAATCAGTTAATTTAGATGTCTGTCTATAGATTTAGATGTCCAAAGCATCCTATAGTAAAATATCTGTATTTACTTCCTTAATGTGTGTTTTTGTCACTGAGGGAAGGTGTGTAAGCATAGAGTGGCGTCTAGTCACTTCAGGTTTCCTTTGAAGACTATATAGTAGAAAGCAGCCACAGGATCATGATCCATGGGAAAGCTGGATCCACACATACCACACTGTTTGGTGCTTTCTTGTTATTTCCTAGTACTTAAGCCTGCAGAGGCATAACTGAAGGCTTGCTTTCCACTCTGCCCCTAAGACAATATTCCCACTACTGGAGCACTGATATTATGCTCCTATTGTATGCCTCACTTTCATTTGGTAAATGTTGACAAGTATGAACATCAGCCTGAATCCCTCTTCTCTCTCAGATGTTTGTCATTGAAGTAAAGATTAAAGGTGGTGGCAGATACCTGATTTTCCGACGCTATCGTCAGTTTTATGCCCTGCACACCAAACTAGAGGAGAGATATGGGGCAGAGAGCAAGAATAGCCCTTTTACCTGCACACTCCCCACATTGCCAGGTAAGCTGTCAGTACCAAATCTGCACATGATTAGCAGATTTTTCAGCCCCAGCCTGTCCTAAAGAGTGCACTGTAGGGAAGTGTTTGTGACAAGGAACTAGTTCCATTGACAATCACTTCATCTGTAGTAAGGTTAATTTAGAAACTTAAAATGCTTTAGAAAATATGTATTTTCTTGGAGATCCTACTTTCTTCTGATTGCTTCATTTCTCTGACAGCCTCCATTTTTTTTTTTTTTTCTTCAATAACTGCCACGCTTTTTATATTTTCCAGGAAAAGTTTATGTTGGGGCCAAAAAGGAAATTGCTGAGAACAGGATTCCTATCCTAAATGCCTACATGAAGGTAAAACTTAATTTTAAGGTAGAGATTGCACTGAGCACTGAAGATACTTACCTCTTGAAATCAGCTAAGAGACAGTACTGTTGTAGTCCTAGGTATCTATTTCTGTTTTCTGAAGACAGTGTCCACAGCGTGGGACAACCAGCAGTCCTATTCCCCAGATTGTTCAGACTCTAAGATCTGTTGGAGTGTGCAGTTCACAAAGGCTCACTTCCTGCCTTCATAGAAGATAGATATTCTTACAAAAAAAACCCCTAAGACATATGAGGAAATGGTGAATTTCCACATGTTGCGTGAATATGGAGTTGGCATGTGCACCTAAGGGACTAGTCGAGTGGGGTGGGCTGCTGGCTGTACCTGCTCTGCAGTGAAGATGCAGCCAGTAGCATCAAGGAGAGAAATTTTTTGTGTGCAGGTTAATTGAAGACCTGACTTTAAATGAGTAAAAGTGTGAAGCACTAGCCAAGACTTCCCGTACTTAAGACTGGCTTCTTTCCACAGTCATTCATATTCTGAAGGGAAACACAAAGCGCAATTTACTCCTGCAGTAAATCAGGCACAAAAAGAGTGAAGCAATACATTAGCCAACTTGAGGAGTAAACAGCTGTTCAGCTGTGTCCTGCTGAGTGAGAAGGGAGAGGAGGGAGATTTCTGGCAGTAATGAATATTCTTCATGATCCTGTAGGTCAGAGATGCATATTTGTTACATGTAAATAAATAGAGAATTGGTCTCTCCCACTGTTACACTGCTTCCTACTTGCTCTTGGCGCAGAACCTACTCTGTCTACCCATTTGGGTGTTGATGGATGAAGAAGTACGACTGTTCTTCTACCACTCAACCTTTGATAGCGAACAGGTGCCTCACAGACTGAGACGGCTTCGCCCACGGACACGCCGAGTGTAAGTGATTGGCATGTTTTTTCACCATTGCTTGATGTAAGAGATGCTGTCCAGTTTTGGGGGGAGAGAGAGATTAGGATCACCACTGTGTTTCCCAAGTGAATCCATGAAGTCCTAATATGAGGATCTTTGTGGTAGAGTGAACACAGGGTATTTCTTGTTTTCAGTAATCTCAATTTTCTGAAGTGAATGTGGTACTTGCATTAAAGGAAACTTCCAAAGTGAGCGTATAGCTTGCTTTTAAAAAAAATGCTGCTCAGCTCTATCTGATAATTCTTTAATGGCAGTATTTATTATAATGAGCAGAATACACAGGCTAATATTAAGGACACAGGCTTGTACCACTGAGGTCAGTGTGAGTTTGGGCACTGAATTCAATGAGATCTGGTTCAGACACTAAATGAAACAATATTTAATTTGTTACTGTCCTTTGTCTAAACAGGGGCCTGTCCTACATAGCATCATTGACACCCCTTTGGAGAACTGCTAGGTAGATGTCATACTTCATTACCCTTCAGAGAAATTAATTCTCCTTTCAACATAACAAAGATGAACACACTTCCTTTTCACTTACCTCAAGCAGTGCAAAGACTGCATGTGTGTATGTGTTCCTGGATGTGTGTATGACGGTGGAGTTTGAACTGAATGTCATGAATGTTAGAAACAGGGATGCCCAGAAGGCAGAGTAGGGAGGCTGAGTGGTGCTGTGGAAGAGAGGTTGAGGATACTGACTGTATTGAAAATTCCATCTGTTCTCAGCAGCAGATATCATCAGATTGCTGCTGCTCTGCACTGAAACTGAGAGAACTAGGGTGATGTTGTTGCACTTACTTACTTCAGTGCTGCACACAGATTCTCATGCGGTTTCTCCAGTGATTTATGGCTTGCTGGCCTCTTAAATAATGAAAATGCAGACATTGTACTACTGATCATGTAGTATTTATGATGACTGGAAAGACATATTTACTTCCCTGTTGTCTCCTTTCTTTGCAGTAAAAGCATTTCACCTCAAGTGCCTATTTTTGACCGCATGGCAACACCACGGGCTGAGGTGAGTACTCTGCACAACCTGTCATAGGATAGGCAATTAAACTCTTTCACTTTGGCATCTCATCAATCAAGTTGCCTTTTCCAATTAGATCTTGGGTTAAGAAGGGAAAGTGAAATCAATGCAGGGAAGTAATTGTTTCATTCCCTGTTACTAAAATCAAAGAATAGAAAGAAGTGTTCTGTTCCTCTTTACTTGAGTAATAAGAAGGTCCACTGTGAAGTCAGAATCACCCAAGGGTCAAAACTGAGACACATGTACAGCTGCCAAATGGCACAATCTTCAGTCTCATTGACTTCAGCATATGTTTAAAAGCTTTGCAGGTGAGGCATCTTAATATTTTTTGTAACATAAGTGTTCTACTAAAAAGTGCCTATACCCTAATCTTTTGCTGTATACTGCCTTGGTATTAAACATGTGGAACTGCTTTGTAACCAGTACTTGTCTGAGCATGGTCTTGCTTCCTGGAACATGCAATTTGCCATGTAAGATTAAAAAACCCCCATGCAAGTGCTTTGAGGTTTGTTGGGTTTGCTTTTTACACTGAGTATGGCAGGTCTTGGATCAGTCTTATCTCCTGGGTTTTATCTCTTAATTTATTAGTATTGAATATACCTACCAAAACTTTTCAATAGATAAAATGGCTTTTGTAAGAGACATATGTTAAGTAGACATATGAACTGGTACCATAACTGTAGCCATTGTCTTTTTTTTTTTAATTAGGAGAACCCTTGGCATTAAGAAGACCAAAAAACCCCATCTCAACACAGAATAAAGAACACCTTTTCATTTTTGCTCCTCTAAGAGTATTTAAATGGCTACAATGTTCTCTAAGGACAACTGGGGAAATGTGAATTTTTGGTAACTTGGCCTCTTTAGTTATTCAAAAATATCTTGTTAGGGTGGTGGCATGTGCTTACCTCCTTTTTTTTTTTTTTTTTTCCCTGAAGGGGGCATCTAAGTTCCATTTTAACTACATGATAATTTCCCAGACATCTCCAAATCTCTCAGTTCAGCATACAGGCCTCATATGTAGATGTAAAAACAAGTTAGTCATCATTAAATTAGGACTCAACACTTCCACAATTTTTTAAGGCTCTTTGTGATATTTTTCAGCAAATCTGAAAGCTGAAAAACTGCAGCTGGAAATCATACATATTTTTTAATTTCTCAGGATTTCAAGTTTTCAAGTTGTCAATTGTCTTCATCTCTGACTTACTTGATTTTAAGTGTTTTCAACTTCTTTATGTTTCTCTGGTGCTCAGTGCCCTGCCACTTTAGGAATCCTAGCATGTAGCTCTCTGAGTTTATCCTAGTGCTTTCACTACTTCTTGAAAGCATTTTTGTGTGTGCTGATTAGGAGAAGAAATTGTGAGAACTTCAGACTACAGTCATATATATGGTTTTATTTCAGAAATACATCTGTGGTGACGAAGAGCATACTATCATTCTGCTTTATGTTCTCACCCCAAGAACAGAGCAGGAAGATTCATTTTTGTAGTTCTGTGAATTAATAATTTCAGTGTTATTCTTTCCATAGGCACTGTTTGATTTTTCTGGAACCAATAAACTGGAACTCAGCTTCAAGAAGGGAGACTTGATCTATCTACTCAGCAGAGTAAACAAAGACTGGTTGGAGGTAAGACTGCAATACCAGTACTCAATTATTAGCATACCTTGAAATAGATGAGTAGGAAGGGCTCTCCTAGTCCTTGGGATGAGTCTCCTTTCAAGGATAAACTGTATCATAATCAGGTCTTACTGCCAAGAATAAATCCTTGGCTCTAAATTTGAAATTGTATCTTTCCTTGATGGTTTTTAGCTTACAAATTTTGTGCCCTCTAGACTTCAGTTTTCATTTGCATTTGCTTCTGCTGGAATGTTTTAAAATTCTTTGGAAGTGATTAGAACATGAAAAGGCCACAGAAAGGAGATGGAAACTCCATTTCAGCAATTAATTGGTTTCTTGCCTCAGGGTGAGTTGTTGTATACTTCATGCTTCATACCACAACACACGTCAGCCTGATTAGAGAGAACTTGGGCAATGCAGCAATGTTCTGAAAAAGGATGAGAAGAACATACTGTGTGTTTGCTGATATGATATCTCTGCTTGCTCAAACACCACAGCCTTTCTTGGTAACCATCTGACTTGTTTTTTTACACAGTTTCACTCCCCTGCCTTTTATTTGACTACAGAATTGTATATTCTTTTTGTAGGGATGCCATCAAGTCACTTCCATAGCCTTTTTTTTTCTTAATTATAGTAGAAAAATTCCTATGTTTCAGTGGAAATTAATCGAATTTCAGAACTTATTGTATGTGGCCAAAATGGCATGGTTTTCTTCATTCTAACACCACCTATCATTCCAGGGGACAGCTGATGATGCCACTGGGATTTTCCCATGTGCTTTTGTGAAGATCATAAAAGATTTACCACAGCAGGAAGACACAGTTAATAAAGTTCGCTGTTATTACCATGACGAGACTGTGAGCACTATCAAGTAATATGAAAAAAGTGTTCCAGTTTACTGCTGAAAAAATGCTGACAGATCTTTTTTCATGATGTGTAATGATTAGGTTTGTTCTTGTTACAGGGATATCTCAGTGGAAGAGGATCTGAGCAGCATTCCATCATTCAAAGACCTCATGGAATTGATGAGGTACAATGCAAGCATTTAGTTGTTTAATATCATATAAACATTTATCAAGTTCCTTCCAGTCCTGCATTTTCCATATTGTACATGGTCATCACCATGTTTTGGGTGTGAAACGCTTTCCAAGTGTCCTGAAGAAGTTGTGCTTTGACTTGGTCCAGGGCCAACTGTGCAGACACTAGTCTGCCTTGGGATTGTCAGTAAGCATGGAATGCCACATGCTTCTAACTCAATTATGCTGAGTAGAAGTTTCCATTTCTTGTTCTAAGACCAGAGCCACATCCTCATGCAAGGACATTTTGTCTAATATACATCCTCAGGATGCAGGAGACTGCCTTCTAACACCTGTTAAACTAGTGTTAAACTGGATTAATCTAGTGTTGAATATCAAAACATTAGAATATCAAATATTAGTAATGGAATACCTGTGCTAATATTCTTCCATTCCTTAACCTGCCTTCCCCTCAGAAAAAGCAATCTTAAGTAGGCAAAAGTGGGTAGTAACTACAGTCAAATCTTATGCGTGGGAATTTTAACAAACTCATAGGTTAATTGTGCCCTGCATATTGTTTTACTAGAAATGGCTCTTTGTTCTGTCGCATTTCTTGGCTTGAACACAACACGGCATGAATATGGCTGTATGATTTCTAGTACTAGCTGTATCAAGAATGCCAAGACACCTAAGGTTTTGTGTGGCTTTTAGCAGAATGAATTATATTTCCAGTCTACTGTCCATCATGCAGCACCTCCCAGGCATTCCTTGATTTGTGGAGATTAATCAATTTTTTTTTCTACCAGGCAGGAGTTTGACCAAGATGACATTGTTTTGAATTACCGGGACCATGATGGTGATCTGATCCGGTTGCTCTCCGATCAGGATGTTGAACTCATGGTGTCTCAGAGCAGAAAAAGGCCCTCTGAGAAACATTTCTTTCCTTGGAAGTTGCACATCACTCACAAAGATGACTTGGGTGTCTACAACACTAGTCCAGGAATAGGTGCTACTCAAACAGTAAGAGCAACATAAGTGCTATATAGAGGTGTTCTGGTAGGTAACTATACAGTCCTTCTCTAATCACTTCCTCCAGATATTTTCCTTTAACAGAACATTGAAGTGAGCTTGAAAAGAGTAATTTTCAGTAATATATTACCTTTCAATGTAAAATCTGTACTTATTTAGCTGCTTCAGCTTTTTAGCACCCCTCTGTAATAGAAACACCCAGTTAGAGCAGAGAAAGTGAGGAACAGAGAAATAAAATCACTGGCCTTATTCACAAAGCAAGTCAGCATTAGCCTGCAATAGAGGTTTAGTGTCCTGAGCCCCAAGACCTGCTCTAATCTCTTTTCTTTCTCACAGAGCTAATTATTTGTCCAGAATGTTTTCATAAGCTTTTTTCCTAGATGGCCATAATTTTATCTTCACTTCCTGATACGAAGGTTTGTGTGACAGTTCTTAGGAATGCTTTATTATTTCTGTCACGTGGAAGTCTGACTAGGCTTTCAGAGTTTGCTCTGGAAGCATCAAGAAAACTTTTCATATTTCAGTGAAGAAACTGTAGCCCACCTCTGCTTTCTTCTTTCCACTGGCCAATATTTTGAATTCAGTGAATCAAACCTAGTACACCTGTGGTGTTCCTCATAGATGTTTTTGTAATTGTACAGAATGCTTACTTGTGCATTCTGGAAAAATTTGTGATGCCTATTCAAATAGCAATTTCTTTTCTATCTATCTTCTGCTTTCTGACATCTCATCAAAAAGTAGAACTAACAAGAAATTACTGTATCAGATTCTTCATCAAATAAAGTTGCATAAGAGTTTATTTTATCAGTTTCTATTCAAAAGATTTTGGGGGGTGGTGAATAATTCAGCTCTTTTTTGGCTTGAAAGTAAGATAATTTTGAAGCAGAGTTTGAATGTTACTTATTCAGCTTTCCATAAGGAGGCGTTAATTATTGATAAAAAAATATCTTGCAATAGTTTTTTAATGGTCATGCAATTAAATATTCTTGAACAAATTTACAGCTGCCTGTACATTCAAGTTATTTATGTTTTACTTATTGTTTGATACCTTAAAACTGTATTTTTAAAATATCATGCAGTCATGGTGTTAAAAAGATACCACCAAGTATAACTGGTAAAAAATATGAAGTCAAAAGTTTTCAAACAGGCTTTGGATTCTACTGTTAGTTTCTGTGGCATTAAGCTACAATTCCTCATTTTAAAAAATCTTTGTCCTTGACATGCTGCTAAAATTTATACAGACAAAAGAAAAGATTAACAAGTATCTGAAGGTACTAAGAAACAGTTAAGTAATGATGCATGAATAACTAACCTGCTCCTCCCAAAACTGGCAAAATTTTTTCTCTTAGATGTTACCTCTAATGCTATCAGGTAACAAGATCTTCAACAACAACAAAAATATTTAAGGTGACCTATCCTTTAAACCTGTGTTGTTTTTTTTTTTTAAGAAGTGCTTAAGATCTTTAAAATGTGTTTTAAGATATGCTACAGGCCACATGTACTTACCATGTACAAAGGTTCCACCTGAAGAACCCATGTATATTAAATTTCAGAGGTAACTAACGTATTCAGAAGAGAAAGTGATGGAAGGTTTTAACTGACATTATTTTACCAAAACGTTACAAAATGTAACTTCACACTTCAAAGGCATTGTAGCAATGTAGTTTAGGAAGGACATGAAGCAATATACAATGATAATGTTAGTAATCCTACACTTTGTGATACACAAGATACACACACACTCACACTGTAAATTTGAAACCCAACTGGCATGCGTGGCCTGCGAAGCTTCTGGTGTGCAGGATTACTTGTTACCTGTTCCTGGAGTTCAACAGACCAAATAACATCTGAAGATTTCCACTGACTCCTAGATTCTGTGTTGTAACCCACAACTCAGCATTTCTGTCTGAAGATGGAGGAACTGAGTGAGGAAGACGGGGGGAGAGAAAATGTCTGCTGGGAAACTAGTAACCTCTTTTCTATGGGTAGGGGAAGAACATATCTAAACATACTGCCCTCTGAAAATTAGAGCAGGAAAAGTCCTTTCTGCCTTTATGCTGTAAAGCAGAGTAAATTCTGACCATCCAGCAAAGATGCATATTCCCCTCCTAATCTGCAGTTTTTATACGCACACCTCCTGATTGTCCCAATGACACACAATTTCTTCAGATACTCACATATTCTCCTTCTTGCTCTGCATGTTTCCCTTATTCACAGTATACATTTTTTTGACTTGTATATTGATGTAGTTCTTGTGAGACCGTAAGTGTGCTAACTATGGTTTTGGTCAGTACTACAGGGATTTAGAGAAGGTGTAGTAGCAGTGCACAACAGACAGATTCTGGCTGTTACATTCTGTGCCTTCCTGTGCTCTCATCTTAGTCCCCCCATAGGTTACTCCTGAGAGCACAAATCTGAGTGTGTTTTTCCATTATGGCTATCTAGCTTTCCTAGACATCTTATTATTGGAGACTGTTAGTCTGAGTTCAAAACCTGGATTTAAAACGGCATGGCTACTTTGGATTTAGGATAATTCAGGTCAACTTTTCTCACCAGTTTTCTTTTGTTTCCTCTACGTACCATAATTCTTACAATTTATTATTAATTGTTGTTGAAATTGGTAAAACTTTTAAAAATATGACTTAAATGTAAGGGTTACAGAGATAAAGGTAGTTTCCCCCTGCCCCATACCAATAAACATAAAGTACAGAATGATCCCTCCCTTGAAGACTGTCTAGCCTACAGTAAATCAAGAAACAGAGTAAAAACCAGGAATTCTTTCTTAGTCTTTCTCACTTCAGCTGCAATAATCTTTTTTTTTTTTTTCTGAAAATGCATGAGTCCCATGATCTGGTAATTGTTAACATACTGACTGGCAATGACAAAAATGACAAACTTCCTTCCCCTCCCCTCCTAAACAGTCCCAACTAAGTGCTTGGGGGCTAAAATAGGAAGTACAGACTTCCTATTTTACAGGCAATTACACAGACTTTCCTTGAAAGGGTGTGGTCTGCTTCTTGAAAGTGGCATTTGAGGTGCATAGAAGATATAGCAGATATTTTGAAGACTTATTTGCCACTTGTGGTTGGTTTATTCCTTTTGTCTCCAGTTCTAGAGAAGTGTGGGTTTGCTGGTTTCTGCATCAGAGGATTCTGATGCTGTGGGGGTAGGCTGGACAGGGAGAGTCGCCCATCAGGTTGAATCATCTGCCTCACAGACAGCTCTGGATCCAGGTAAGGGAACTGCTTCCTTTCTGGGGAAAGCAAAATGGCAGAGTGCTCTTATACAAGGGCTTGTGAGTCATTTAGGCATTAATTAGCTGTAACTATTATTCAAGGGCTCAGCTAGCTGCTTCTAGTGTAAGGAAGTGATATTCGGGAATCTGAAAGTCAATAGGAATTTAAAAGTTGTTTTCTCCATGCTCCCCTAAAGTAGAAAAGAGTCTCAGCTCTGTAATATACTTCAGTAGGTGAGTTTATTAAACTTTTGAGCAATGAGAGATGTCCAAAAGGACCTGAATTCCAGTACTGAACAATACGGTGTGTGATCTTTGAACTACTCAATCTACTCTCAATCTCAACAATTACCAAAAAAAATTTAAAAATATTGTTTCTTCTGTATTATTTCTACAATTTGCAACTTGTTTGGGGAGCAGCTGGAAAAGTAGCATTTTGAAGAGAAATTTGAAAGTGAATAAATATGAAAATTCAATGCCTATAGCTCCCAGGAGCTATGTGGTTGAGGATAATATTTTTAAGGAAAGGTAAAAACCAGAACACCATTGCGGTTTGTTATGAAGACTGAGCATGAAGAGCAGAAGAATGACTGAATCTGAAGGTTGAGTTCTCTTCACAGAGTAGGATTTTTTTCTGTTGCTACTCAGCTGAAAGAATCCCTTCACTTCCTTGGAAATGCGCATTTACTTCTTCATTCTTTGCTCATATTGCAAGCTCACACAATAAGAAGACATGGATTTTGTTCTACAGTAAACACTCGGTAGAAGTTCTTTCTGAATGTCACTCCAAAACAGAGCCTAAAGAAGTTCCCTAATTCAGTTTTACTTCTCTTTATGTGAAATGAAAAGAAGAAGATCCACAACAAGCAGAGGAAGAGAGTAGCCAGTGTACAATGAAAACAATTATCTTCTGAATTAGGATCAAGCTTGTGCACAGAGGACAGTATGAACACGAAAGAGATTTTCATCCTTCTGCTGAATTTGTATTTGGTCTTCAGTGTCCAAGCCATTCGAGGTGAGTTTCAAATTTATACTCTCTTTTATCCTTCCATTATTGCCTTTCTTTTATATCTGTCTCCTTTTTTCAGCTAATGTCTTCCTCATTTTCTGCTTCCTTGTGCCACCATTTGTGCTGTAGAACAGACATCTCAATCAAAACCAGTGTGTAGCAGATGCATGTGCAAACAAATCAGTTGAATGTTGGTGGTATGGACAGGTGAAACACTAGACAAATGGATGAGATGAACAAGCTGACTGGTTAATGAGTGAATAGGAGAAAGAACAGACACTTATAGTGAAAACATAGGAAAACAAAGTGCTGTGTGATCCATATGGTAGTGTACAGGAGTAAAGTACAAGTGGACAGACACAAGATGCAGCTGTGTGTGTGCGCTACCAAGAACATCATCCAGATGACTTGATTTTCTTGTGGAATTGCTGACATACAAAGACACCACCAGCTATATCCATTCCTTGTGTTTCTGAGTTTAATGTCATTCCTCTTCTCATGCAGAGAGGTAATCTTTCTTGTCTCCCTGTCTCCCCGTCTCCCCTTTCCCAGAGTTGTGAATGGGAAGTATCTCCTTGGATCGCACAGTGCATCAAGACTAAGCCTGTACCCATCCTAAACATACCAGAATAAAAGTGTTGTCAGAAGGTGTGCCTGATGGACATCTGCCTTTTCAAAGACAAATGCAATGCCTGATGTCTGCAGCAGCTGGGGGGGTTATGTTGCCTGGCCCAGTGTCAATTGCAGGACATGTCCCTTTGAGATCTGAGGGAAGAAGTATTACAGTGTAGGTCAACTGGTCTCTTGGCATTCCAGGCCTTAGTCTTACATCCAAACCATCCCTTTCTGTGTAAGACACGCTATTTTCTCGTTATGCAAGGAATGCCATAGAACTTACTTTCCACTGGTTTTCAGTAAAAGATCAAGGTAAGGTCCCTCTTATGCCTGCTAGCTAAGACACCATCATACTTTTCTGATGTCTTCTGCCAGTAAAAAGCCCCTCAACCAAGCTGATAGTAGTTCTCATCAAGAAAAATTATTTGAGAGGACACACTTAGGTTTGCACATGGATATCTCTGTCATCTGAACGTCATATCCCAATAGTGCAGCACAGATACTACCTTCAGAAAAGATAAAGAAGGAGAAGAAAACAACTTGCTTTGTAGTGGAAGTACCAGGGAAGGCCTGTATTTTCCCACTTCACAGTTATGAGATTAAAAAAAAAAAAGTTATTGCTGATGAAAGGTCTGGCCGTTTCTAGGTCATAAATCTAGTTCCAACAAATTAGTCTGGGCATTCTTCTGAGTCATAACAAGATTCATCCCAGAGCATCTCACTTTTAAATATAACTTTCTAGTGTCATAACCTTTACTGTGAAATTAATGGCAAAGAAGTCACACAGCAACACACAAAGATGAAATGATTACTATATGCTTGCTGACTATGATAGCCTATTGATACCCAGAGACAATCAGTGTTTGAAAAGTGATACCTTAGCTAGAATTATGTGCCTTGCAGGCACAGATGTCTTTCTTCATTGTTATTACTTGTAGCTTGGTTTGGACACTTGTCTATTGTGGAGATATGCAGAATGGCCACAACTCTACATATTTTCACCAAGAGTTGTTTTCTGGTGCCATGAGGAGAGTAGTGTTATCAGTGCCTTCCCCATTCTGCTGGCAGAATTGCTGTGCCTCCTGCTGTCTCTTACTATTTACATTTGTAATCATTGCATCTTTTTGGGCTGAATTCCTTTCTCAGAGAGTATCCCTATGAAGAGCTTGAGCTGCTACAATGACTACAACTCACAGGTGACCTGCACATGGATGGAGCATTCAGAGGCTCATGCCCTCGTTGGTATGATTCTTTACCACAGGCGTGATATAAGGTAAATACTTGAAATCTGCTGTGCTGGATGAAAGTCCAAAGGGAAATTGGCCACCGTTTGGAATCCCAGGTCCAGAAGTCAGGTTTTCAGAAAGCATGGCCACCTCTTTCTGTCATTGGGTTGAAGTTATGTCTGCTTCTGAGACCTCTTCTAGGAAGGGAGGAACAAATAGGGTGTGCTAGTGGAGTTATTTTTATCACCTTTACTATTATTTTCCCATATTTTTTCAGTGGGATTATAGATATGAAATAAGATGAGGCATATAGGTTGCTAGTAATGGAGTGGAGAAGATGGTGTCAGAACAAGTGTGAGTCTGAGTGTTGTATAAACTTAAAAGGGAAGAGACATTTCCCCTGTTATTTTGCCCATTTAGGACCATCACTGAGAGTATGGTTTTGATCACTTCTGAGAAACATGTATAGACTGTGTGTTTGTGAGATAGAGAAGACTGGTAAGTTCATCTGTGCTATCACTTTTCCTCACAGAGATACTGGTCTGTTTATGACAGTATCTCTCTGTTACATCTGTTTCCTTATGAAAAGGGAACTGAATCACCAGACTGGATCAATTGTGAGGATAAGATAGGATAGATAGGGAAGAATAGTCAAAGGAGAGAAGACAAAGATGGAAAGCTGAGAAGAAAATGAATTTGAGCCGGCGGATACAGGAAGGAAAGAGAAAGAACTCTTGATTTTATTGTAAAGAAGAGATAATTAATAGAGTAGTGAAGAGTAGAATAATGAAGATAGAAATATCTTCAAGACTTCATAACCCTTGGGCTGACTCTTGTTTAACGCTACACACATGTATGGTCAGTCCTACCCATACTTCAGGAATATCCCCGATTTCCTTGCTTCCTAATACCCAACTTTTAAAAATAGCAGTAGTGCTGAATAATGCTTGCTGACATATAGTTGACTAGAAGACTCCATCCTATCCTGGAAAACAGTATTTGGCCTTAGATATTCACAACTTAATATTTCTCATCCGATCTGGAATAATATAATATAATGGGCATGAAGCCATAAGCAAAAAAAAATTCCAGGGGGTGCAAAAAGAAGCAACATATTTCTCCAGCAGCTCAGACTGCTGCAAGCACACAAAGCTTATCGTCTCCCTTCTAGTTTAAAATATCGTTTCTAATTTTCATGCTCCTTATCCAGGGGAAAGGCTATCTAAAAGGATGATTAACATTCTAGATAAAATCTTTAAATGAATACATAAGGTCCCTTGGCAGAACAGAACTACTAACGATACAGAAATACATTTTGGTTGGAGAAAGTGTCTTTCTGGGACTGCAAAATTAATGTCTTCAGGAAGCTAAGGATCATTAGAAAGTTTACTGCCTTTCACTCTAAGTAAAATGTGCATTTCCATTACATTATTTTTCATCATACTATTTCTCACATTAAAAAAATGAAATTACATAGAGTTAGTCTTAAGCTAACAAAAATAGACTGGTACCAAAATATAACATTCTGCTGCACAAGTTGGAAATGGGAAGGCATTTGACAAAAATCCCAGTGTTAAAAATGTTTGTCATATTAACTGATGCAAAATGGGACTACTATGTACAGTGAGAGAGTAACTGCCCAAGTAAACTATAATAACAGAACGGGATGGAACTGGTTTCAGACATGTAGTTTTGCATTAACTATAGGTCTCCAAATCAGATGTTTATAGATCATTTCCTCTGTACACAGGGAGAACAAGGAGATGCTTTGCAAACGCCAGCCAGAAAATGACTTACGTGAGGCCCCAGACTCCTATGTGCACTGGGTTTGTCGCAAAACTACAAACAATTTTGGAATAGGGGTAGATGACTTTTACAGCTTTAAACCCAGTAAGAAACTTCAAGCAGAAATAAATGTCAGTCTTTTCCAAAACGGTAAGGATTAATTACCAAATTCTCATTTTCCAATGAATATTAGGGATCTTTGAGAATGTATTTACTAGTCAATCAGCAAGTGAATTCCACTTCCATGGTGAAAACTGCCAAAGAGTTACATATTAAGAAGATGGGGCAGGGAGAAGAGAGGGCAAGTTTCTGGGGGCAGCTGGACCTGGAAGGTGGACTCAAGCAGGAGCTACTTGGTGTGGAAGGGATAAGATACTCTCGAAATGAGAAAGCTTACCTAGACATTTTCTTACCCTCTTTATGTCCCTGTCCTCACTATCTCATCTCATGGGTTGTACCTTCACCTTCCAGTTCAGACCCTCCCACCTCAAAACCTCTCGGTCATCTTGATGAGATCAGGAGACTTCTTGCTGACCTGGAAAGCACCTGATGGAAGCCAAGGGCTGGGCAATGCACTGCAGTATGAAGTCACTTACAAGCGGCAGTGGGAGTCCTGGGAGGTAAGAGCAGAGGAGGCAGGCTGTCCTGGTTTGGGCTGCACTGTTTTGGGTGCTTGAGAGCCTGTGGTAAAAGCTGTGCAAATGAACGGCCTTTCCATTCTCAGGCACTATAAGAAGATGCAGCAAATGTTGTTTCAAGTCAGGTGGAAGGGGTTCTCTTTCTGTTGCAAGTATCTTGCCTAGTGAAACGCCATTTGTCCTGAGTTGAATGCAAAGATCTGTTCTTCACTGAAAAAAACACCGCACTTGATTTTGAGTCGGATTTGATTTTGCCCTGAAATGCTCTCAGATGGAATTAAAGCACATTCCAAGAGGAACCTGTGCGTTCATGTGGGAAAATGGCAAAATACATTTGAAGCTGTTTCCCCTGCCAGGAGGATGCACATTTTTTTTTTGGCAGTTTTTGAGCATACCCCCAACTCCCCAGTTCCCTCCCTCCTCTCTCTCTCTCCTTTCTCCCAACCACAGAAAGCTGCCTCGCTCTTGCTCTCCAACACCACACTTTGCCATCTCAGCCGTGACAACCTTGTCCCAGGGAGCAGCTACGTTGCCCGCGTGCGAGCCAGACCGGGGCGGGCCAGTGGCTTCTCTGGGCAGTATAGCGAGTGGAGCACGGAGGCGTCATGGGAGACCCCTGAAGGTAGCGTGGGATGGAGCAGGGCCTTGCAGGGCGGGAAGTTCTGTCTGAGAAGAAAGACCTTTCCTATCACTTAACTTGCTCTCATCTTCTCTGAAGGTGGCCTTCAGCCCAGGAACCTTCACTGCCTCTTCAACGGTGCAGATCGTCTGATGTGCAGCTGGGAAGTGAAGAAAGAGATCATCACCTCTGTCCTCTTTGGCTTGTTCTTCAGGGCTACTCTGGCATCAGCGTACGTGCTTGGCCCATGGCAATGTGCCTGTGCCTCTCTCATGGAGTTTCTGCCCTGTCCTATTCCCCCTGCTCTCAGCTCAACCTCTTTTTCTCCCCTCAGAGAAGAGGAGTGCTCTCCCGTGCATGAGAGGGCTTTGCCCCATGCCCCGTACGTGGTCCAGAGCTGTGAGATCTCTGTTAGCAACTCCAGCAGTCGGAGCCAGTACCGTGTGTCTGTCCGGGCCAAGACAGAGGAGAAGCTGATTGAAGCTTACAAGAACAGTGAGTTGCTGTGTTGTTTCTTGCTTCTTCTGGTTGTTTCTTGGACAAATACCTGTCTGGGCAAGTGGAACTGAGGACAGCGGTGGTGAGGCAAAGTGGGTGGGAAGAGGAAGAGACCGGGACTGATGAAGGAAGGAACTGGACGCTGTGTCAGGCCAGAGGTCTGGGAGAGGGGGCTTACAGGTGTGGAGTTCCTCAGTGGCACTTGTTACTATGAGGGAGGTGGTGGCAGTGGGGACTGCTGTGCAGAAATTTGGGTTGTGACCCAGAGCTTCTCCGTGAGCGACTGTCACCCTGGTGACTTCTCTGTGATTGACCTTCATGAGTGTCCCTGGTGGCAGAGAGCCGTGGTGAGAGGTGTTTGTGGGGAGTGTGTCATTATGTGATTTCTCATGAAGCCAGTGGAGCTCTTGCAGGTTTGTGCAGTGGCCCCTGCAGCACTGGATGAGGTCAGACGCATCTGCTGAGTGAGGTGCACCAGGTGGATCATCTCTGCCTGCATGTACCTGGTGGTACTGGTGCTACTTTTCACAGGCTAAAGCTGGGAGAGCTCCTGCAGTGGGTGAAAATGTCAGGTAGTAGCTCCAAGAGAGCTGAAAATCTGTGGAAATGTGGTGCGCGAGTAGACATGTTTCAAATATTGATTGCTTTACTGCTTTTCTGTACACAGGGAGCGCTGTCAATATTAATGGATATGCATTTTCTGTTATTTAATGTGTCTAGTGTTTAACTGCATTCAGCTAGAAAATGAAGATGCAGAGAACGGAGAAGTGTTAAAAAGCTGAGGGTTCTTACATTGCACAAACCAACACTGTTTTCAGTCTCTGGAAACTATTCACAGTGGTGAAAGGGCGTGCTGGACCAAGATGTTGATAAGTACTCTGAGACATTCTGTGTGTTCCAGTTAAGGTGCTGCCACCTGCAAATGTGTCGGTAACAGTGACAGAGAGCCAAGAGTATGAACTGAGGTGGACAAAACACACTTTGGGATATAACTTCATAAAACAGAGATACCAAGTTGAGTACTGGAAAAACAACCAATACAAAAAGGTAAGTCTCAGAAAGTGCAGGAGTCCCGGGTTTCTCTTTGCTGGGCAAAAGGGAAGAACAGTTCACCCCACCTCTGTCATTTGTGCTTCTTTCTTCTTCCCAGACTGTCTTAAATATCAGCAACGATGAACCTCCTTTCATCTTCACCCAGCAGATGCTGGCATCATCTACAGAATACAGGGCGAAAATGCGCGCAAGGGTGAATACACCCCTGGATTATGAGGGGCCTTGGAGTGAATGGAGTGAGGAGTTCACATGGAAGACTGAGAATGGTACTTTTCATGCAGGCTTCTTCTGTAAGGATTTGTGGACTGTTAATGGCTGAAATGTCTCTATAGAAAAATATATTTTCTCAGCTGGGGTTGAAGCTAGGTCCAGCCATGAGCTAGCTGGGGTTGCTTCACAAGGTAGCTGTCCTGTCTGCATCCTTGCAGTACGGCAGCAATGCTAATGGAGGAGCTGAGCGGGAATGACCTTTTAAACTTCTTTCCTGCTTCCCTTCACAAGGTGAGTACAACCAAGCATAAAATTTCCACATGGAGAAGTAATCAAAGATCATCCCCAAAAGATTATGCTTGTTTCCAGATTCCAGGAGTCCATTCTGTTAGCAGTGACTGAAGAGTCCGAGACTGTAAGAAGACAGAATATAAGCCATCAGTCTTTTATATTTGTGGAGTGAATATAGGGTTGTGTAAAACACACAGTAGAGTCTAATGGATATAAAACCTTTACATCTTTTTGCTGCTTCTGTACTTAGAGGCAGAATGTCTAATATGATATGGGCTTGTGCCCAAAGTAATATGATATTCCATGATTTGTCCCATGGAAACTTGTAAGACAGTAGGCAAATATTGATGAGAGTCCCCAGGAAGAAAGTGATATGTTGTTGATGGTCAGTTATGGCCATTAGCAGAAAAAAACTTTCTTAGAAATTCTCCGTGACCCCATCTCTTCAGGACTGTACAGAGTAAGGCAGACCTAAGATGCCTGAAGGCATGCCTATTGTTCATGGTTAGAACATACCTAACCATCTATTTATTTAGCACAAATTGTTTAGCTAATGTAACTGTAAAGAAAAAAAAAGAATCAAAATAAGGTAAGTAAAAAAATAAAAAATAAGGTGGATACTTTTTCTCCTTTCTCTGTTTCAGTTCTGCCACCAGTGCTTCTCCCAGTGGTGCTCCCAGCTCTCATCATCACTTTGCTAATAGTTGCTTATTGCAGCTATAAGTATTTCCTCAGGTAGGCTTGCGCCGTGACTAGTATATCTAGCAGCATGTTGGCCTTGTGGGTGTCATAAAGGTTGAGGCACTTCTTGTCCCTCGTGTGAGAGAGGCCTATGTGGAGATGAGCCCTGGTGTGCAATGGGCAGCATTGTGCATGTCTGTGCAAGGGTTAGAGTTGGGTGGTGACAAGCCAGAGCCTTGGTGGTGCCTTCCTGTGCCAAGCAGCACAGTGTACAGGGTGCATTTTCTTTTGGCCATGCTGAGAAGCAAATCTTGAAAACGCTGTGGTGTTGTTATTGCAGGAAGAGGAAAATGTGGGAGGAAAAGATTCCAAACCCCAGCAAGAGTCTCCTGATCCAGAGCTACCTGGGGGTAAGAGGGAACTGTATCTTGAAGAGTTCATTATTTCTCTTTCTTTTTCAGGACTTCCAGTAATCTTAAGCACTCTTCTTGTCTTGTAGTTTGCAATGAAAAGATATCTTCTTTAGTCTATGACTTATTTTTAGGAGAAGTTCTGGTCATATTCAACATAACTGTGTTCTTATATTTATACTAGTAGACTTCTTTGTGTTTTGCTTGTCAGCATTACTGTGATTTAAAATCAAGCTAGAAAATTTTCAGTAATTCAAAATTTTAACTGACTGAAATAAGCTGGTGTCATTAGCAACCTTCATGAGCTGGTACGTTCATTCATCTCCAAATAGTAAACAACACTAATTCAGAGTTTTTAGAATAGTGTGGTAGCCCTATTAAAGAATCTTTTATTTTAAGGAGTTGGATTTTCTGGAATAAAAGTTTCTACATGCCTGTCTGTTACCAGGACAAGCATTCTTTTTTGGAAATCGAGGAATACACTTAGATAGCATTTGTTAAAAGATGTGTAAATAGAACCTCCTTCCCTTCTTCCTCCCTTCTAAAAAAACCCAACATCTGGAAAGGCTGATATAGGCATCTCCAGATTTTGGTGGTGTTGCAGTCTTGGAAGAACAGCTAATTCAATAACGCATCCACAGACAGACACACATACAGACATACTTCTGTATAACAGTTGATTGTGTTCTACGTTCATAAAGGATGGGCTACAGTAAGTATAGATACATGGCAATCCAATGAATATAATTTACAACATGGCCTTTGTGTGAGGCAAATGAACACTTACAGTATCTACATTAGTGAGTGAAATATTTAGTTAACATGTTTGTTAACTGTTGCGCATTCGTTATGTTGCTGTAAAATGGACTTCCATGGTAATGACCTGGTTTAATACGTAATTTTCAAATAGATGGCAAAGACAAGGCATGGATTCTCTTGTGCCAGAAGACGAACTCGTTATGCTTATACTAAAGTCTCAAGTTAGTTTCTTTTGCCTGATGTCCACAGTAAAAACGAAACTTTTTCCCACTCTAAGCACCTTAATAGCTTTGTTTCATATCCTTACCTATTTCTCTATCCACAAGTACTCACTGCCTTAGTTTCATGATTTTGAAAGATTCTCTCCCTGCACTGAACTTTGAAAACATTCCAGTAATTATGTTTCTCTGCTCAGCTGATAAAGAATGACAGTCATTACACTCCTATAGGTGAATATTGTGCAGAGTGTCCTCATATGGTTCTGCAGAAGAGTAGACACTGCACAAAGCAGTAGCTTTGAGGTTTTCTGTGGTAGGAACCTGCAGCATTTCTACGAGCTCTTTAAGGGAGCAGCTCCTGTCTCCTATGCTATATACAGTTAGAATAGAATAGTTCAGTTGGAAGAGACCTACAACGATCATCTAGTCCAACTGCTTAACCACTTTAGGGCTGACCAAATGTTAAAGTATATTATTAAGGGCATTGTCCAAATGCCTCTTAAACACTGACAGGCATGGAGCATTGACCACCTCTCTAGGAAGCCTGTTCCAGTGTTTGACCACCCTCTCAGTAAAGAAATGCTTCCTGATGTTCAGTCTAAACCTCCCCTGGTGCAGCTTTGAACCATTCCCATGTGTCCTATCACTGGATACCAGGGAGAAGAGATCAGCATCTCCCCCTCCTCAGAAAGCTGTAGAGAGCAAGAGGTTGTCCCACAAACTCTTTCTCCAAACTAGATAAACTCAAAGTCCTTAGCTGCTTCCCATAGGACATTTTTTTCAGCCCTTTCACCAGATTTGTTGCCCTCCTCTGGATGCATTCAGGTACCTTAAAAGTCTTCTTAATTGTGGACCCCAGAACTGCACAATAATACTCATGGTGAGGCCACACCCTTTTTAAATGCAGTGGGATAATCACTTCTTTTGACTGGCTGCTTATGCTGTGTTTGATGCACCCCAGGGTGCAGTTTGTGCTTTTGGCTGTCAGGGCACACACTGCTGAGTCATACTGACCCTGCTGTTGACCAGCACTCCCAGATCCTTTTCTGCAAGGCGGCTCTCCAGCCACTCCTTGTGCCCAGTGTTACTCTGCCCCAGGTGCAGAATCTGGAATTTGGACTTGTTAAATTTTATTCCATTGATGATCCCCTTATGCTCCAATCTATCTAGATCCCTCTACACAGCCTTTTGTCCCTCAAGAGTCAATGGCACTTCCCAGCTTGGTATCATGTGCAAACTTGCTAATGGTGCCTTCGACTCCTGCATCCAGATCATTGATAAAAATATTGAACTGGCCCTAGAACTGAGCCCTGAGGTGCACCACTGGCGACTGATCACCAGCCAGACATAGCCCCATTCATTACAACCCTCTGAGCTCTGCCCTTCAGCCAGTTCTTCATACAGCACACTGTGTATACCTGCTCATCTCACAGTTGGACAACTTTTCCAGAAGGATGCTGTAATGAACAGTATCAAAAGCCTTACTAAAATGAAAAAAAACCCCAACAACCTACATCCACAGCCTTTCCTTCATCTACTAGGTGGATCACCTTATTATAGAAGGATATCAAATTAGTTAAACAGGATTTTACCTTTGTGAATCCATGTTGATTGTGCCTGGGGATTGCATCGTTCTTTAAATGCCTTTCAATAGCACCCAGTGTGATCATTTCCACATTTTTTCCAGGAAATGAGGTGAGACTAACAGGTCTGTAGTTTTCTGGGTCTTCCCTCATGCCCTTCTTGTAAATTGGAATAACTCTGGCTAGCTTCCAGGCAGCAAGGCCCTTCCCAGACTACCAAGATCGTTGGTAGATGATCAAGAGAGGTCCTGCTGTGACGTCTGCTAGCTCCTTCAGTACTCTGGTATGAATCCCATCAGGCCCCATGGACTTATGAACATTTGGCTGATACAGCTGTCCCTTACAATTTCAGTAAATGGAAAGTCACGGTTCCCACACTTGTGGCCTTCCAACTCAGAGGACTGGGCAGTCCAAGGTCTATTGGTAGTATTAAAGACTGAGGGGAAAAAAAAGCATTGAGTGCCTCTGCCTTTACTTCATCCCTATTAGTCAGGTGACCATCATCAAGTATTGGTCTAATGTTCTCTTTAGACTTCGTCTTGCTATTCATGTACTTAAAAAGACCCTTCTTGTTGTCTGATACACCACTGGCCAGCTTCAACTCTAATTGAGCTTTGGCTTTTTGTATCTTCCCTGCATGTACAAACCACAGCTCTATAATGTTCTTGTGAAGCCTGACCTTCCAGACATCATGCAATTTGTTTTTCATCTTGAGCTCCAGAAGGAGTTTCCTATTCAGCCAAGAGGGTCATCTGCCCTGCTTGCTTAACTTATGACACACTGGAATTGCCTGCTCCTGTGCTTTTAAAAGGTGGTTCTTAAAACCTGACCAGAACTCATGGACTCCCAAGCCCTCAAAAGCAGATTCCCAGGGGACACTGCTAAGTAGCTTCCTGAATAGCTTAAAGTTTTCTCTCTTGAGATCCAGGGCAGCAATTCTGCTGTCCTTTTTTTCTCATTATTATGAAACTTTTAAACTAAATCATTTCATTATGACTGTGGCCAAGACAGCCACCTACCATCACATCTCCCACAAGTCCTTCTCTATTCACAAATAACAAGTCTAGAAGGGCATCTTTCCTAGTTGACTCACTGAGTACTTGTATTTAGGTCAGTGGTAAGGCGATACGGGTTTGAAGTAATCATCTTTTGGAGAACAGAACACACCTTCTAGACGTATTAGTGAAGTTGTATTCCTATTTCTAGATGTTGTAGGCTTTCCTATTTGTTTTCCTTGTCCATGAGAAATGTACGGTTCTTGATTCTACTGCCAGTGAAACATTGCTTTTTTGTCATGTCTGATTTTTCATTTTCAGAAAGTACATTTAGGAAACTGGCCAACAAGCAGCCAGCTGGACCTCAACAAGTACAATCTTTCAGAGAGGATGGAGCAGGCCAGTTTCCTTGAAGTTGTGGACAGGTGAGTGAACAGCACAATAATAGTGACACTGGATGAAAGTTTCAAAGAGCTAAGTCATGGTAGGATATAACCAAATGTTTTGTCACTAAAAGGCTATACAAGTTGCTTTTGCTATCTGTGTTAGCCTGCTTCTCCAAGAAAGATTTTTTTTTTTCTAACCCCATATGTAGCTATGTGTGTTTTCAGCTAAGCTTCTTTAATGTTTACTACAGTAGTATCTCTCCTAAGCAACTTTTAACTTTCCTACATTCAGGCAGACGAAGACTTTGGCAGAGTACCCTGAGGTGCAGGCTAAAAAGACAGATAATTTCCCTGTTGCTCTGGACCTACAGAACTCATATCATGCTTTAAATGAGCCAGAGCGTGCCACAGTTGTCTTCTCAAGTCAGACTGCTGGTCATTCCTTTCCTGTTTCAAGGAGAAATAATGCTGATGAAAATATTGCTTCCCAGACAGCAATCCCTTGCTTTGCTTTCAATGGTCCATACTTGTACAGCCCAGTGTTGTCCTCCCAGCCTGATATGCATCAGACCCTGGAAGTGGACCCAGCGGGAGCCCATGAGAAATCAGTTTCCCTTCAGTATGTTACCCTCCCAAAGGAAGGCTGCCCCCAGGCTCCACAGGGGCAAGAACAACCAGGAGCAGGCCCTCCACAGCCCTTCCTGCTCCCAGCTCAGAAGGAAAAGATGCAGCACCTTGATGATGAGAAAGAAGTCTCACTGGCCCCATCAGCCTGCAGGAAAGACATGAACATGAGAACAGAAGAGCAGAAATCTCCAAAGGCTCTTAGCTGTATCACATCTCCTCAGCAGTGCCCCTTGGAGTACATCACCACAGAGAGCCTGTTTCTGCCATCAGCCAGTGACTCCATGCATCCACCGCTTGTCACTGCTGGGGAGTTACCTTGTGACCCACAGGAGCCCCAGCCCCCCAGCGACCACTCTTGCCATGAGTTTTCTCCTGAGAAAACTGCTGTCATGGTCTCCATTTCAGGTCAAGCACCAACCTCTTCTCCTGAATCGCACCTGGATACATTTGGAGACTATCTTACTGTCCCTATAGGTATCCACAGACATTCAGAACCCACAAAGATTTCTTTGCCTGTCTTACAGAAGGGAAATGATCTTCCTGGAAAGCAACCTTTGTCAGAGGGTAACTTGGTGGTGTTAAACCCTGACAGCAGTGAGCCAGTTTTCCTTTGCCAGGTTGGTGACTATTGCTTCCACAGCCTAAAATCCAGTGTAAAGTTGGATATTAGTCAGGAAGACCAGCAAGTCAAGAAACCTTCTGAAGGAGAGACAACACCTGGGAAGCCTGTATCTGATGGTAAAACCATCACTGGCAAGGAGAAGGATGAATCAAAAATGCAGGCTATTCAGCTTTTCAAAAACCTGAAATCAAATGATTACTTTTCCTGGCAGCAGTCTTTGAGGATCACAGAAATCTGTTAAATGGGCAAATATTAATGAATACCAAAGCTAAAGGTAACTGAAAGAGCTTGCAACTCTCTGACGAAAATGAATGCTCAAACCTAGGAACAAATAAACCCCAGTTCCCTTTTTCAGCTTCCAGCCCAACATGTTGAAAGACTTGAAGTAGTTCAATACCCTTCTCGATGGCCTTCAAGGGTTTGTCATGAAAGACAATCCAAGTAGTGCCCTTTGGTGTTTTTCAAACTATTTGGCTTATCCACAATGAACAGATTAGCCTCCTCATGATCCTGTGACAGATCACAGTCATCTTGCAATAATACCAGATTGCCTGAGGCAGAATTCATGGCAGGAAATGCAGACATAACAGCATGAAATGCTGTCATCAGAAGACACGCTTGGAAACCTTGGAAAGAAAACTTATATTCTTAAGAGCAATTTTGTTGAACTTTTGTGTGTGTGTAAAATAGATCTAAGAGACACCAAAGAGCTCTCATATCTCTACCTTTTCACTACTGGCATGAAATAGGCATTGTCTAAGTTGGAAAAAACCCAGACAGTAATAGAAGGGTAAATAAAAAATGAGAAAAAATTGTTGAAGTCCAGGAAACCTTTATTAATGTTAATATTCAGTGTATCACAATGTATTCTAAGGGAAGAAGGAAACATTATTGGGATATATAAAGTAGGCTGTAGGGAACCATGAGGAAGGAGGTACATTTCTGAAAGAAAACCCAAGGACTCAGAAGCTGCAGTGAGAGGAAGGGAGCCAGGCAGGTAACAGAAAGTGACAGACAAGAAATGTTGTGAAGGTGCACAAGCTTGTATCTGCTGAGTTTTTTTCTATTTTTTTTCTATTTCTAAGTGTTAAATTACTATATGATTTTCTTTTAAGTTCATTGGCTGTTTATGCATAATATAATTAATCTTAACCATGTAATTTATTTTTATGGGGTTTTTTGTCTGTTTGGTTTTTTTTTTTTTTTCTGAGTAATAAGTTGTGTTGAGAAAGAGTACCCATTTTTTACCGAGTTCTGCTCTAAAGGAAGT
Organism: Athene noctua; assembly: GCF_965140245.1. NCBI lineage: Eukaryota > Metazoa > Chordata > Aves > Strigiformes > Strigidae > Athene > Athene noctua. Next base: position 29,223,755 of record NC_134039.1, read on the forward strand.
GGTGCAAGGTAAAAGCATTTGTTCACAGTTGCCACTCTGTGATCAGTAAAAGGCTTTGGTTTCAGACCAAAAGGTGGGTTTGCATTCCAAAAAAGCATGTTTCTTTTTTCAAATGTAGAATTTGTACTAATAAAATACTATTTCTTCCTATTAATCCATTCCTTACATATGTTAAAAGCATTGTGATTGCAGTAACATTGCTATTAGCTCAGGCCTCAAAAAATTCTGTAAATTCAGCTATGTCAACCTGTGATGTAGGATGTTTTCTCCTGACTTTGCTATATTATTTGACAGAGATAATGAGAAGGTGGTTTGTGTCTGTGTCAGCTGATTCCTCCTGCTGGGTTAATGGGACATGGCCAATTCAGAAATTGCAGTGAAATGTATTGGTTCTTTTCAGAAATTAAATCCTTATACATACCATTTTAAATCTGAAAGGTGTTCAAATTCAGTCGGCGTTCTTGACAGCAAAAGGCAGGCAGCTGCAGCCTCTGATAGAGAATATTGATGAACACTTTAAGGGATTTTCAATTTAGTCCTTTCTTAATCAATGGATTTTTTTTGTTAAGTTTCTTCTTTGGCCTTTTAGGAGTAGCACAAATGATTTCTTCCAGTCGGTATGATTGTGTCTATCTAGACATGTACTAAAAGCAGATGTTCAAATTCATATGCAAATTTTGTATCTGGATTCACATTTTAGATATGCATCATCTTGCTGGACCTTGAATTGCTGTGGTTTTAATAATCAAGAAGAATAGTAAGTGGGAGAACGTTTATTCAGCTCAGTGGCTTTTGGATGAAGCCCATTTGCATTGTGATCAGTAGTCTAAGAGCTATCTGTTCCTCTCGTGCTCTGCACTTCACTGGGCATTTGTAGAGGCCACTTTTGGAGACAGGATTTATAGATACAAGAACATTTGATATGAACCCACAGAGCAGATATGATCTGAAGATCACTTCAGGAGCCTGGAACTTGCAGAGTAACATGCCATTGTCAGGCTAGGGGAGTGAGCAGTGATTTTCTTTTGCAACTGTAACGATTGTTTTGAGGGCAGAATGAGTTTCTGTTCTAGGGACTCATTGTTCAGTTCCATTATAGAAAATGTCATGAACATTTGAAGCAGGGGTCAAAACCTATGGCTCTGCTGTGCCAGAGGAATCCGCTTCTTACTGGGTTACAGAATCAAAGCTGCCATAAACTTCATCTGTTGGTGATCCTATGAATCTTCCATTCTTTTCTGCACGAGGTCCAGCTGCAGTGGGGGTGGTAAAAAGCATTTTACAATCCTGCAGTCTGGTGATTGAAGTCCCAGGTCTTCCACTTCCTGATCATTAGTTTTAGCCACAAAGTTACTGTGCAAAAGGAAGTTGCTGCTCCCTTCCCCAGTGCTAGGTACTGATATGCAGGAGATGAATCATCATTTGGATGATTCGGGAGCCAATTAGGACACGCTTCTCTCCGTAGGGCTTCCCACTAAGTAGTTCCAGCCCCTCAGCCTGTACATCTGAGTGATGATTCACCAGTGTTTCCTATATAGCCAAAAAAGGAGAGGTAGGCATCTCAATTAAATCTGTAAATCACATTTTACAACTCTCTAATTACACTGAATATGCAGTTATGAAATCATTGCAACCTCTTCCTTACTGTATGCTCAAACATCAAAGATTCTACCTGTGTTTTAACAGCAGGCATTTTTCTCTTCATTGCTCTGAAGTAATACTTTATTATTCTCTTATCGTAATCTTCCTCAACCAGAAATATATTACCTGAATTTTCATGAGATTAGGGTAGTAAGTATATTGTGACCTCAATAGTTCTAATTAAGATCCATGCTGAACTAGACTGTGTTTCTACTTCTGCTAGACTGGAGGTTGTCTTTTATGTATGGAAGGAAAGTGAGGCTGAATGGCTTGCTAGAAAAGGAAGACTACGGTGAAAAGCCCTCCAAGGCCTCAAGGAACAATACCTGGAGAATTTCTAAGAATCTTGTATCTCTGCAGGGTAATGGAAAACAAACCCAACCCATCCTGCCAGTCCCCGTGTAGTTTCTGGTCCATTCAGGCAAACACATTTGTACACACAGTCTTACTGCCATACAACTCTCATGAATGATCTCTGCCTCTTATCACTCCCTACATGCTCCCCTCTGCTCTCACTACAAAGCTGAAATTTCCATTAAAAGACACCCTGCATGTCACGTTCTGTACGTGGGGAATACGTAGCACAATGACTTCATGCTTGTTTAGGCCCATTTTAAGTCCTACTAAGTGGCTGCCAGGGTTCTGTATGCTCCAACCTTGATCCTAAGAACTCCTCATATTACATGGTGAATGTTTCACCATGGCATTAGGTGGGTGGACCCAGACTCCTCTGCAAACTCGCTCAGCGTAAGCCAGCTTTAGGTCAAAAGCTTTGTAGATTCACTGTGTCCGTTCCAGTTTGCTGGTAGAGGAACATACAGTCCTCGCTGTTGAAGGCTAATTTGTTTGTCTAGAAAAGTAGATGTAAAGCCATCTGAAACAATTGAATGGTTTTTCCTATTCTCTTTCTAAAAATTTTCCAGCTCCTTGTTTGCAGTGTGCACATACATTGCAAACTTTTTAGATGAGTTATTTTGCATCTGCTACAACATTGCAGTGTACTTCTGCTTGTCTTTCTGCTGCATTCAGAGGAACATAGGATGTTGACACACACTTTCATGTTTATTTCATTCACTGCAGATTTATGATGGATTCATGCTGATGTTTCAGCATCTAAAGACACCCTTTTGTTCCCTTCTATTTGCAGAAGAGACTGTAATATAGGAATGTAAGACTAACACATTGGGTCTAAACAGTGATTCCATCTTGCCCAGTATTCTGTCTCTGCTAATATTTGCAGTGGATGCTTAAAGCCAGGGTGTAGTAGACATGGAAAAGTATACGGTAAATAATTAAATCCTTAACCAATATATTTGCCTGGTATCTGGCTCAGAACCTTCCTGAGTTGGAGGTTACATCTAAGCTGTTGTAGAATTATGGACTTAATGGCTCTAGCCTTTAGAGATTCAACTAATTCCTTTCTAAAACCACTTAATTTTTGGCTTAATAATGTCTGATAACAAAGGTTTAATCAATTTGTTTATAAATAAAAACATTCAAACAAAAAAATGCCCACATTTTCCTGGACTTATTTTGTGTCAGTTGCATGATAAGTTTCTCCTTTGGTCTTGTTTTAGGAGAACTGATAAACCATCATTCCTTATTCACCATCTCCTGTTTGAGATGCTACAAACTTCTATTAAATCATCTTTCAGTTGTTTCTTTTTCCAAGCTGACGAATTCCATAGTAATTAGTCTCTCTTGCTATAGATCCCATATTTCTCATAACACTTCTGTACTTTTTCTGTTTCTTGAGTATTCTATAGTATTCCTTCTGAGATGAAATGACAAGAACTGAGTATGTTAATTTGAAACAGGTTAATTTGCCAGTTTGTGATAAATGGATTCTCCCATTACTATTATTATTTGTCTGCTCTCACGGGTTCTTTGGTCTTGTTGTATAGTTAGAATTTTTTTTTTGTCACATGAATTTCTCTGTATTTATTAACACTGAATTGATTAATTGATTGAGAGCAGCCCTGTAGAGAAGGGCTTGGAAATAATTGTGAATAAAAAATTAGATATGAGCCAGCAATGTGAGAGTGCAGCCCAGAAATCCAACTGTATCCTGGGCTGCATGAAGAGAAGTGTGGCCGGCAGGTCGAGGGAGGTGTTCTGCCCCTCTATTCTGCTCTCATGGGACACCATCTGGAGTCCTGTGTTCAGTTCTGAGGTCTCCAGCATAAGGAGGACAGGGACCTGTTAGAGCAGGTCTAGAGGAGGGTCATGAAAATGATCAGAGGGCTGACGCCTATCTTATGAATAAAGGCAGAAAGAGTTGGGGTTGTTCAGTCTGGAGAAGAGAAGGCTCTGGGGAGAACTTAGAGCAGCCTTTCAATATATAAAGGGCCTTATAAGACAGGGAATTTTTTTAACAAGGCCTGGAGTAACAGGACAAGGGGCAATGTTTTTAAACTGAAAGAGGATAGATTTGGACTGGATATAAGGAAGAAATTTTTTACAGTGAGTCTGGTGAAACACACAAACTTGTTGCCCAGAGAAGCTGTAGATATTCGGTCACTAGAGTGTTCAGAATCAGGTTGAGTGAAAGGTGTCCCTGCCCATGGCAGGGGGATTTGGACCCTTCTAACACAAACCATTCTATGACTCTACAGTTTTATGATTCTGATTTTATACCCTGTTTATACCTAATAACTTAGGTTTTCTCCATCATCGTTAGACTGGAGTAACGTAGATAAAATTTTATCTTTCTCAGTCACCCAGATCTCTCAAGTAAGTGATCTCTCATCACTCAGCTGTCCATATCATTTATAATTATGTTGAAGATTAGAAATTCCTAGGAGAACTCACTTAAATCTTTCCTCCAATATGAAAACTAACCATTAATTTCTCATTTGTTTTCTGTCCTTAACTAACTTTAATCTACATGAGAACCTTTCTTTTACCTCTTAGTTTCTTGGAACTGCATTTTAAAGGACTACATCAAGCTTTTTAAAGGATACACTAATTGGGTAACCCTTTATCTGTTTCTGGAATTATTCCAAGAACTCTACTAGTTTTATGAGGCATGACTACTCTCTACAAAAGCTATGTTAACTCTTCCCCATAACATTTCTCTCTACTATTTCTATTTTTCATTTTATATATAGATATGATATATATTATATATGTTATCACCTACCCTGTACAAAATTTAGTCTGACTGGACAGAATTTCCCTGGATTCTTCTCTGAGTACTCCTTAAAAACTTGCATTCGGTATTTCTTTTTCTCTGATACTGAGGCCTGTTAAAGCCTTTGATTATTTACTACGATTTCTTGTTCTTAAGTTCCTTTACAGATTTTATCACAAGACAGCAATTGAGTCAATGTAGGTTATGCAAGGCTTGTAAAGAAAGTAATTATGCTTTATTAAACTGATTTAGTTGGAAAAGATGTTATCATTTTTTGCTATGTGTCTTGCCTGATTTACTTTTTCAGAATATTAAGGCTACAATAATCCTGCTTTTAGAGTGTGGGCCTAAGTTCACTTTTGAGTTTTTAAATTATTCTTTAAACAACCTGTGATAGTTTTAAGCCCTGCTGGGACCAGAGACCACATTGCCATTGCCCCTCCTCCACCCTTGGACACAAGTAGGGCAAAACCCTGGGTTAAAATAAGAAATTTAATACAACAGTGTAATAAACAATCTGAACAACAACAATAGTGATAATAACAACAACAAACAGTAATAACAGTAAACAAGACAAAAGATATACAGAGAAATACCATGATGAACACATCCAGCCTGCCGCATGCTCCCCACGACCAAAGCCACAAAGGAAAGCTTCCCGAGCTGCCTCTCCAGACCTGACAACAGCATGGTATGAATAAACCAGCTGGAGATCCCTTCTCCGTGCTGGGGAAACTTAACCCTATCCTCGCTGAACCAGGACACAACCTTTTTTGGCACAGCAAACATTTGACCCTTTTAACAGCTTCTTGGGCTTATTTTTGCCAATCTTGTTATTTTTATGTATGCCCTTAAAACATCATTGTAGTAATCTTGTTTCAACTTGTATGAGGTCTTGTATATTATTCAGGACTAAATCAGTTTGTTTCTTTTCTTGTGTGTGCTTTCACAAATAACTCCAAGAAGCAATCATTTACACTGACTAAAAAAAGTAGAATCTGTGACTAGATCCATACTAGCAAACAAAGTAGACCAAGGTCCATTTCTGGAGCAGTCATGGAAGATTCATGTATCCAAGCTGTTTCTCTCACAGTAGGAGGTGGCTTCTTTCATACTGCATATTGGAAAGTGTCCCTGGCTTGCTCATTGACATAGACAAAAGCCATGTCAAAGCATTCACTAAAATCTGAACAGAGTCTATGGCCTCATTCCAGAGTTCAATCATTTTCCTTGTCCTGGTTTAGATTACCAGTGCAGACAGCCTCATCACAGTTCACTGTGATGTTTACCTTGTCTAGTATGATTGGATGATGTCCAAATTAAATTGATGTTTTGCCTGTGATCACAATGGTTGAGTCATCCTTCCTTGTCTCAATCCCTGACCCTTTTGTTTTATTTTCTCCTCCCCATCCCTGAGGGGGAAGGAGTGAGCCAGCAGCTGCATGGTGCTGAAACCACAACATTGGACTGTCCCATTGTTACTGTATGTCTGCCCTTCAGAGTCACTGGTCGTCTTTAGCATTTCACTCACCTCCTTTTCGTCAGGTGATTGATAGCATAGCACTAACAGTATACCATTCCTTTTAGTGTGGGATAAAATTCTGCAACCACTGAAACTCTGTAGTACAGCACAACTGTTGACACATACTCTGTTTGACACTGATTTGTGGAAAAAAGACTCTACAACTTGAATAGAGTTATACAGCAGGTATGTTTTACTCCAGCCAGGGTGCAAGGGGATTTCTCCACAAAGCTTGCACACCCACCGAACATTTTACCAAAAACTTATAGAGTGTGGATATCCATATTCACTGGATTACATAACACAAACATACATATGCATGAGTAAGGCTGGGTTAGTTCGAAAGGCTGATGTCAACAGTTTATGTTCTCTTTGCACCTGCGCATTGCCTCCTGGTGGGCGTGTTTGGGAGTCTTTGGGAGGAAGGCTTGTAGTCTTTCTCACCTTATTTTTTTCCCCAGAGCGTGCGCAGATTCCCTTGGCCAATTTCTTGAATAACAAGAGTGTTTTTCAGATGGTTTACTTTCTATCTTATCTAAGAGAACCAATAGAACTTCTACCATTTGTATATGGCTATCTTTACTCATTAGCAAAATTCCAACTAGTTAGAGCCACCTGTTACTCAAGGCCAAAAGTATAACATTTTACTGAACATTGTAATCCTTGGTAGATTTTCACAGTGAACTGCTTTGTTTTGATGAACACAGTAGTCCTTGGTAAAATTCCACAGAACAGTCTGGGCAAGCAGGATTCTTAGCAATGTTTTAAAAAATACTATAACTTGCTATAAATACGTTACTAAGCAGTTTTCTATAAGTAAGTAAATAAATCTCAAAACAAGTAATTATTTCTCTGTATCAACACTATACTTGCTTTAGCATTAATGTGTAAATGTAAACTACTCTTCCTGTACAAAATGTATATTTATGTATTAGTGTTCCACTGAATATCTTTTTTTCTTTTTCTGCTCCTGAAGGCAGCCCATCCTACTTAAGGCACCTATTAGCTTTTGCTAATATGGTACTTGTTGAGTAACTCATGGCACAATGTTGGCTAGTGTTCATGTTGCCCATGACCACTTTTTGGAAGGTGACTTCTTCCTGGAGTGAAGACCAGACCCAGTAGATGAGGTCCATTCAACCCACCCATGGATGCTGTGATATCAATCTGTGACATCACGTTCCAGACAGAACTTCCACTGAGTGCAAGAGAAGCTATGGATGGCCTATGCAGATATGACAAGACCCACACAGTGTCTAAAGGATGATTTGGTTTCATCCTCATGTTCTGTTTTGGAGCTGAAAGACTTGACTTGTCCATCCATTCAGTCAAGTTACATCTCATTCTGGGATAAAAGATTTTAACTGGCTAACAAAAGGCCTTTTGCTGTCTTGTCAGTTCACGATTCTGTGTTTTCTGACATGATTAATTAAAGCCTTTTTGGTCAAAGAGCCCATCCCAGTAGTCCTGAAGAGATTGCCACTGAATTTATGGCAGTCTGCTCACTGCTTTTTATATATACCCATGTAAGTTGCTTTCACTATGGCTCAGCAAACATAGCAGGAGAAATCCAGGGATTTACACTCACCCTTCCTACCTGGTCTTTGTTTCAGAAGACTTCTCTTGAACCTCTACCCTAAATTGCTGCTAAAGGTTGTTACTGGATTTCACTTCAGATAGGGAATTAATATGTCATTAACCCCCTTTGTGTGGCCTTTAAAAAAAAAGGCATCACTTCACAGCCTGGGTATATAAAGGAAGTTATCTTTCAAGTCTGTAGCATAGCTTTGTCATGGCACAGTGATTTCTTTGCAAACTCACAAGGTTAACTGATGGTGTCAGACTCTGCTATGAGACTAGCATGGTGAATTTGCTATCACTGATAAAGTCACACTCCATGCAAGCTTAAGTTAGTGTAGCAGCTTTGCTGAAGAGACACACCTCTGTTCCATCCAAGGGAACCTTAATCTCACATTCATCGAGCATTGCTCTGTTGCAGAAGCATAGATTGTAAACTGTAGATCCTTTGTGTCTAGTGATGCCAAGCCATAACTGGAGTAAATTGAGAGGAGTAACAGAGTATTGCTTGGAATCACACACAGTGTGAGTGTGTTTAACAAGCATGAAAAGCAAAGAAAATTACTTATATGAATTACTCAAGTATCAAGAGACATAGTGCATGGGTATTCACTACCAATCCTCATTTTTCTCCACTGAGGTCTTTGCATCTAAGTGGGATAATTCTTCTGCCTATTAAGAAGATACTGAGGGGATAAGCTTACACCTCTCTTTTATCTGTGAAAGACACGTGAAGAGGAGAGTGCACGTGTGCCCCTTGGGGACTGCAAAGAAAAAAAGTCTCCATTCTCAAGGTTATGTCCATACACTGTGTGCCATCTTCACTTTTACAGGATATCCTGAAAATTATTGCCAAGTAATTTCCCTTCTTCTTCTTCTTCATCTCTTTGGCTTATTCTGCTTTTCTTTTAGCTTTTAAAAAAATTTCCTAATGCACTTCCAGCTGCCAGTGATTCCTAAGAAATTGTGTATGTTGCAGAGGATGAAAACCAAAGTTCTGAACTCTAGCACTTTCAATTGATAAAGGAGCTGCCCAAAAGTCTAGTAGTATCTTCACAGAGACTGCAGGCTAGGTTAGAGACAGCAGTCACTGCCTCTCACTTCTTTAGATGCCACCACTCGCTTCCTTTTTTTCCTAAGATTAAAAAGAAGATCTAAATATATGTTAAATTACACTGTCTCCATCCGGGCGTTTTCCTCACTTCTACTGATGCAGAGTGATATTATCACTTATATTAAAATATGTAATCAGAGTGTGGCTTGAATTTTAATCCCTTAACAGTGGGGGTTTGGTTTAAGCAGAATCCACACTTCTAGTGCTACTGTTTGGATGGAGACAGTTTTATATATGTCAGGCTTAGCAACAGCAATGTGTCTTTAAGACAACATTCACAATGTAAACTAATGCTTTATTTGTTTATGGCAATGATCTTTCTTTTCAGAAAACATTGCACACAAGGAGAACGATGATTTAAAGGACAGGTTTTGAGTGCAGATCAACAGAAAAGAGAACAAACAGTGAAGTTCAGCCTCTGTTAAGAGATCATTACATCTTATTTGTGGAAAAAATAGTTGCATTACTTGGAAATCATTTAAGCAAAACTTAACAGTGAAAAGTATTTCCTTCCCTCTTCCTCTTAATTATATGACATCTGATCAGGAACCTAGTTGCTGAACTTATGCTATAAAGAGGAAGGTCAGAGGGAACAAATCTCTGGTGTTGAGGACTACAACAGCATAACTAAAAGGGAAGTAGAGCACAGGCTTATTTGAAGGGGCAGGGCTGTGCGTTGCATTTGTACCAGCTCCATGTGAGTGATAAATGAGAAAGTTAAATAACCACTTGCTGTGAAGCACCTGCCTTGAAGACCACTCAGCATTCAGGTAAGGTAAGCGTGTTGTATCATGTTGTGTGGGAAAGGCATTGGCAAGGTGCCCTCTCTCCTCAAACAAACAAGGATTTTAAAATCCTGTGAATCATGTCTTAAAGTGAAGAAATGGGAGGACTGGATCTCTCAGTTCACCAGAAAGACATTTTTGTGAGTAGGAGTGGTAAGAGAGGCAAGGAAGTGTTTCTTTTTGGACAGGTTCATGATTCAGTGCAACAGCAAGGTGTAATTTGTATGGATCAGATAGGTGAATCAACATGGATAATTAATTCCTTCTCATAACTTAGGGGTTATTTCTTACTCTCAAGGTGAAGGAAGGAGGTGGAAAATCCTATCCTTGGTTCCAAACAGCATACTTTGTCCTTGCCCTCTGGTGAAGAGGCAGAAAGTTATCCCATTAATAAATTAACTTCATATGAAGCTACTCTGAGAGATCATGTCAGTGTTGATGGAAGAGGCGGTTTGGGGCAACAGAAGGCCCAAGACTCTCTCAGCTAACCACATGAGTTTTACTTTCAGCTACAACCAGTGACAAAGAAGGAAGAACAGTGGCTATTGAGCATGCATTTGAGGAAGAACAGCCAGTGATGCAGGGAGTTGTTGCCTGACATAAGATCATGCTTGTATGCAAAGTCTGAAGATGAGACAGCTCATTAGTCTTCTGGCTCCATGCTTGGTTTTGGGGGTTAGAACTATTGGACTTGAGTTTCAGACTCTTTGCCTCTATTTTTTTCCTCCTTTCTTTTCTACTATTTCTCCTTTTCTTTTAGACTGATTTTTTCTCTGTCCTCCCTTTATTTTCTACTCTCATCTTGGTGACAGAAAGAGAGGAGGCTCTGTGAATGTACACATATGTAATTAACCAGGGCTGTACCAAACACTCCAGATGTATGCCAACTGGACAGCTGTGAATGGTATTTAGGCAAGGCTGCAAACTTCATGGGCTAGACAATGTTCAGAGCCTGTTAGTATATTTATTTAAATTGACTAGTCATGAAGTTTCACATCTGAGTAGGCCTGACAATTACCAGTATGAGCTATGACTTTGCATGTCCCATTGTTAGATATCGTTTTGGTTTATACCAAAAGAAAACTTTTTTTTCAACCTGCTTTTGTTTCCTCAACAATAGGTGTCTCTTCATTATGTCTGTTGATTTGTCCTGCCTCCAAGCGATACTCTTCTTTTCTTTAGAGTTAGAACGAGGACTGACTGCTTCCTAAGAGACAGGGAGCTGAGACCTAGGTGATAGCACAGCTGACAGAGCAGAGGCACAACACCTGTGAGAGTGGAGAACTTAGTCATTACTCATAAGTGTTGGAGCCTCTGAAGTATTGAACAAAAGGTATTGAAGTAAAAGGTATTGAAAAATGTACCTGTTGCACACCTATCTTTCCAGAGATAGACACATATCTCTGCTACTTGGGAGGATTATGCTCCCTTGCCTAACATGTGACTCACAGTATTAAATGCCATGGACTTTGTGGTCTCTCAAGCAATAACCCTACAGTGACTTTTCAGACCTGAAAGTGGCTTGGCTTGGGCACAGGTGTTTCTTGCAAGATTAGGCATCAGCCCTAGGGCTGCTAGGAATGTCAAAATCATTCCTCACCATCTCTTGGCTTCTGTTTCTGAAAAACAGAGATCTCAGCCAAGCTGACCCTGGGTCAGTACTTCCATCACAGCAGAGACAACTCCAGTGCCTGTTCTTGCAGTCTGAATCCTCAGGGAAGGACATGTTAATTTTCCTAGGATAGCAGTGACCTTTTCTCAACACAGACACAGCTCTGCCTTGAATAGAGCTTTTTCACAAATGAAAAGGAAAGGCAGGTTCTCTGCAATCCACCTATGAGGTATGTTTGTTTACAAAGAGAGACACAAATTTTTCAGCTGCTAGATTTTTTAAATACATCTTCCTTGCCAGGAAGCTTTCTCCTTTCTGTGACTTAAATGTCAATGTAGCTAACCAGACTGAGTGTCTCTCACTTTTGCACAATGTCTTCCTAGAGGCATAACTCTTGCTAAGGGAAGTGGGCTTATTTGGTGGGCACATGAATGTATTCACCATCATGACAACTCACAAAGGCAAAACTCAATGTTCTTCTTAATGAGGCATCTGTTTTTTTGTCTTAAACAACAAATCGCTCACTCATGTCTTGCACTTACTGCCTTTCTACTTTGAGACATCTCTTGACTGCTAGAAGATCAGTGAATTGGTGAGAGCATTGGGTTGGATTTTTAAAAATCTGGTTTTAGAAGTTGTTTTTCTAAATGTCCCCCAGATTCTTTCTGTTTTTAAGGGGTACAAAAGTCAACACTACACTACGTAGGTCCTGGGGGCCCTCCCATTTGGCTTGAATCCTTCTTTATTGCAAAACTATGCAGAAATTTACCAGGACTCAGAATTATGCTGATACTAGGACACTGATGCTGATGTGAGTGCTCAGCTAAATAAATGCCCATTCAGCATTGCCCAGTTGGTCTTGGTCTTTCTTTTCCTCCTACTGGGAATATCAAAAGATTATTCATAAGAGGCAACAGGCTTCTCATTCAGGAGAGCTGCTCTTTGAAGCTTTCTGTGTTATACACACATTTGCTTGAACAGTTTTCCATCTGTGTTGGAGTTTCATGGAGCATCAGGCCTCTGCAGATCAGGAACAGAAACAGAGGTACAATCTGAAGTCTTAGATCATAGTACACTGCATCAGAATGGCTGTGATTCCAGTCTGGGGAGCAGAAAGGGGAAGATGTGTCTGAGGTTTTAGCCAGTGTTATGAGGCCTTTTGCTTCAAAGACTTGAGGTCCTATGAGGCTTAAAAGCATCAAGCTTAACCCTTTGGACTTATCTTTTGAATTATAACATTTCTTGAAAATTAATTTTACCTATTACAAAACAATTCCAGCTTTTCTTCACAGGTTGTAGACCAGAATCTTACTTTCTTTGCATGACCATTTTGATCTACAAACAAGTAGAGTCAAAAAGTTGGGGCTTTCTCAGTCCTAAGACTCATGATAAAAGTCTGATAAATGGCAACATAATGACAGTCCAGCCTACTCTAAGAGCAGGACCTACTGTTGAAGACTTCTTGTTTTCAGACTTTCCCACGAAGGACAGAATTTTATTTGTGAATTCCATACAGTATGACCTGAACAACACTGGGGATGTTCCCAGCAGATCTCATCACCCAGCTCCTGACTGCTCTGTCTCCGCCTTCTCCAGTACAGTAGCAGAGCTTGTGTTCATTTTACCATGTCCCACTACCGCTAGCCCCATCTGCCTTCTGATTGTTTCCTCTTTTCAGAGAGCATCCCAGTGAAGACCCTACAGTGTTATAATGACTACACATCTCTTACAACTTGCACATGGATGGAGTGTTCAGAGGCTCATCAATTCATGAATGTGACTCTTAACAACTGCTGTGAAAAGTAAGTACCTGGCTGGTGTTCTGTGAAGAGTCTGAAGGGGCTTGGCTACTGAAACTGAGAGATGAAGCTGCGCAAAAGGACAGTAGACGGGGCTTGCAGCCAGCGTAGTATCCAGCTTGCAGACACCAGTGTTATGCCAAGACTAGGGAGAAAGCTGGTTCTGTACAGGATGAGGAAGAGCAAGAAGCAGAGCATTCTAATCAAATTGGGTTTATTATCTTTCCAACCACTCTCCTTTGCTTTTGCTGTGAGAACAAACACACAGAATAAGGCAGGACAAGTTAATTATTGCACCCAAGTGGAGAAGTATGTGTTACACTAGATGCAGTGGTGATAATAACTAATCAGAATGGGAAAGAAGGCTGCTTCTTCCTTATGCCAGTAAGATCATAGCTGTGTTGACATAATGTCTGCAAAACAAACTGTGAGAAAAAGAGAAGTTGTATGTGTTTGACTCATTTGGTTTCCTCTCAGAGATACTAGGCTACATCTTGTACATCTTTTTCTACTTGATCCTTTCAAGAAAACAGAACAGTCAGCTGGAGAGTACAAGGGAGAGGAAGGGACAGAGAAGAAGAGAAAGGGGAAGAAGAAAAATGATAATAGAAGCACAAGATGGAGGGATAAACATCAGAGAGATTGAAGGGTGGGAAGAAAACCTGAAATAAGGATCAGAGGAAGTTATCTTGGTTTAATGGGACTCTCCCATTACTATTATTATTTGTCTGCTCTCATGGGCTCTTTGATCTTGTTGTATAGTTAGAATTATTTTTTTGTCACACGAATTTCTCTGTATTTATTAACACTGAATTGATTGAGAGCAGCCCTGCAGAAAAGGACATGGGGGTGTTGGTTGACGAGAAGCTCAACATAACATGGCAATGAGTAGTTGCAGCCCAGAAAACCAATTGCATCCTGGGCTGCAGCAAGAGAAGCGTGATCAGCAGCTCAAGGGAGATGATCCTCCCCCTCTACTCTGCTCTCATGAGACCTCACTTGGAGTACTGTGTGTGAGGAGCTCTGGGACCCCCAACATAAGGACATGGATGTGTTGCAGTGTGTCCAGAGGAGAGCCACAAATACAATCAGAGGGCTGGAGCACCTTTCTTGTGAAGACAGGCTGAGACAGTTGGGATTGTTCAGCCTGGAGAAGAGAAGGCTCTGGTGACACCTTATAGTGGCCTTCCAATACCTAAAGAGGGTCTGCAAGGCAGCTGGAGAGAGACTTTATACACAGGCATGTAGTGCTAGGACAAGGGATAATGTCTTTAAACTGAAAGAGGGTAGATTTAGATTAGATGTAAGGAAGAAATTCTTTACAGTGAAGGTGGTGAGACACTGAAACAGGCTGACCAAAGAGGCTGTGGATGCCCCCTCTCTGGAAATGTTCAAGGCCGGGTTGGATGGGCTTTTGAGAAACCTGATCTAGTGGAAGGTGTCCTTGCCTGTGGCAGGGGGGTTGGAACTAGGGGTCCTTTCTAACCCAAACCACTCTATGATTCTATGATTCTATTCTATAATTTATTTTTGAGGAAGAGCTGTAGGATTCATGCATGAGTTGGCCTGACAGCTGTTGAAGTCAACAGAGAAGGTGCACCTTACAGACCCTAGAGTATTGAATCACATTCCAGATGTTAGCAGTTCGATGTGGATTGAAGTCTACAAACCACAGAAATGTTCCTGTGGCACAAAGGACACCACAGTCTGCATGGATATTTTTTTTTTTTTTGGTAGGAGGACTGCAGTCCCATAGTCCTCACAAAACTTCCATCTCAGCTGCTAGCTGCATTTCTTTGGCTTACCTTCTTTGACTTGTCTAGTGTAAGGATAGCATAACATACATATGTACACATGTAAACTGCTAACTCTACTGTTACGGAAGCAACAAGCTTTGATTGCTAAAGGAAGGGGAGCTGTGGGTGACAGCAAGGCACTGATCTCATTGACAGTGGTGTAATCCCACAGTAACAAGAAAAGTAAAACAGTGAGAATGACCAGGATCAGCCATCAGTCCAGATTCCCAGGGAAGTCCCTACCCAGTAGCCAGGCTTAAGGTTAATTTAGGAAGTCAATTCCACAGATATCACAAATCCTGATTTAGGATCCTGCTGACTACACCAGTTTGACATGGATGAGTGTTTTAGATCACTTAAAGAATCAGCATCAAAGATATTAACAAGTGATTTTCATATGAATTTGTAGAAGTGCAACTTAACAGAGTTTGATGGCAAGGTTCACTCACTCTATCACTTATTACATTGAAGAAACATACAAAGGAATATTGAGTTAGAATTGATTTAGAATGATTTACACAGAGATCAGAGATGCAAAAAGATAAGGGAGACCCTTCCATTGAGTCACGGAGTTCAGAGTGGACGCCCTTGCTTTCCAAACTCCTTCTCCGAGAGGAGTCTAGGTGCAGCTGGATTCAGATTTAGTCCCAGACTTGGTCAACAGTTTATGGCTAATGAAATCAGCTACATGGATTTCATTACATATTCATTCAGCATGCTACTTACTGAGGACTTGTTGCAAGTAAGGGGTCTATTTGTCTTGGGTAAGGAAGGATCTCTTAGTCTCGGGTAAGGAATCTCAAACCTTGATGTTAAAGAAGCACCCTCCATCTGGGTGTCTGGTGTTAGTTCACTTTGTAGTTCATATCCTAGGTTTCTCAAAGCTGAGTCTCAGGCATTGAATCTTATAAGAATAAATAATATAATAGTAGTATAGCAGCAGGATCTGCACAAGCTGTGTGCCTCTGGAGAGAAATCCCTGGGCAATTATACCTTACAGACTATTCACCCACCCCTCACACACTCTTTACACTCTCTTCATGTGCCTTCCATGAGCCCTTTGGTCTAATAGACAGAGCTTTAAACTAGATTTGAAGAGGGAAGGGGGCAAAACGTCGGCCCATCTGAAGTGCATGTATACCAATGTTGAATACAACAACCAATGTATATGATGTTGTTGCTATTACAGAAACATGGTGGGATGTCTCCCATGACTGGAGTGTGGTGAGGCCACACCTTGATTACTGTGTTCAGGTTTGGGCCCCTCACTACAAAAAAGGACATAGAGTTACTTGAACATGTCCAGAGAAGGGCTACAAAGCTGGTATGGTGCAGGGTCTGGAGCACAGGTCGTACAAGGAGTGGCTGAGGGAA
The DNA here is from genome assembly GCF_965140245.1 of Athene noctua. Taxonomy (NCBI): domain Eukaryota; kingdom Metazoa; phylum Chordata; class Aves; order Strigiformes; family Strigidae; genus Athene; species Athene noctua. Next base: position 29,240,109 of record NC_134039.1, read on the forward strand.
CTGGGATTGTTTAGTCTGGAGAAGAGGAGGCTGAGGGGAGACCTTATCACCCTCTACAGCTACCTGAAAGGAAGCTGCAGAGAGCTGGGGATGAGCCTCTTTAGCCTAGTAGAAAGTGACAGGACAAGAGGGAATGGTCTCAAGTTGCACCAGGAAAAGTTTAGACTGGATATTAGGAAGCATTTCTTTACAGAACGGGTTGTTAGGCGTTGGAATGGGCTGCCCAGGGAGGTGGTGGAGTCCCCATCCCTGGAGGTGTTCAAGAGTCGGGTCGATTTGGAGCTTAAGGATATGCTGTAGGTGGAAACTGTGCCAGGCAAACAGTTGGACTAGATGATCTCCAGGGTCCTTTCCAGCCTAGATGATTCTGTGATTCTAATAGTGATTCTGGTCTGAGACCTTCTGACTCCTTACTGGATTCCTTCACTGTCTCCAGACAGGCTGTTATCTTGTCTAGTTGCAGCTGTTGTTGGTGGTTGTTGCCTTGAAGCCTCCTTATCTTCTGCTTTGCACAGGCTCTGGAGGCCCTGTTTTGCTTAAGTAAGTACACATTCAGTAAATCTAGGTGAAAGTTTACAGCTTGCAGCCTAAGGCTTCAGCAAATCCACCTACTCATGCTAAGTAAGTAAAGTTAAGCAAAAAACATACTAAATCACACAACATTATAAATCTAAGTGATTTATTATATTTAAAACTTACTTATTTAAGCTAAATAACTAGTATCTCTTAACACTGAGAGGTGTCCCTGCTCAAGGGGAGAGTTGCCTGGTGTGCAGTCCAGTTGCTGTCCAGGGAGAACTCAAATTGGGCTCATCCAGTGATCTGTTGTTGGTAAAAGATATTGTTGCTTTAAGGACCAACTTTGAGAGGTGTCCCAGCTCAAGGGGAGATCACTGCCATGCAGCCATGCTTCCTAGCAGGGAGAGATCAGAGAAGGTTCACTTAGGCTGTCATATTTATGGAATAAAGTGGTTAACTTGTAGACAAGTTGCATACAATGGGAGAGGTATGTACGAGACTCCTTTTACCCACAACTTTCTCTGTTCCTTGATAAATGAATTATGGAAAAACCACATGCTATTCAAGTGTTAATTGCATTATGGGTCTTCACTATGCTTTGCTCCTTTGTGGGTTTCCTAGAGGAGTTCTTGGCACAGCTATGGCTCAGGCCTTTATCTCCTTTGGAGCCTGTACCAAACTACTGCTAGTTTGGTTAAGGAGGGGTCAAGTGCATCTGTGACAACAGATCACAATCAGCAACATGTATCACCAGGCACAGATATGGCTGTGCCATAGCTCAGGCAAGGACCAAAGGCAAGGGCTTGAGATTATAAGCAGCTTCTAAGTGAAGGTGGGGAGGCCCTCAGCCAGATTGATTCCAGTTTAGATAGCCTTGAGCATGGGTAGCCAAACTCCTTGCTAGGGGTGAGGCTGTGGAAGAGGTTGTGCTCAGAACCCAGACACCTACCAACCCAAGATTTTTATTGTGAGTGCATCATCCTTTGAGAAAAGGAAGAGGGAACAGAGCAGATGTGCTTGATATTAGCAAATTTATTTGTCACTTAATGAACTACCGGATTATGCCAACATAAAACAATGATAAACATTGATTTAGAAACAGAATAAAACAGCTTGTGGAGAAGGTTTCTGAAACCACACTTTGAGCCATCTAACAGCATCCTCTTCAGGTAGTCATGTTTTTTTCTGTGCAACCAGGAACAAAAAAATGACCTGCAGGTCCCACAAAGTTGAAACCATGCTGACTGCCAGAACTTCACAATGCACTGGGTCTGTCACATCCATGGATATGATCAAGAAAACTACAACTTCAAATTTGACCTGACACTGCAGGCAGATCTAAATGTCTACTTGTTTCAGAATGGTAAAGATGAACCACTAATTCTTGTCTTTATTCTTGTATATTTAAAAGTTTTTTCAGATTAATGTATTGAATATCTAATCCTAAAAAGATACTTAGGTCAGCCCTTAACCTGAAACGTAAGCAAGAATGAACTTAAATGGCTTATAAGGCCATACTGCCGCCTTCAAATTCAGATCATTTGGAATAGACAAAAATACGTCTACCTTGGATGACACTGGAAAAAATGGGTGTAGACTTGCTAGCTAAACAGTGTCTTGATTGGGATTGAGGGAAGGTATCACGAATGCTCTACATGCATTACAGCATATTCTTTCATGAAGTTGCTATAAAGCTCCACAACAGCAGCACTGTCCCTATTTTCCTCTTATGTTCATGAATGTATTTCCAAGTCCTGTAGAGTGTGCAGTGAAAAAGAATCATGGATTATTTGTAGCTATTCAGGGAAATTGTTAAATATCCAGATCCTGTCATTCATCAAACATCAGCTAGGCATTTTCATGTCCCTGTCCTCACTATCTCATCTCATGGGTTGTACCTTCACCTTCCAGTTCAGACCCTCCCACCTCAAAACCTCTCGGTCATCTTGATGAGATCAGGAGACTTCTTGCTGACCTGGAAAGCACCTGATGGAAGCCAAGGGCTGGGCAATGCACTGCAGTATGAAGTCACTTACAAGCGGCAGTGGGAGTCCTGGGAGGTAAGAGCAGAGGAGGCAGGCTGTTCTGGTTTGGGCTGCACTGTTTTGGGTGCTTGAGAGCCTGTGGTAAAAGCTGTGCAAATGAACGGCCTTTCCATTCTCAGGCACTATAAGAAGATGCAGCAAATGTTGTTTCAAGTCAGGTGGAAGGGGTTCTCTTTCTGTTGCAAGTATCTTGCCTAGTGAAACGCCATTTGTCCTGAGTTGAATGCAAAGATCTGTTCTTCACTGAAAAAAACACCGCACTTGATTTTGAGTCGGATTTGATTTTGCCCTGAAATGCTCTCAGATGGAATTAAAGCACATTCCAAGAGGAACCTGTGCGTTCATGTGGGAAAATGGCAAAATACATGTGAAGCTGTTTCCCCTGCCAGGAGGATGCACATTTTTTTTTTGGTAGTTTTTGAGCATACCCCCAACTCCCCAGTTCCCTCCCTCCTCTCTCTCTCTCCTTTCTCCCAACCACAGAAAGCTGCCTCGCTCTTGCTCTCCAACACCACACTTTGCCATCTCAGCCGTGACAACCTTGTCCCAGGGAGCAGCTACGTTGCCCGCGTGCGAGCCAGACTGGGGCGGGCCAGTGGCTTCTCTGGGCAGTATAGCGAGTGGAGCACGGAGGCGTCATGGGAGACCCCTGAAGGTAGCGTGGGATGGAGCAGGGCCTTGCAGGGCGGGAAGTTCTGTCTGAGAAGAAAGACCTTTCCTATCACTTAACTTGCTCTCATCTTCTCTGAAGGTGGCCTTCAGCCCAGGAACCTTCACTGCCTCTTCAACGGTGCAGATCGTCTGATGTGCAGCTGGGAAGTGAAGAAAGAGATCATCACCTCTGTCCTCTTTGGCTTGTTCTTCAGGGCTACTCTGGCATCAGCGTACGTGCTTGGCCCATGGCAATGTGCCTGTGCCTCTCTCATGGAGTTTCTGCCCTGTCCTATTCCCCCTGCTCTCAGCTCAACCTCTTTTTCTCCCCTCAGAGAAGAGGAGTGCTCTCCCGTGCATGAGAGGGCTTTGCCCCATGCCCCGTACGTGGTCCAGAGCTGTGAGATCTCTGTTAGCAACTCCAGCAGTCGGAGCCAGTACCGTGTGTCTGTCCGGGCCAAGACAGAGGAGAAGCTGATTGAAGCCTACAAGAACAGTGAGTTGCTGTGTTGTTTCTTGCTTCTTCTTGTTGTTTCTTGGACAAATACCTGTCTGGGCAAGTGGAACTGAGGACAGTGGTGGTGAGGCAAAGTGGGTGGGAAGAGGAAGAGACCGGGACTGATGAAGGAAGGAACTGGACGCTGTGTCAGGCCAGAGGTCTGGGAGAGGGGGCTTACAGGTGTGGAGTTCCTCAGTGGCACTTGTTACTATGAGGGAGGTGGTGGCAGTGGGGACTGCTGTGCAGAAATTTGGGTTGTGACCCAGAGCTTCTCCGTGAGCGACTGTCACCCTGGTGACTTCTCTGTGATTGACCTTCATGAGTGTCCCTGGTGGCAGAGAGCTGTGGTGAGAGGTGTTTGTGGGGAGTGTGTCATTATGTGATTTCTCATGAAGCCAGTGGAGCTCTTGCAGGTTTGTGCAGTGGCCCCTGCAGCACTGGATGAGGTCAGACGCATCTGCTGAGTGAGGTGCACCAGGTGGATCATCTCTGCCTGCATGTACCTGGTGGTACTGGTGCTACTTTTCACAGGCTAAAGCTGGGAGAGCTCCTGCAGTGGGTGAAAATGTCAGGTAGTAGCTCCAAGAGAGCTGAAAATCTGTGGAAATGTGGTGCGCGAGTAGACATGTTTCAAATATTGATTGCCTTACTGCTTTTCTGTACACAGGGAGCGCTGTCAATATTAATGGATATGCATTTTCTGTTATTTAATGTGTCTAGTGTTTAACTGCATTCAGCTAGAAAATGAAGATGCAGAGAACGGAGAAGTGTTAAAAAGCTGAGGGTTCTTACATTGCACAAACCAACACTGTTTTCAGTCTCTGGAAACTATTCACAGTGGTGAAAGGGCGTGCTGGACCAAGATGTTGATAAGTACTCTGAGACATTCTGTGTGTTCCAGTTAAGGTGCTGCCACTTGCAAATGTGTCGGTAACAGTGACAGAGAGCCAAGAGTATGAACTGAGGTGGACAAAACACACTTTGGGATATAACTTCATAAAACAGAGATACCAAGTTGAGTACTGGAAAAACAACCAATACAAAAAGGTAAGTCTCAGAAAGTGCAGGAGTCCCGGGTTTCTCTTTGCTGGGCAAAAGGGAAGAACAGTTCACCCCACCTCTGTCATTTGTGCTTCTTTCTTCTTCCCAGACTGTCTTAAATATCAGCAACGATGAACCTCCTTTCATCTTCACCCAGCAGATGCTGGCATCATCTACAGAATACAGGGCGAAAATGCGCGCAAGGGTGAATACACCCCTGGATTATGAGGGGCCTTGGAGTGAATGGAGTGAGGAGTTCACATGGAAGACTGAGAATGGTACTTTTCATGCAGGCTTCTTCTGTAAGGATTTGTGGACTGTTAATGGCTGAAATGTCTCTATAGAAAAATATATTTTCTCAGCTGGGGTTGAAGCTAGGTCCAGCCATGAGCTAGCTGGGGTTGCTTCACAAGGTAGCTGTCCTGTCTGCATCCTTGCAGTACGGCAGCAATGCTAATGGAGGAGCTGAGCGGGAATGACCTTTTAAACTTCTTTCCTGCTTCCCTTCACAAGGTGAGTACAACCAAGCATAAAATTTCCACATGGAGAAGTAATCAAAGATCATCCCCAAAAGATTATGCTTGTTATATCCCCTAATTATACAATGTGAATGCCTTATTCTCTTCTTAAATGTCTATCACAAATGTGCTTCTAGCATTCTTGTGCCCATGGCTCCTGGCTCTTCCTGGCCTTTACATGATCTCTCTTTTCTCAGACATGTCACAATCTTTATCTTCTTTCTTCAGGAATATATCAGCCAACAGTGAGCCAGCCAGATGGTCTTCAATGGGCTAAACACTTCTGAGGAGGTGGAGCAGATTAACTGCTTTCAAGTTCTGGATGAGTAAGCAAGCAGCATGTTCTCTTCTTCTTTCTTGAAAGGTTCCTATTAACTATGGGGTAAGAACAGACTCTACATGGATATCACCCATTCCAATGGGGAGGACAAAGCATTCTGACCTGTATAACTCCTAAGCCTGTGTACACCTTATCCACCTTCCAACATCTATGGAAATTGTAATTGCTGCAGCTGCAGACCTTGACTTTTGTGCTGGGTTTGTGTGGCAAGGATTTTGGTAGCGGGGGAGGGGGCTACAGCAGCAGCCCCTGTGAGAAGCTTCTTGAAAGATCCCCCAGCTCCAATTTGGACCTGCCTCTGGCCAAGACTGAGCCAATTAGCAACAGTGGCTGCACCTCTGCAATAAAGTATTTAAGAGGGGCAACCTGAGAGGGTGTTGGGACTTCTGACAAGAAGGATAGCTATGCGAACACTGAGGTCAGTATAAGGAAGGAGGAGGAAGGGGGGGTGGTGTGCCAGAGCAGGGAGCCACCCTGTATCCCATGATGAGATAGCAGGTCTGCCCCCCCTACCACCCATGGAGGTCTCCGGAGGAAGAGAGGTTCACCAGCAGCCTGTGGAGGACCCCCATGACTCTATGGGAAGACAAGCCCGCCCGCAGTGTTGTAATTTGGTGCCAGGAGGACTGCAACATGTGGAGGTGACCCATGTCAGAGCATCTTGGGAAGAATGCATCCTGCAGGGAAGACTCATAGAGGAGAAAGTTTCTGGAGGACTGTCTCCCATGAGAGGGATGCCATGTGGAGCAGGGTGAAGAATGCAGAGGAATGCTTCTCCCCCTCCTTGGAGGAAGAAGCAGTGAACTGTGGCTCTCATTCCATATCCCTGAGCTGCTAGGAGAGGAGGTAGAGATACTGGGAACAAAACTCATCCCAGGAAGAAGGGAAGGGCGGGGGGGGGAGGTGTTTTTAAGGTATGGTAATGCTTCTCACTGTCCCATTCTGTCAATTTAAGTGTTGTTTTTGTTAGTGTTTTGAATTAAAGTGATATCTTTTATTTCTTCTAACTAGCCTGTCTTTTGCCTTTGACCATAACTGGTGAACTACCCCTTCCTATCCTTATCTTAATTCTTGAGCCTTTTGATTAATCTTTCTGCTTTACAGTGCTGGGGAGGAGGGGGTGAGTGAGCGGCTGCAGGGTGCTCAGTTGCCCTCTGGGCTCAAACCACAATGGCTTCCATGGCTGGAAGTCTGAGGGTAGAATCACAGAATCATCTAGGTTAGAAAAGACCTTGAAGATCATCCAGTCCAACCATTCACCTCACACTGACAGCTTCCAGCTACACCAGATCCCTCAGCACTATGTCAGCCGGACTCTTAAACACCTCCAGGGATGGGGACTCCACCACCTCCCTGGGAAGCCCATTCCAATGCCCAGCAACCCATTCTGTAAAGAAATGCTTCCTAATATCCAGTCTAAACCTTCCCTGGCACAACTTGAGGCCATTTCCTCTTGTCCTATCGCTTGTTACTTGGTTAAAGAGACTCATCCCCAGCTCTCTGCAACCTCCTTTGAGGTAGCTGTAGAGGGCGATGAGTCTCCCCTCAGCCTCTTCTTCTCCAGACTAAACACCCCCAGTTCCCTCGTGTTAGGGTTAGGAACCTCTTTCCTTTCTTTCTCTGCATTTCCTTTGGAAATAGGTTTGAATAAAATGAAATGACCTAATAGGGTGGAAATCTTGTTGTCTGAATTTCTTCCAGCCCACCTGAACATAACTTCCCTCTCACAAAACTATACATATTCCCTTAACTCTTCATCTTCTACAAATGACATACTTTCTGCTCCTGGAAGCGAAGTCTGACTTTGAAAGGGGAATGTGAACAAAGAAGAGCTGCAGTGGTCCCAGACAGTGTGTGGCTGATCAGAAATAGCTCCAAATTGTCCATACAGCATCAAATTTGTGTCAGGTCTTCAAAGACGGAGTGGGGAGATGACCACGGTACTCTGTTCAGGAATCTATCCTAGGAAGCAGAGCAGATCGAGAGGCTGACACAAATTAAATTGTCTCTTGGGTTTCATGATAATTATCTGCCTCATAGGAGAGAGAGTCAGCTCTTTTTAATATAGCCTTTTCTAAGTCATGTGAAGGAAAGATGGATTATGTTTGCAATTTCTCTGAAGTCTTTGTCTTCTCCCTTTGTCTAGCTTCACATTCAGTGCTCGTAAGAGAGGTGGGCCCTTTATTTTGAAGAACTAACTGCAAAGTATCACTGAAAGCTCGAGAGCTGCATAAATGCTGATGCTAGTAGTGACATTGCCTGAACCTACACTGCTAAATAAATCAGGGCCAAGATGTAGTGTTAAGCACTGTATTGTAACTGCTTGCACTGCTTTGTTGTCAGCACTCTCCCTGCCATGGTTTGGTCTGTGCCAGCTAGCGCTCTTCTTGAAACATCCTGGCACCGTTTGAGAGATAGCACAGTGTAGCAACCATTCCCAGTGGGCAACATGGACATGACTGTACCAGGTTAGGCTGTGTCCAGTGTCCTTCAAGAGTATTCTAGCAGGCTTTGCACCCAGGCCGTGCAACACACATCCTGTTTCACACTATGAATACTGCTGTAACACAGCGGTCATGCAAAGTCATGCACTTTGAACTAAAAAAAACAGACAAAAAGCCTTAGCTGTGTTTTAAACTGCAGAGACACTGTGGGAGACCCAGAAGACTGCCATGGCTATACAGTTTGGACAGAGCCAGTCTATGCCATTTAACCAGAGAACAAAATAATGGTCCCTGGCTCTGTTTTATTTACAGCAAAAACATAGCTTTTCTTAAGAGCTGATATGTACTTGTTTATCTTGGCACTGAGAAAAGTTGGAGTTGGCAGTAAACAGCTGATCTCTTCCTGTGGCACAGAAAAGGATGAGGCCTGCATCTTTTGAGGAAGGTACAAGAGATGTGGCCATCTGGCTTCCTGGAAGAGAGTGTTCCTCCTTAGAGCATCTCCTGTATATATGCAGTTATCACCTTAGAGAGCTGTCAGTTAGAGAGTTGACAATAGCAGCTAAGCCCTGTGTTTTTTCACCAGACAAGGATGATGAAGAGAAGTCCAGCGAGTTCCATGGAGCTGAGGCAAAGACAGTGCACTTTTCCCATGCTACACTGGCTCCAAAAAGTCCGTCAGACTTCCAGACTGACACATAAAACCTAATTTTCATCATCTGCACTTGCCTGCCCACTGACTGCTGGTCTGTCGTGCCTGTTTGCCAGGCTTCCATGCAAGAGTGCTGCTCATGAAAGTATTGCTTTCCAGACTTGCTTTGCTTTCAATGTACATACTTGTACAGCCCAGTGTTGTCCTCCCAGCCTGATATGCATCAGACCCTGGAAGTGGACCCAGCGGGAGCCCATGAGAAATCAGTTTCCCTTCAGTATGTTACCCTCCCAAAGGAAGGCTGCCCCCAGGCTCCACAGGGGCAAGAACAACCAGGAGCAGGCCCTCCACAGCCCTTCCTGCTCCCAGCTCAGAAGGAAAAGATGCAGCACCTTGACGATGAGAAAGAAGTCTCACTGGCCCCATCAGCCTGCAGGAAAGACATGAACATGAGAACAGAAGAGCAGAAATCTCCAAAGGCTCTTAGCTGTATCACATCTCCTCAGCAGTGCCCCTTGGAGTACATCACCACAGAGAGCCTGTTTCTGCCATCAGCCAGTGACTCCATGCATCCACCGCTTGTCACTGCTGGGGAGTTACCTTGTGACCCACAGGAGCCCCAGCCCCCCAGCGACCACTCTTGCCATGAGTTTTCTCCTGAGAAAACTGCTGTCATGGTCTCCATTTCAGGTCAAGCACCAACCTCTTCTCCTGAATCGCACCTGGATACATTTGGAGACTATCTTACTGTCCCTATAGGTATCCACAGACATTCAGAACCCACAAAAATGTCCTTACATACTTTTTGAAAAGGTGTATTTTTTTCCCAAAGAACCTGTGTTGGAGAACAATGTAGTCATATTTAATCCTGCAGCACCATATTTTTCCTCCACTATGGGTGGGCAAGTGTTTCCTGTCCGCAACCTAAAACCCAGTAAGAAGGTGCAGATCAGTCAGAAAGATCCCCAAGTGTATTGGGTTTGCATGTCAAGGTTTTGGTAGTGGGAAGGCTATAGGTGCAGCTTCTGTGAGAAGATGCCATATCTGACAGATATCCCCCATATCTGACAGAGTCAGTTCCAGCTAGCTCTAAGATGGACCTCCTGCTGGTGAAAGCTGAGCCGGCCAGTGATGTCGGTAGCACATCTGTGATAATATATTTAAGAAAGAAGGAGTGAAAATATGAGAGAACCAACTATGCAGACAGCAAGGTGAGTAAAGAAGGAGAGGGAGGAGGTTATTCACTGCCAGAGGAGGTGGATGTGCCCCAAAGGCAGCTGTGACCCTGTGGAGAGGCCACACTGGAGCAGTCTGTTCCTGAAGGACTGTGCCCCATGGAAAGGACAGACACTGGAGCAATTTGTGAAGAACTGCAGCCCATGGGAAGGACCAACTTTAGCGATGTTAATGAAGAACTGTCTCCTGTGGGTGGGATCCCATGCTGGAGCAGAGGAAGACACGAGGAGGAAGGAGCAGCAGAAACACTGTGCTGAACTGAGTGCAGTCCCCACTTCCTGACCCCCTACACTGCTCAGGGGGAGGAGGTAAAGAAAATGGGAGTGAAGTTGAGCCCAGGAAGGAGGGAGAAGTGGGGGGAAGGTGTTTCAAGATTTGTTTTTTATGTCTCATTATCCTATTCTGATTTGATTGGCAATAAATTAAATTAATTCTCCAAGGTGAGTCTTTTTTGTCCATGACAGTAATTGCTGAGTAACCTCCCTGTCCTTATCTTGATCTCTAAGCCTTTCATCATATTTTAATTCCCCTGTGCAGCTGAGGAGGGGGAGTGATAGAACACCTTGGTGGCATCTAGTAGCCAGTCAATGTCAACCCATCACACCAACTAAATAAGTTTTGGAAATCCATTTAAAAAATTAGATAGCTTGTACATGGTGGTATATCCATCAGCGGCAAGGAAGACAATGCACAGAATATTGAGGTCATTCAGATGTTCATAATGCTGAAGAAAGCTGTTGTGGAAAGGAAAATAGCCAGCTTTGAGATTCAGAAAAGCCGCTTTCAGAAAAGCATGCTGCATGTAGGGGTCTTATGTAACCAAGACAAAAATTTGAAAAATCACACCATTATAATCCCATTTTATTTCCACAAATGCTATCTTTCCTCTCCAGCTTCTAGTCCAACATGGTAAAAGATCGCAAGCCACCTTACCCCTTTCTTACATATATTTGTGCATTTGGTAAAAGGAATAGGCCACAATTCCCATGTATCTGCATTGAGATAGGGTTGGTTTGCATTCCCCTGATAGGTGTGATTGGCACGGGGAGAAGACAGATTTAGCTAGGGCTCCTTTCTAAAAATAGGTAATCAATTTCAGTTCAAGCCTCTCAGGTTATAGGAAAAGAAAATTATTTTGCTTGAGCATATAATGAGCTTGGATAATCAGTTTTCCTGCTCAAGAGCAATGAATCCAAGGGTTTAAAAGAAAAGGAATTTTATTAAAAGAGATAAAATGGCAACTCAGCCTAAACACTGGTAGGCCTCTTTACTAAAATCAGCAACAGAACCTGAAAGCTTCTTGGTAATGTGGTCCACTTACCTGTTTTGCCCAGAGTTGAGAAAGTCCATTGTTCATCTGTAAGGAGATGCTGCTCTTAAACCTCTCTTACTGTTTTCCAAGTGCAGTGATCCCACCTCTGATACTGGGTCACTACTCTTGGCAGCTTCATCCCACCAAGCCTTGGTTGTGTTTGCAGTCCCACAACACCCGCTCAACATTTCACATCCTCAGAGAGGACTCTGTGGCAAATCAAACTCAAAGAGATCCCTGAGGAACATATCATTTGGGTTTGGTTTTTTGTTTTTTTTTTTTTTTTTGCTTTCCTGACCCATGGCTCCTTTGTTCTACCACTATCAAGGGGAACACACAGGTAATTCCTAACTCTCAAATCACCATTGTCTCTTGATGGGTAAACGTTTTAAATACCTTTAAACTTAAGACACATTGTATTTCAACCCCAGTGCACCAGAGTGAAATCCACTGAAGCCAACTAAGTCAGTTCACTTGCTCCCTCTTTGTTGTGATCTCTAGTCACTTCAGGCAGTGTTGGATTTTTCTTTTATTCCATTATAGGCATAATCTGCAGTAAACACTCCCTTTTTTTTAGGAATACTGGGCTTACATCAGGATAGATGTGGCTCAGAACATAAGTTTTATTTCAGTGAAAGCTTTACAGCATAAAGAATTGAATTTAATAGCAGGCTGAAGACTGATAAGAGTTCTTGCAGTGACTATCTCCTATTCTTATAGTAGTTGTAATTTCTTTAATGAGCTATTAAAAATAATTTGCAGTGGAAATAGCAAAGGTTAGAATTATTCAGGATATCATGAGATAGGTAGAAGTCATAGGGTTAAATGAAAAGTAAATAAATATTATCTGGAGAACAGGAAATCTTTATTACAACTGACATCCTGCAAAATGTTCTGTGCCTCAACTGCAGAGATGCATAAGCATAAACTGGGAAATTCCCATTACTGCAAGAAAAACTAGAAGGTATGAGAGTGCTGCAGACGCTTGGTGGTCTCTTCTATTTCAAATTGCTATAGTATGATTATTTATATTTCAAGTGTATTGACTGTTTATAGATGACGGAAACAGTTCTTAGCAGCTATTTTGGTTTAGCTAAGCAGTTCCCCAAGTTTTGTCCTGTCAGAGAAAAACATTCGCTCAGAGCTGCCACCCAATGATCAGACCTTGTAACGTCCCTTAAATACAAACTGCATATGTTGCAAAGTGCAGTTCAGTGAGACAATATAGCGGTAGCCAACTAATTTCTCACGGCATAAAAAAGACAGTGAAAGGCCATTTCCCCCTTCACTCCCTTTCCACTTCTCCCCAACATCTGCATACCCCATCATTCATTGTCTTGCCTGCCACAAGGTCCTTTTCTTAGAAAATTTAATCTGTTAACCTTTTAACTTTGCTTTTTTCTTCTGTATTGATTTTCTGCTGGTTTATCAAGTTGAATCATTTCAGAGTGTGGGCAGGGAAGTGTCAGCACCAACACAAAACAAGCAAGAAGAAAGGAACTGCTGAGAGCAGAGGAATGGGTAGAAGGGAGATTTCAGCTGCAGTGAACACTTTTTTCAGCTCTGTTCTTGTCTATCTGCATCTGACATGCTACTTGGAGATTCCAAAGCTGGCTTTAACTACAGTGTTTGGGTACCCAAAGCGCTCTAGTCAACACAGAGTGCCACACAGGGTAATGGTCCTTGCCAAGGTTGTGGCTAAATGAGTCTGTTCAGCACTCAGGGACTTCAGGTATTGATTACTCCCAGTAGCTGCGCTGTCTCACTGAAAGCTATCTCAGTTATCTCTGCAGCTTTCAGTGTGTCACCCATCAGAAAGTGTTTGCCCCTGGCTGAGCTGTAACACTTGGCAAAGCAAAGAAGATGAAGGGGGATTGCCACATGTATGTTCATTTGGCATCAGACAGCCGTCACCCCTTTGAGGGCCAACTATTTTGTAGTATTTCAGTGCCTATAAAAATATTTTAATTTGTAAAGTGTCCAAAGTGACTTTACTCACCTGCAAGAGACAAGCAACACAGTTTAGGGCAGAGGGTAGTGGTGCGCCAACAAGACCATTGTCCATTTCCCTTCTGATCTAGTCCCTTCATGAGCCTTTCATGGGTAGCAAAGGAGTTTACTCCAAGCTGTACCATAACCCTGTAGTCTGCCTGCCCTAACACCTGTTTCTGATGTCTATTAGAAACAGATCTGTAAATCTATGTGCTAATTCAGCCCACATGTGTTTTAGCTAACTGTTCTCTTAACTGCCTGCCTTCAGTATGCCAAACAATGTCAGTAGATTTCTGTTCAGCTCCGTGTTTTCTGGATTAGGACCTGTTGCGGTCTCAGAAGACAGCATTTAATATGTACCTGGAGTCATGTTGGTCATCAGTGCATCAAAGAACAGAGTGTTACAAGCTGTTCAGCTGAAACTGAAGTGGTGTGTGCTCTGACAGGAGTCACTTGGCACTGATGTACAAGGAAAAGCCACAGGGACGTTTCTACAAGCTGCTGTTTGGCCAGTCTCCTTAATTTGAAAGACTTGGACATGTGCCTGGGAACATCTGAATTCCAAATAGTTAATTATTGGTGGTGGAAAATTATTATCACTTGGTTATCATTAGTTACATTTTAACCTCCTCCACTAGTTTATTAAGTCAGCATATTGTTATCTAATCCTCATCTGATGAAGGGTAAAGTAACAGTCCTAATTCTGTCCCAAACCAGTTCATATCAGGGAGCAAAGCATTTTAAATGGTGAAAGCTTGGGACCTGACAGGAAAGATCAGGGCATCACTATTTGCAGACATGTACTTTGTGACTGCTGCCTCAGACTGCTACACTTTGGAGCTGGAAGGTAGGATCCTGCAATAAGAGTCATTAAGTGCGGTGAGGAAAACGCACCAGGGAGCCCTAAAGACCCTGCCATGTCCTGCATCATTCAATCCCTTGGGTGGTCCTTGGTTACTGTCCAGATACACTCTCTGCACTTCAGACTGTGCAGACTGTATGGTGAATGCATGTGATTCTCCCTGAGAGACATTTATCTCTGAATTAGGGCTAAGAGGGGCAAGTAGGACTTACGAGAGCTTCAGTAAGGGTGCATTGACATTGTGGGGTGATTTGCAGATTGGAGAACTCCTGGGGCTTCTTGCAGATCTCCTGTTCCCTTTAGGTGGAATAGGCTGGTTTTCGTTTTTTTTGCATTGGCTTGGTCTGCAAATAGTGCACTCTTCTCAGGTGAGTTTCTGTTTTCACACATTACTGTTGCTCCCTGCCAGTGTAAGAGCTTGCCCTGAAACCCTCCATGTGGCAGATAGACACAATAAAACTAGAGTGGTGAACAGAGAACCCTCCTTTCCTACCCCACATAGGCATCTGGTGCCAATCATACGGAGCTGTGCCCAGGTTACTGAGAGGACACCATTTGGTGCCTTTCTAGCAAGAGAGCCTGAATTCACCTCAGAAGCACCAACAGGGAGCTGATACTTTGCTTGGTATTTCCACCTGCTATGTAGATACAGCTCTGAAGCTTCTCTGTGTGGGAGTTTTACAGCCTTTGGTGTAGGGAGAGGTAGGCAGCATTCACATCTTTGGGCCACCCTGGTTCATTCACAGTGCATCCTCTGTGCTTCTCTCTGCACTGCTAGGTCAGCAGTCGAAGTATGAATCTTCTGGCAAACATGAGTTTGCACACACATGCAGACACACACACATACACACACACACACACGCATATGCAACCCTCACCATCACCATCTTAGACCACTCACAGAATCTACTCCACCTTTTGTGTCCAGCAGATGGATTTCTGTATGGCCTCCTCTCACCACCACATCCCTCTGCAAGGGATCACACCCTAATAAGGCCCACCTTACCAGTGACCACAAAGTGATTTTTTTGGTATTCACATTCAAATTTATCTTGTGTTGCTCTTCCCAAAGACACCCTAAATGAGAGGGGCAGAGAGCACCAACAACCAATCTGCTGTTTACAACTAGCAAGCAATGGGTTCATGCTTTATATGGATGTTTATTAGATGACTGAGGAAGATCTCTTGCTGAATGTACTCCAACCCTCAGTGTTTATCTTCTAAGTTTTGTCCTTCTTCTTTCTGTATTTGTCCTCCAATGCTTTCAGCAGGTTAAGTTTTATGGCATTTTTCTGATGCCATTTCCCTGTAAAGAAGTTAAATCAGTTACAGCCTCCCTTCTAATGCTATTATCCCTCAAGGATTTTTCTAGCTGTAGAGCTCCTCTCATGAAAATGCCAATTTCTAGTTCCCCCACACCTTTGCCCAAACCCGTCCACTGTCCTTGGCAGAAGCAGCACCCATCTCAGGAATTCAGCAGTGTACTTTTCTTGGCAGAAGCCATACCTAGCTCATCAGTCCTCCTTCCACACCAATTCTTGGGATCCCTGATTGCCTTCTGAATTATATCAGGGGTGTAGGAATCTTTCATCAAGCTTTGGCATTTCAGTGGGCCCCCTGCAAGGAATACTAAATAACAAACCGTACACAGAAATCACCCTACTGCAGTCCTGGAATTGAGCAGGGGAGAAACACCTGGGCACAAGAAAAAGCATATGTTGACTGTAATAGTTTTGACGAGGTGTGTGGCTAGGTGCTGAATAATAGCTTCATCATTACGCAGGAGTGAGCTTGTGTTTGCCGATTTATAAGCTTTCATCCTCAAGTATGAGGCACACACAGAGTGCTACAAGGTATCATATTTATTTGTATCCCAGTGACCATTTTTCAGTCAAGTGCCCACTTATCTCCTGTCAAATCCCCTCATTCATGTAACTTCCTATTCAGAAGCACAGCTCTACAAAAAGCACCACCTTACCACTTCAGGTCTCCTCAAGCTCCTTTTCTGCCACCATACTTAACAAATAGTTCCCAGCTGTGACTTCTCCTTTTATCCCCTCTTGACTTTTAGATATTTGAGGGGCCTTTATTTTAATCTCTCATCCTTTCCTCTTCACCTTCCTTTTTACTGTACCCTTTTCTTGATAATAATGATTTTGAGTTCCCTGGGGAAATATGTCCTTCCTCTGTGTGTGACTGCACAATGCAGTCTTCAATACCCAGCAAGGTCCTGTCATGAAACGTCCTGTATAAGGAAAAGGAAAGTTTCATGCTGGTACCCAAGAAACTGGAATCAGAGACAACTATTTCAGAGTTTGTTGGATATGATGGTAACAAGAATGGGATGAATGCTTATTTCCCAAGATTTGTTTAGATGGAAGGATCCCTGGGAACCTCAGAAACAGAGCTTTGGGGAAGATATTTCATAGCTCCACAACCCTAAAGGTCTTGAACAGAAATAACGTCAGTATCAGAACTGGAGGTAACCTGGGATTGGGCATTACAAGGGACATTGTATTGAAAATGGTGCCCATTTGGACAGCTCTGAACATGGAGGAGAGGGGGTCATGGTACACCTTCAATGTGCACATCTTGGGAAAAAAAAGAGTGAAAGAAGAGAAAAGAAAGGGATAGAATAGTTAGAAAGGGAGGCTCAAGCTTTCATTTCCTCAAGCACCACAGCCTGGAAAAGGAGTGACTCCGGATAGAAGGAATAAGAGGGGAAAGTGAGGCTCACATACAGTCAAATCTCTACCCAAAGCAGTGTGGTTGCTCTGGGTCCAGGGAAAGTGAAGACAGAACCAGCTTTGAAGGTCAGGCATAGGTATGTGTGTCTCCTCACCTTGGAAGATATTTGATCTCAGGTTAAAATCCACCCCATTGTTATAATCAAAAGATGTACAGTTCAAAGAGTTTTTTAGCATTTCATTGCAGTCATTGAGTCTTTTCTCATGATTAATGATGCCTTGCACAGAGCTCACTGTTCCTGAAAACACAAACAACAAGGTACCACTGTCAGTCCACATTCCCTAACTGCAGTAAACTCCTGTCATTTCCACCTCTGCATAGGTCTTTGAGCTATTACTAATTCCTGAGACCTGGGTCTGTCCTTGAGTCTCCCTCAGGGGCTTCTGTAGGCACTGTAACTGCATTGGATGACTAGGACTGGTAAAAAGAGGAGGAAATAGAAAGGCATGATGATGTTGGGCCCTGGATTGGGTCCTGGTACCACATTTTTTTTGCCTTGCTGAGCTGGGACTCTGCCCAGCTACAAGAACCTTATAAATGAAAAGGGGATGGAAAAACAAAATTAAAAAAGACATGGGAAAGGCTGGAAAGGCTGTCTATGGAATGTGTCACTACCCTGTAATGCGAAGCCCAAATCTATCCCTCTACATGTCTTCTAGAAACTGCTGATATACTGCTAATATCCCACTCACTCAGCCCCGTTACACCATACAAATGGTCTTCAACCTGCCTCAAAGGATACATGAAATGGCTTCCTCTGATACCTGTTCATCTCCAGTAAGCTGGTTGGACCGGATGATCTTCAAGGTCTTTTCCAACCTAGACAATTCTGTGATTCTGTGAAGTTCATCTGCAGTAGTAAATTTGTATTTCCTGTTAGCATGGATCAAGCTGTTTCTCTTCTCCAGAAGGAGCTTCCATTCTGCTTTTGTATCTGTCCCTAATGATGCTAAGGACTCTTTGTCATTTAATCTACTGCACTCTCCTTGGCTTTTTTGTAGCTGGCTTTGATGGTCTTCCAGGAAGATCCAGGCCCTCCAGAGCTCAGTGTCTGGTGCTGGCCTGTTACTTGTTCTTTGGCATTTGAGATGGATTTGGTGTCTTCTGCCTCCCTCTTCCTGGATACTGCTGTTCCTCCCTCTTGGCTCATGCCCCACTATTGAGTCTTTGGTGGCAAAAGTATCTTCTCTTTCCAAGTCCTCTTGAGTGAAGATTCTGTGTATGGGTCTTCTGGCCTGTTCTGGTTTTTAGTCTGAACACACTTTGGGGAAGGAGATGCCTGGGATTTAATAGATGTGGAATTCTTTGCTGTCTCCTGAACCACTGGGCCCTCCAAGATCTTCCAGGAGGCTCTGTTGGAGCTCCTCTGGGTTGTTGTCTGTCTGCTGAGACATAAGCCTTCTGGATGATGCTCCTTTTTCCCTTCTTCAGCTTCCACTTAAAGACAAAACCACAATGAATTTGATACTACTTTGATGACAGGTGGAGCTGAAAACAACAGGATATGTCATGGTGTCATTGTCAGACAACAAAAGAAACATTAAAGGTCTCAAAGAGAGAAAGAAAAAGAAAAAAAACCCAAGAACCTAGCAGCATTTTACCAATCTTCCTCCTGAACCAGGTGAAAGTTCCTGAGAAGTCTTAAACACTCCTGAAAGATGAACATGCACAGAACTGTGGAAGCAAAAATCTCATGGTAAAACACACACACAAAGGTCTGTGTTTCCTTATGTGTACAAGCCCCTCCAATCCATCATCACTCTCACTCCTGTGAACATGTCTCTGCGTCTCACTGGTTATTTGCTGATGAGTTTACAGCACATCAGTAGCTTACTGTGCCTGTGCAGGGAGGTAGTGAGACAAGTCCCTCAGTAGAGGAAGACACGCTTAGGGTGGGGGAATTTTAACCCATCAGCCCATGGCACAAGAGCCCTGTCCAATTAGTTTTCACCCACAGAGGTACATGCAAATCTGGATGGCATGAAGGGAGGGAGGGAATGACAGATGGCCTCACAAGCTGTACTGCAAAACAAGCTCTGAAGGAGGGACAGCTTCTCTGCCATCTTGCTTACCTGAAGTATTTTTGGTCAGCATAGTCACCTTCTGCCATGTCAGGTGCAGGGGAAATTGGAACATCTAGCAACCCCTTGGGAGAGAAACAAAGGCTGTGTCAGGGTCAGAGATGGGAAGGAAGGGAACAGTGACCCTGCTCATCTTTAGATGACATAGATTAATCTCACACAAATGTATTATACTCCTTGCCAGATCAAGATAGATCTGTCCCCGACTGCACGCATGGTTGGTCCTACAACCCATGATCCTCTCATATTAAAAAAGCACAGAAGTCCTGCAGGATTTCACATTAACAGCTCACATGGGACAGCCTGTGCAGGACATGGTAAACCAGTGCCTCTGGAGAATACTGAGCTGCAAGAGCTTTCACAGGCAATGGTGCAGACACAAGCCAAAATAGAAAAAAACTCTGTGAAAATAACATTTTGTATTCTGAAGCACCTAGAGATGTCAGACCTGTCATGTGCTGTACAATTATAACAGTTCCTTCCTTTGGTGTAAGGCCAGATAAAATGGAGAGAGGAGGCTATAAACACAAAATGCCTGTGCAATGCTCGCTATGCAAAGGTAGAGGGACAGGCTGGAGACAGAGTTTCTTCCCTGATCTCAGCCCAGACTATCCCCTGTATTGCTTTGCTAGTCCTGCTGATGTGATTGATACAACACCCAGCCTTTGCAAACTGCCTCCCGTGCTAGGAGGAATCTCATCTTTCCTGCAGAGGGAATTCTCTGTAACCCTCAGTCATGTCCTGCTGATGTTCCTCATCCCAATAGGCTTAGCCCATGAAAAACCTGTGACAGGTTACAACTGAAGCCATGGCCCACAGTGGCGAATGTGGTAATTGTGAGCCTTGCTGGCACAAGCAGCAGTACAAATGGGATCTCGATAGGGATGTATGTTTGCACTTGTCAAATTAGCTCATTACATGACATATATGCTTACTTCTGTCTCTTGAGGCTAGTTATTGGGAGACAACGAGCCAACGGGGCAGGAAGCCTATTGCTTCAAAGTGAACTCCCCAGGGCTGACTTGAACCAGAAGCTTGTTTTCACACAGTGCCAGTGCTCTGCAGCAGCATGTCTGGTACAATATTGGGATCCTGAAGCTGAAGTTACTGTATCAGTCAGATTCCAGGAGGCAGTGCTGTGCTCTGCAAACATATTAAGAGACATAACCTCTCCCACAAAAACAATGGGACCACAAGAGATGAAGAGAGGAAGCTAGTCCTGGCTCACAGGGCATGATCTGCTGCTTTTCCATATCACTCTTAATTCTTGAACGCCTGTGTTAACTCCCACCTTCTACTTAAAACAAAAACATGTCTGTCTCTTATTATTACTATATTCAGTGGAAAGAGCTTTCCAGTTTGTTTTAGAAATTCCTCCTCTCCCATTTCTTCCAATGAAGCAGAATTTCTGTGTAATGAGGCAATGTGCTCATTCCCTAAACTTCCTTCACTGATAACCTTCATTTCCCCAGTTCCTTCTAGACAAAATGACGCTGAAGACTGCAACTGCTCCCGCTTTCTAAATTATTACTGTATATGATGTTATTGTTATTGCTTATTGTTCATTTTACTTCTGAGCCAGAAGGTCCAAAGTCAAAGTTTTAACTGACTCTGAGCTCTGAGGTTCCTACATCTTGATGCCAAGGAGGACTTCAAGGCCATTTGGCCATCCTCCTGGATAACAGACACAGAATTATGTCTTTTCTAAGCCAACTCTGTGAGGCACAACAGATGACATACCAGAAAGGACATATCTTGATCAAAGAGCTAAAAAAGAATAAAGTTGATCTTTCTGAAAAAAACCCCAAAGAGTGTGTTTAGCATAGCCTAACACTCTGACTTTCCTGACATGCAGCCATGGAGGAAAGAGGGAGCTGTCTCTCCCAGGCAGAAAAATAACCTCCTCAGACAGGTGTAGGAATTGGTATGCCATTCTCACTGGCCACCAGACGTGGTCAAAAACGATCTCATGCCTTCCACATCTGGCCAGGCCTCCAAATTATGAGATTTCAGTGACTTTCCAGACCTGAGAAGTCTCATGGATGTCAACATGAAATTGGATCTTTTATCTCTTTTAAAGAGATAAAAGATCCATGATTTAACAAGAGGCAAAGCCTCTTCCATAACCAATTCTCTCACCTGGTCCATGATCCCTGATGTGGTGCCACAGTGATTCATACAAGCAGGCAGGTCCTGCTGAAGTCCAGGTATGGAGGTGGGACGAAGGCTGAAGAGCCGAGATAGTTGCTAATGAACAACCCCCCCTCTATCTATGAGCTGTGGTCTCATGTTGTAAAGCTGCTTTTCCCACCCAGCACAAGCAGGTCACAGGCAACAGAGAAGAATTAGAAATATTCAAAGATGCATCATCTTAGAAGTAGATTTTATTCATTGTTAGAAACTGAAAGATCAATAGAAGTCTACTGATCATTCTTAGAAAAATTGTTAAAATATAAATCAGCATGTTTTTTCTTTACTTCCACCTTCTTTCCTTCCCTGTACCCTTGGCTGGAGACGGTTACTAGATCTCATTGCCCAAGGAACAATTCTCCCGCTAGGCCTTGTTGCGCTTCATCTCAGAGACCTTGTAGTGAGGTGGGGCACGGTGGAACCACTCTGACCAGGAACCATCATAAACAGCCACATCACGCTTCCCACACAGGTAGGCTGCCAAGGCAATGTGACATGCTGTGACACCTTTGCGGCACGTGGCTGTCAGTGGCTTTGAGAGATCCACTTTATTCTCACAGAATATTTGTTGGATCTCCTCAATACTTTTCTCATGGCCAGTTTCTGTTAGGAATGAGCGGAAGGGTATGTTCACAGCACCAGGGATGTGACCAGATTCCAGCCCTGCAAAGAGTGAACAAGAAAATGAAACATGAGCAAGGAGACATTAATGCAGGTGATGAAAGACACATACAAGAGATATTAAAGAGACATCACTGCAGATACTCCCATTGTATCCAAGATACTAATTTGTTTCAGGTGATGATGAAGATGCAAAGCAGTATTGGGCTAAAAAGAAGAGGACAAAGATTATTCAGCTTTGCTGGTCAAAACTTCCAGAATATTTAGAGAACTATTTCCCCCCTGAAAACAATGAGAGGTAGGAATGTGAAGAAACCCTAGATGTGGCAAGAACCAAAGAACCACCACAGAAAAGATCCTAACAAAGGCATTAAGGGGATCTGTGTAAAGAGAAATGCAGCAGTGTATTTTTGACCTTCCCCAGGTACGTCAGCAGTGTGTGGTGACACAGCTTTTAGAAGCAGGAAGTGCAGCTTGTATGTGGAATTTGTCAAAGCAATTATCTGTTCACAGTTCATATCTGTTTCACCTTAAAATCATGTTTCAGAAAAGTAAAGCAACCTTAAAGTCAGCCACATTACTGCTGAGGCAGCTCTCCCAGGGCAATGCGGTCAGAGAATTGAGAATTCAGATTCTGTATCCACTCCATGGATGAAATCAGCATGGGTTCTATCTTCCTACTGGTATAACTTGCACTTTAGGCAAGTTGAAAGTTGCATCTCAAGAATGTCTTCAGAGAGAAGCAGATATAAAAATAAGATGGGTAAGATTTTCATCATGCCCTTGACATTCAAACTTCGTCACTATTGGCTTAATCAAAGTCTATTAAACCCAATGGAAGCTCTTCCACTGACTTTGAGAGGCTTTGGATCAAGCCTTATTGGAGCAGCAAAAATTATATATTATTATAGAAAACTCATTTCAAGGAATGGCTCCTTGCTACGTTTGAACCTGTAATGAGACAGCCCTGGGAAAGTCACATAAAGAGTGATCTGTTTCACTGACAGCTTTCCACTTGCCTAAGTCATTAGGGTAACTTATCTCAGGAGATGGGAGAAACTGGAGCAAGGAACCTTTGTCACAGTCAAATGATTAAAGTATACCTAGCTAGAGACTGACATTACACATCATAATGATGCAGCAGTTTCATCACTCATGCAGTGATGTCATGACATGATGAGATATGTCCTAAGGGGAAACCAGGGTTTTGGTGGGGTATTGAGGAGGGAATTTTTGCCTGCTGGACAAAGAGTGAGAGCCTAAAGACAACCAAAGCTGCCCTGAGTCAGCTTCACAAGATCTCCTCCTGTTCCAGATGGACTCTCTTTGTCTCTTGATTCATCCTCCCTGAGCAACTTAGAAATCTGGCACTGTTGTCTACTAGACAACACATGCATCCTTCAGAAGTGTTTAGTGTTACAGGAAGAAGTCAGGAGAAAAACTGCTGACTTCTGGAGGAACTAACATTTTTAAAAAACCCAGTGTTTTGGACTGATGCTTTCACCATATTTTTTCCAGTTCCATAAAACAACAGTTCATCACTTCAGTAGAGAGAACTGCCAAACTCATGCTCATTAACGTAGTGTCTGTATTGTATGACAGAGGGGAAATAAAAATAATAAAAAAGAGTGTGAAAAAAACTCGTTTGTAGTTTGCAGACTGCAGAGCTTCTTACTGAAGAGTTACATGTCTCTGTTAGGCTACCATTTTCCCAGAGAGTGAATGGCCCTGACCCTGCCATTTGGCAAGGGATTTCTGCAAGGCTCTGCCGCAGTATTGGTTATCACCCCAATACAGACACATCTGTGAGCTGCAGAACAATGCTCTCACACCATCCTAGGGCACTGGGAAGTGTACTGAGATCAAGAAGTCCTGGGGGCTGAACTAGGAGGACCAGCTCTTGCTCAAAGCAGCTTGCTGGGCCACAGATTCAGGTCTTGGGTGTCCCAGGCCCCATCATCATGACTGATTGTTTTTCTAGACTGTTCACACATCTTAAAATAGGTAGGTCTGTACCCCTCTCTTATTGGAGACTGCCATGACATATACTCACCACCCTTAAACATCCCTTCAGTTAGGATCTCAGCAGATCTGAAAAGAACAGTCTCATTTTAGAGCATTTTTGACTTTGACCTACAGGGAGACTTTCTTGTGCCAGAGATTCAGTCTGTTGGAGTCGGAGACCAGTGCTTGCACTCTATGAGTGAAAGGGAATTCTGTCCAAACTGCATTTCCTCATGTATGTGGGTGTTCAGCTGAAAAAGAGCTGACATTGCACAACCACAATCACTTGGACTGCCAAAGACGTGCTCTTGAGTGGTTGAGGAAGTTTTATCAGCTCTCCCTCTGTTAGGACAAGAGCAGACAAACTACAGGACTGGAAGGCAAGGCTGGACGCAGTTGGGATCTGAACATGTGCTCCTGTCTCATATGATACAGAGCATGCAGCCACCTTAGAAACACCAGGAAGGAACCCTAGGATTACAGAGACTGGCTCCCAGCTACTACAGCGATCACTTTATAGGCTCCATCTCATAAAAGCACACATCTCAAAACCGGTTTGAATTCCTGCCATGAAACTTCCCACTGAAGCACCTCCTTGCTCATGTGAAGAGGAATACTCATTACCAATGTTAACTCTGTCACAGTCAGTTTATCCTTGAGCTAACGTTGCCCTGTGGCTGAAAGTTTTTCTCCCGTTCTGCTACTGCTCCAACATATTGACGGTGAGCACTCAGCGCTCCCAACAGCCTTATGCCCTTAGCCTAAGCCAAATAAGAGCTTGTTAGATACACTTTCCACTACCTCGACCACTTTAGAAAGAGTTCTAGGTGACCACCAGGCTTCTGGATAAGAAAATGGCATTTCCTAGCATCTCAAATGGTAGACAGGAGGTTAATAATTGCTATTGTCAAGGCTAAATCACATCTGAGGTTCTTGCACCCAACTAATTCATCCAAGTCTTACCCTCTTCCATTGCTTCCAAATGTGGGTCTTCAGCTTGTGAAAGACACACAAGCGATTAAGTGTTTTAGGCTACTAAGCATCCAACCTTGCTCTCTGTAGCGTTATACTTCCTGTTACTTCTATCACTGCAGGTGGTACCTCACAGAACACTCCCCATGTGATCATTTAAACCTTCCAAAGGCTGTGTCAGAAGCACATTTCAGTAGCAACTTTCTATTTTCAGTGTCTCAATGATTCCGAAAAATACGAAGTAAAGCAAAGAAGCATAATGATGGCACCACGCTGGCAACTTCCAGCCCCACAGATTTGCTTTCATCACAAGCTATTCTTATCGTCCTTATTTTCCTTTCAGTCAGGTTTGGGGTTTTTTTAAATTTAACAGTACTTGTGCTATTTGCCCTCTTCTCACATTGAACTAATACTTGTCCCTCTAATATTATGTCCAAAGTATTAATGAAGTCCAAATGGAACAAGTCTACCTTTCAGGGGCTTCCAATGGCTGGAAGGAAAGATCAGACATAACTTCCAGGCATGCATATTCCCATTTCTGTTATATGGCAAATCAATTCAGTCGGCAAGGAAATAGAGCCCTTAGCTGCAGTGCAAGTTTAACAAACTATTTTATTTGATTTTGCCTTCATTTAAAATAGTTATTCTTGAAGATTTTCTTCAAAGCCTTCCAGTCTACCCACCTTAGGACAAAAGATCAACAGTTGTCTAGGTTGTGCTGTATCTCCTATACTAAATACAAACTTTGGTAGTGTTTCTGTCCTACAGAACCATGCTCTGATTAAATCTACTAAATTCTTGCCTCATGTAGTTGCAGTGTCACATGACTGATTTTTGACACATATTTGGGATGGAGATTGTCTGCCTCACAGATTTGAGCACTTGAATATCTTTTGGTTATACACCCTCTTTAGAAATGTTCATTTCCACTTCTTTCCCCTTCTTCTTGCTACCCCTTCCCCCTACTCTGCAGATTTATTCTCAGGAGATATAAAAAACAACAACAGCACAGACTCAGTATAATTCTGAGCCTGTATATAAATAATCTTTCATCTGGAATCCCTGCTAACTGCATAGCAACCCTATTTACTCTTTCCCTCCTTGTTCTCTTTTTATTCACTTTGCTCTGGACGTTTCTGTTATTTGCTTTAATTCCCTTTGCCAAGTCTCACCCAGCTTGGCTTCTGGCAATCCTCTCTCACAATTTGTAACCTATAATATGTTATCTTCTTTACTGCTTAATTCCCTTTTCCACATCTGTTGAGATTCTCTGATTAAATATATATATATATATATTTTGCTGGCTATTTATCTAGCTAAGACTACAGCCCCTTCTCTCTAGCCCCTTTGTGACGAAAGCTCCATATGGAATTTCTTAACACCAAAAAGATGAAAGATGTGCTTTGTCCACATTTAACTCCCCATGGTCTTGGGGTTGGCTGGCTGCAGATAGCTGTTCCTTTCCAAATGCCTCCTCTGTTGCCTTCTTTTTTATCTTTCTCCTCCATTCAAATTGTACGCCTTGGAAGGGACCCTTATCTCACCTAACCTACCGTGAATTCATTGGAAGGAACACTTTAAACTTGGTCCTGGCCAGCTCCCTGAGAGTCCTCGCAGTCTGATCAATAGGCCTTTGCCACCAATGTCAAAATACTGT
The DNA here is from genome assembly GCF_965140245.1 of Athene noctua. Lineage (NCBI taxonomy): Eukaryota > Metazoa > Chordata > Aves > Strigiformes > Strigidae > Athene > Athene noctua. The sequence continues at coordinate 29,266,493 of NC_134039.1, forward strand.
GTGTGTATACAGCCAGAAGAGTCAACTGTAAGAACCAGCAGGGCCATGGTGCTAATTCTGGCAGCTGATGTTTGTCAGCCTTGTCATATGAACAGTCAGCTTTGGATTGTAGGTTCCTGTGGATTGAAACAGATTTCGATAAGGTCTCTCACTATGTTGTGCCTTGAGTATTACTTCATGGTCAAAGTAGAGTCAGTCCACTCTCAGCTGCAGACTCCATTTGGAGAAGAGAAGGAAGAAGCAGTAACATTTCATTCTCACTCCCACTGCCACTGAACATTCAATATGAGCAAAAGCTTTATGTTTGGGGCAGAGAGGACTGAGAGCTGGCAAAATGGGCAAAATGGGCAAAACCTTAAGAGTATGTGCAAGGGAGACAAGGATACTCAGGGCCAGCATTATTAACCATCATGTAATTATTTTTATCACCGGCCCCAGGATTGCTTGGGATTGTCTCAGTTCAGGCTGGTTCCATAGACCTGCACCCTGCAGCGCCTAAGTAAGCAGGCCCTTGCAGAATGTGGTTGGGCCATTGCTGAATCACAGCTAGTGAGTAGGCTTGAGTCACTAGTTCCTCCAGAAACGCAGCACTGTGCAGGGACACCTTTAATCACTCAGTGCATAGGTCAGGGCTGCACATCTGATGGGCTTATGCTGCACACCATGCATGAACATCCAAGCTTTTTTATGCAAAGCAATACCTGCATTTAAGACCTATGAGATCTGGCTTATAGAAATGCCATCCATTTTTCTCCACCCTGGTAACCTGGGTAAACCTCTCCCAGCAACTAAAAATTAGCAGTATATTACAGCTTATTTTAAACACTACAGAGGTCTAAATCCCACCAAAGTAGCTGCTGTGTAAAAATAAAACAGGGACAACTAATTCTTAGCACAATGAACCGAAAAACTAAAGAGGCAAAAGAGTCAGCTGAAATTAGCCTCTTCTAGAGATGGAGTTCATGGAACTGGAGAGATTAATTAACTTAATTAGGAAGTCAAGAGCTGAGACAATAATTAAACTGAAATCATCTTAAAACCATTCTTCTTCTCTAAATTGCATGCAGCATTTCTCCTCACTGACTGGATGACCCCTGTAATTAATCAGCATTGATTTCAAATTGCTCTTTTAGGTGTAAGCACTGCCTTTTACCCACTGTTAGCTGTAGCACAGCTACTGGCCAGTCTGATTCAGAAGGCTGTCAAGCTTCTCTGGAACAAGCAGCTGCAGCTGGAGTGCTTATCCTGTTGGATCTGCTGTGGGAAGCAAAACTGGACCACCACAAACTGTTCCATGCTGACTCATTACAAAGGAAAAATCTGATTTCAAGATGCAGTCAGGGGCTGCAGTATTTTGTCACCTGGTGACAACTCCCACTTTGAGAAAGAGAATGCAAAATCCACCTATTCCTAGTGAGGAGTGTTTTATTCACATCATGAGGTTAAATTCAACCTTTGCTTTGATGGTAAAGAAACAGTATGAGCGGTAACTCTCCCTGCAAGTCTCTGTCACTCCCGTTACCTCTCTCACGTTCCACATCGTCATGGAGGGGCTCACTTGTAGACACTTATGCAAACCATGTGTACATAGTCATTTACAGCCAAACACCCCTGAGGTTTGGACACAGGAATTTATTTCAGGACATGGTGTCACACTCAGTGGCTGTGCAGCAGCACACATGTAAGAAAATAGCCAGAATAAAATGACAACCAACCTGTAAGGCAGCAACACAGCACTGCCTTGGGACCGCAGAAGTCTGCCACACACCCTCTCCTGCAGTGTGGAGATCAACTCAGAACCAACAACTGTTGCTTAGCTTTTCCACACTTTGATTTTGAAACTCTGTATTTATTTTTAAACCATTTCTGTGATTCCCTTTTGGAGGACAGGTTATTCTGGGATATACCAAGGCTTAAATACCAAGGGCCTCCTTTAACAACCAACTTGAATTTCATTCCACTAACAAGATACTGCTGTACCAGCTGCCTGCATTGCACAGGACTTTTCCCACCCCTGTTGCTTGTGTGTCCAGCGTTTGACTGAGGTAACAAAATCAGGTTTTTTCTTTACTTGGAGCATCCAGAAGTGAAAGGCTGACAGTCCATACACATTTGGGATGGGTTTGGAGCTTTTCTTACTTCAGCTTGTTAGATTTAAAGGTAGAGAGCAAAAAGACAAAGATCAGCTAAAGCAAGTTCCCTATTTGCTGGGAACCTGAGCAAGAAGAAAAACATCCCTTGGGTTACTGCACTGCCTAAAACTTGGGCTTTTGCTGGTGCATTCATTATAGTGAGAGGTGTCTGTATGAATACTGATAGTTTGTGCATGTCTGTTAGTGTTAGATAGAACCCTGAACAAACCTCTGGGAGCTCTCACCTCCCGTGTTTACATTCTAGCCGATTAACTTCTGCAGGGTGTGGGATGTGGGATCCTGGAGCCAACTGACTGCAGACCTTTTTCTGCTCTCCCCTCCTGCAGCTTTACAACAACTACAAGAAAAGCATTCTATGAGGGCATTGGCATCCAAATGCTCAACTGTGGATCCCTTAAGGTAAAGCAACGTTAGGCTGACGCATGCCTGTACATTAGTAAAATCTGTTTGCTGGCTGGGAGGAGTTGTTACACTGGGACTAGTATCGGCACTCTGGTGCTGGGGGCAGGTGCTGTTCCCCACCACCTCCGTTACCTTGGTCCAGCTCGGTGCCCCGGAACCGACCTTCGGGGCGGGAATCCACCACCTGGAACTGCAGGGACCCCACGTTCTGCATCATCTCTTCAAAGGTCTTCAGCAGGGCTGTGTTGAGCTTCGCCTTAAAGACAGCCAGGGTGGGCTGGCTGACCTCCGCTGTGACAGGGTGGCCCTCCTTCACCCAGTTCTTGAAGCCGCCGTTCAGCACAGAGACCTCCTTGTGCCCAAAGGCCCGGAACATCCACCAGGCGCGGGGGGCATAGAAGGTGCCCAGCTCGTCCCCATCGTACACCACCACGTGGGTGTCGTTGCTGACCCCCAGGCGCCCCACGTAGTCGGCAAAGTGGGACTCGCTGGGCAGCATGAAGTCGTAAGGGGAGGACTGGTCCCGACATTCCTCGATGTCAAAGAAGGACGCCCCAGGAATGTGCCTCTCCTTGAACTCCTGCCGGGCATTTCGCTCCTGTGGCGGGTACCAGGAAGCATCCAGTACCCGCAGGCTCGTCCCCACCCTCCCGGCCCGCACGGCCTCCGAGAGCCATTTCGCGGTGACTAGAGCCCTGCCGAGCACCTGCGGCGCCATCTCGGATGGCCGAGGCCGGGAGGGGGCGCTGCGAAGGGCGCCGCACACACGCACAAAATGGCGGCGGCGGGGGGACGCGGGCCGGGACGCGCGACTCGAGCGGGCGGGGCGGCACCGCCCGGGACCGGCCTGCTGGGAAGGGCCCCGGCTCCCACCCCCCGGCGGCGGCCATGGCTGGCGGGGCTGAGGGAGGGTGCTGATCGACTGAGGCCCAGCACGGAGGTACGGGGAGGTGCAGTGGCCGGTCCCGCGCCTTCCCCCGCTGCTGCATGAACGGTGGCTCTGCCGGGGCTGGGGGTGTCCGGGGCGGGAAGGGTCGCAGCGGGAGGCGGCAGGGGTTAAGTCTGCGTGAGGGGTGCTAGGGGCCCGGTAAGGCCTCGGCTGCAGCTGCGCACTGGAGCGGTGGGGCAGAGTCTCCCTTGTCGTGGGGATGTGCCTCTCTCCGGCGCTTCATCTCTGGGGCTGCCCCGCTCCGCTCTTGCTGCTGTCAGCGCTGGCGGGGGGTGCAGGGGGGCAGGACTGTGCCATGGCTGTCCTGCTCGGGGCAGGGTTTGGGCTGAGCTCTGTGAAACTGTTTTCAGGGCTGGAGCCTTTCAAAGCCCTCACGTAGGCTTCAGCACCTCAGTGCAGACACAGGTCTTTAGTCTCAAAATGCATCTTTGTTCAGTGGCTTTTTCTAAGGCTGGTCTCTAATTTGTGACTTTCTTCCTCTTGCAGTCAGGTGGATTCAGGCAGACCCCAAAAATCAGGTAATCTCGGCCAGGAGTTGGGAGCAATGTCGCAACAACTCCTCTACCGTGCTCTGGTATCTGCAAAATGGCTTTCAGAAGCCATCAAGTCACAGCAAGCTGGTCTGTCCTTGAGAATCATGGATGCATCCTGGTATTTGCCAAAGATGAAGCGTGACCCGAAGCAGGAATTTGAGGAGCGCCATATCCCTGGTGCAGTTTTTTTTGATATTGACCAGTGCAGTGACCGTACTTCACCTTACGACCACATGCTGCCCAAGGCTGATGACTTTGCTGAGTATGTGGGGAAGCTGGGTGTGGGGAATGATTCACATGTTGTGGTGTATGATGGCAGCGACCAAGGTCTCTTCTCAGCGCCCCGAGTGTGGTGGATGTTTCGGGCCTTTGGACATGAAGCTGTCTCCCTTCTGGATGGTGGCCTGAAGAACTGGCAGCAAGAGGGAAATGCACTGAGCTCTGGGAAAAGCCAGGTAGCTCCCACAGAGTTCCATGCCTCTTTGGACAAGTCCCTGGTGAAAACATACGAGGACGTCTTGGATAACTTGGATTCCCACCGCTTCCAACTAGTGGACGCACGTGCTGCAGGACGGTTCCGGGGAGTAGAGCCAGAGCCCCGAGATGGTAATGTGCCTCCTGCAGGCCTAGTTTCTCGTCTCTCACAATTGGTATAATAAAAAGGGGCTTCATTTAAGGTGTCCATCAGTTTGACTCCTGTTGAGGTAATAAAGGAAAATATGGTTGTCCTTAATGGGATGGGACCTGAGGCAGTGTATCCATCTGACCTCCTCTCCTTTTCACCAGCAAGTGCAACCCTGAGAATTCCCAAGTGGGGAAACTGTATTTTTTTTCTCTTGAGGGCCTCAGGTGTAGGACATAGCTTTTGTACACCTCAGAGATACTCACTGGTCTCTTCATGTACTGGTGCTACTGTTCTCAGAAGGGCCTATTGAGGTGCTTCAGTCAGAGCCTCATCGGAATGGGTTGCTCTGATGTAGCAACTCTGAGAAGATGTTGAGGGGACAGGGAGAAAAAACAGAACTTGATAGGAATGTGTCCATGTGGTAACTTGAAGGTTAGAGGCATTCTTCCCGAGTAATCAGTAAGCTAGTAAAGCAAAGTAAACAAAAATGAATTTGTTTTAACAAAATATACTAAACAATAAATATTCCTCATGGTGAAACAGAGAACAGGTTTTGCAATGGATTTGTCCCAAACAGTAAAGGTTAATTCCTACCTGTATTGTTTTTCCTCCAGGAATTGAGCCTGGTCATGTCCCTGGGTCGATGAACATCCCCTTCACCGATTTCCTCACAGAGTCTGGCTTAGAGAAGACCCCTGAGCAGATCTGCAGTCTGTTCCAGGAGAAGAAGGTGGACCTCTTAAAGCCAGTGGTAGCCACGTGTGGCTCTGGGGTCACTGCTTGCCATGTGGCTCTGGGGGCATACCTCTGTGGCAAACCAGATGTTGCTGTGTATGATGGGGCCTGGGTGGAATGGTACATGCGGGCACTGCCTGAAAATATTATTTCTGAGGGAAAGGGCAAGACGGTGTAATAAGATGCTTCATTTCCTAGCTGTGCAGATAATTTGCCTTGAAACAGGATTTGGAGAAGATGGATTTAGCATTCCTGGTTAAGTGTCTTGAAGGTGTTGGATAACAAGTATGGTCACATGGTGCTTTGGCACTTTCTCCTTACCTTATTGCTGCTTCTTAGGGGCATAAAGATGACCTGGGCAGCCAGCTCTAGCTGACCCTGTTTGAGCAGGTGGAGTGAACCAGATGTCCTCTCAAGGCCACTTCCTTTCTGTGATTTTTGTGACCTTTTTATTGTATCCAATGGAAGGGAGAGACTGCTGGTTGTAGCATGGGGAAGTAATTGAGTTAAGACAAGCTTATGACTCGGGACATTCCACCATGCTCACTCACAGGATGATTGTATTCATATAATTGTGTGTCATGATTCAGCTCTCTGCATCTGTCCTAGAAGCCATCCATACACTTTATGGCCATTTTGAGTGCAAAACTTTGGGGAAAGATGTAACTGTTAAAGGAGCAAATATGGCTTCCAGTTGGCTCTTAGGTTAGAGACTTGGTCTGGATTTTTTCTTGCACTTGGAATCTAACTGTGATGTGTACTTAACCAGTTTTGTACCCCTGTGGTCCAAAATCTTCCTTGGGAAAAAGAGAGGATTCAGGGATTAAAAAGGGTAAATAAACATGTGTTTCAAGGTGTTTCTGCTGAATGGAACTTATGTGAGTGTTGCTTGGGTGATTCCTTTTCAGGAACTATTTTTATGGATCACATTGTCTTGATTCAAATAAGATGTTTCCCTCTCTCTGTGAGTAGAACTATGTCCCTTACCTTCAACAAGCTCTTTGGCCCAGAAAAGACAATGGCTTTTGGAACTTTTCCCCATCTTTCTTCTTTCAGTCCTTGTTCATTTGCTTTTTGGCCTAAAACTCCATGTTGGTCAGTCACAGCTCTGTTCTTTAAAGACTGGATGTCAACTCACATGGTGAAAATTGGACTGCATGTGCGTTTCTGTTCTTTCAATGGGACATACCGTGTAACCTTAAAAAATTTATGGGAACTGAGACATACTGAGGAATAGCCCACAGTGGCAAGTATTTTTCTCCTGAGACCATTGTCTTATATCTGAGAGTTGAAATCCCCCCAGATATCCCTGACCATGTTCAAGAATTTGTTCTCTCTAGGATTTTTTCCTCTTAAAAAAAAAAAACAAACCAAAAACCAAACCAAAAGCAAAACAAAAGAAGTCCTGTACTTATTCTGGCCCCCTGATAACTTAGAAAGTTAATGAGACAGGTTCTGGTCTTGGGCTTGCAGCAACAGGTACCTGTGAACATCTGAGGATGATGGCATAATCCTTTCTAGGGAATGCTGTGAATGCTTACAGTCATAGATTTGCAGGGTCCCCTCCTAGCCACTGAATATGAGGGCTGGATCATTTCCTGTTGGAGAGCGTTTGCCTTTCCTTTGGCCTCTGTTAGCTGCAGCCCTGGCTTCTTCCTGGTCTTAGCTTGCATACACACAAGCTCTGTTTCTGCTCGCGTCCTGTGGAGCTAGGGTTTCACTGTGCATATGATTTCTTCTTCTGTCCTCCCCACCCACACATACAGGCCAACCCTTCTTTCCACCCATTTCCAGTGACTGAAAGCATTCAATTTCCTTACTTACATCCATTCTAACAACCTAGCTCTTCAGAGACTTGGGGCCAGCTTTACAGCAAGTGCTGAGTATACAGAGTGCACAGGGGTCTGAAATGAGTGACCATTCAGTATCCAGTGCAAGGCACAGATCTGAATAAAATAATAAACCTTTATATTTGCCAGCTTCCATTTTGTTCTTTGGGCTTAGACTTCCCAAAAGGGCTTCCTTTGCAGGTTACAGCATGCCTTGCAAATTGTTAAGACTTTCAGTTCTGGATCTAACTGATGGTTTAACTAATCTTCTTCTTCCTGCTAGTGAAAGGTTTTCTACTCCAGTGCTTTATAAATTTCCCCATACAGGTAATCACTGTGTTTTTGAAGGCTGGTGGCAACACCTCCTTTATGCCAAGTGGGGTAGTTTTCTAGCAACTGTTTCCTGCAGGGGAAAGGGAAGAACTAGTTAGCACATCATGTAGGACATCTGATAGCAGTCTGTAACTGAGAACACTTAAAATTTAAGCTGAAGTATGGTATTGACACGAAAGCTAGAGGATAAGCACTGGCTGGGAACAGCAAGTGGTGCTAAACTGAGCAACACCGGTGTTGGTTTTTGAGACACTTCTAACTTAAAAGATACTTGTATAGATGGTGTTGTCTAGTATAGGATCTTACAGTAGGATCTGGCTTGTGACCTCTTTTTGGTTTGGGATTTCTAGCTTCTCCCACCATCAGCCAAGCTAAGAGGCTTTCATGTGGTGGGTCATTAAGGTTTAACACCCTGGGCGGGGCTGGGAGGTGGGGTTGATTTTGTGACTATGTGGCCAGGCCCCTACGTACAAACAGACAAAACAGGAGTGCTATGCCTGCTCTGTTTCTCCAGGAAAATTTAGTTATTAGAGAAAATTGACATATTCTTTCAGATTTTGTTAAATCATTTCCAGTGGATGCAGGGGGGTGGCTTTTGCTCTTGTCCTTCTAGAACATTTGACAGTGCAGCTTAGGTGAGGTTTCTTTTCCCACTCACCCCAGCAGACCCTGAGTTCAGTGGGAATCTCTCTGCTTCCTCTTGAGACTGAGCTGCTTTTCTCTGTCCTTTGTGTCACAGGGAGGTGTCTGGTGCAGCCCATCCGTCCACCTGGAGATCACAAACTAAGTGAAAGGTTTTCCTCTCCCCCTTGCTCTACATTTTGACTGTGTGGCTCGATGACATCTAGCAAGGTCCTTCCCCCTCTTTGGTATGTGTGCCACGGTTGGCAGTACTCAACTGCCCTTCTCCCACCTGGGTTTTGAACCACAAAGTCTCAGCGGTTCTTCAATTTCCTAGCTTTTGGCATATCTTTTACCAGATGCTTAGCTTTGCCCTGATTTCCCTGCAGAGGAGAAATTGAGAACTTCTTCCCCACCATAAGATACTTTCTGGGGTATGCCCTGTTACATCATGTATCAAAAATCTGTCCAAGAGTATCTTCTGATATTCTCCCTCCTTTTAGCTGAGATCTGTTCTCACACTGCAGGCAAGGCACTGGGAACATTGTGGAGACTGAGACTTTGTTTTCAAAGCCTGGAGACTGCAGAAACCTATTCTGAGCCATAACAGATGCTACTGGACATATGGAACAGCTGAGGGGACTTGCACCAGGACTATAAATGTTCTGCAGATCTTTATGTCCCTGACTCAGTGGGTGAGTTTCCTATGGGAACTGAAAACTGGGAAGGGGAGAAGTGGGTATGGATGCAAATCAGTAATGTTGATGACTCTCCTGTGGAAAATTTGCCACAGGGAAAGAGGAATAGCATATCTTCTGTGGGATAGGGCTCATGCTGGCCAAAAAGTAGCCCAGAACCCAGCCCTGATGTAGGAGGAAGGTCACATTGACCTGTGGCTAATGAGACTGTAACTTTTACAGCTCTCTATATAAACTTGAGAATCCTAGGCCAGCACGTGAACTCTTTATTGGTTTATTGGTATATTTTACTATCTGCAATACTTTGTACTGAAGCAGTTTTGGACTCCGTGAAAACAGTCTGGTCAATGGTTCTCCAAAATTAATCCCACTGTCCCTTGTCTCTCATGTCGCTTTTGTCCCTTGCCTTCCTCTTCCTTCCCTACTGCTGCCTAGCAGTCAGCTTGCTCTATTTCACACTTCACTTCCCTGGGAACCTTTTGTTCGTGTGCAAATTTACCCAAATTCCAAAGCAGCCCTTCTTCTGCCAGCACTGCTGTCCCTTCACACTAATGGCCACTGCACAAGAAATGGTAGTCGCTGCAGGGGCTTTTTGTGTTCCTCCCATCTCTCCTGGTCCCAGCTCTCAACCTGGTGCTACATGACTATTTTCTCTCTTCCTCCCAACACTGTTCCATCAGAGGTGCTGAGTGATGCACATACACATACACACTTTCAACGCTATTTCAAATGCAGTTACATTGCTCACAGACCACTTGAAGCACAAGGAGCTGGAGAAGGATAAGCTCGCTTGCATGCCGTGGGACCTTTCTCTTCCTGCTCCAATATGCCTGGCTCAGCTGGCAGTCAGGCTGGGCTCTGTTGTCTCCAAGTGAACTGAACTCTTCTTTGCCCTGTTGGCTTTATGGTATAATGTCACAGCATTACTTGTCCTCCCCTCTCTACTTCCTAGAGAGAGGAGATGATTTCTTCTCTGGTGCCTCATGCCAGTGTGTTCATTAACTAAATGATTGCACAGGTTTAATCTCAGATGGGTGTTTCCAGCCTGTCAGAGCGGTGACACTGTCTGGGCCAATGCATGGTGATCCCTGCTCCCACTACTGCTCCATGATGCAACAATTCCCTAAGAGCAGCTCTGCAACGCCAGTGATGCATTGCATGCCATGTACCCTGCTGACTCGTCAGGCTGCAGTGTATGTATGGAGCGCTGCAGCGTGTAGCTTTCTGCAGGTTTGTCACTGCAGGCCTGCTGGCTGCTGAACCAAGAAACTCTCAGTTTACTCTTTATTTTCCTCAACTCTTGCTCAGCACATCAACTATCTACCCAGTGGCTGTCCAGTTTTTCCTGCCCCCAGTCTGTCTGTGCAATTGTCCCTGTGATTTAACTGGGTATCCAGCAGGGCTGTATGGCATTACACAATCACACTGCCCTGTGTGAGCTCTTGCTGGCTCCTGTCTCTCTCTTTCTGTGCATATGTTTTATATATAGTTATCATCAAAGCAGGAGGAACAGCCATAGGATTACTTAAATTTATTTCTCCCCTGTTCTGTTGCTTGATTTTAATGGATCTTAGAAGGGCATGCTAGTTGTATCTCAGAACTATGTCTGGTGATGATGTGCAAATTGGGCCTGTATTTAGCCCACACCACTGACTCATCATAGCATTTCAGTTGGTAACTCACTCCAGACTGACTTTTCACATAGTGTGGGAAATGTCCTGGTCTGGGGTTTTTTCCAATAAATTTTGTGCTGTATGTTGCAGGAAAGTCAGTTCTGGGAATGGGAGTGGTGTACCTTGACCTCTTTCCTTACTCACAGTAGACCTCTTTAGGTTTACCAACCAGCTTTTCACACCATGGCCCTGGGGTGAGCAAGACTTGAAGTGCTGGCCACAGATTGAGTCTGGTGTTGATGGAAGAAGGTGTGATCTGAATACAGACCAAGACCATCCTTGACCTGTGATCAGCACTGGCATGCAAGAGATTGGGGAAGAAGGCGTTAAGAACAAGAGATGAACCTAAGAAGGAGCAAGAGGCTGAGGGCCTGTGAGAGGAGTAAAGGGAGACAGTGTAAATTCTTGTTAGAAGAAGGAAGAAAACTAAGGCAGGGCAAATTTCTTGGAGGGGGAGATAAGGGGCTATAGGCTACCACCCAACTACTGCATTCGTATCAGAGAGCCACAGACCTCACCCTAATTCTGTTCTGGAGCTGTGGCCAGCACAGACAAGGTCCTGCATCCCTTGCACACCAGAGTGCAGGGCAGAGCTCTCAGATTTGCCATGGTTTGACTCAGCCAGAAGTAGGAGAACAGCAGTCCCATAGCCCAGAACTGTGTTGCACTGTTGATGCTTCAGCTCAGATCAGTGTTAATTCAAGCATCTTTGATGCCCATCACCACTCACTGGGGGCTGGTCCAAGAGCTAGCCACTAATTTGGGCCAATGTCTGCTCCATACAGGTAGGCAAAAATAATTTTTCATCCACTCCCTGTTATTGGTCATTCTAGTGCTGGCCAGCTCCTGGTATAAATTCAAGGAGATCCAGAGTTACTTGGATTTACATCCTGCAGCAGCTGATTTTTTCCTGTGTTTAAATTAGCTGGAGGTCAGCTATCTTGAAACCTTTTCCATGTTACCCTCTCTTTCTCTCCTTCCCTTTTCACTCATCCACAGGAGGAGCAAAGTTCACACTTATATTATCTTTGTGAAGAAAGTCCTGGGTGATTTGGGGGAAGGGTGACTCTGCCTTCATGTCCTGTAATGATAAAAGGGAGTGATTTGTAAGTAAAAGAAGAAGGAAGGACAAAAAGAAAAGGCATATGAGTAAAACATAATGTTTCTCTTTATCCACCCTCTTCCCCCAAGAAATCCCCACCTCAAAAAACAAATATCTAGGTGCAAGAACAGTAAAGTGCCTGCGAGGCACCACAGAGTCTCTGCAGTGCTGCATTGCCCTGGCAAGGAAGAGCCAGAAAGTTGCTTAGATGAAGGAAGGCTTTGGGCTACATTCAGGTGAAACATCAGCCTTTCCATTCTTAATATGCTCAAGCTGCTGGCAAGCACAGCAGTGCTTAGGTGGGAGTGGGAAAAGCAGAGCTGCTGGCGGGAGAGCTTGTTCAGGTTGTGCCTGTGCCAAGGAGTGCATTTGAACAGAGTCCCATGGGGCATGAGTTGCTGAGCTCTAGGCTCAGCCTGGCAGGAGCAAGTGGCAGAGGCTGGGCTAGATTTGGTACAGCAGCATTGGCACATCAGCCTCAGCGGGATGATGGGTGCCTAGGGCAGAGGGAAATCTCCACACAGAGCTAAGTTAATATCTGAGCGCCCTGTTACCCAGACACAAACCGGGATGGCAGAAGCAGAGGGGAAGGATGCAGGGGGGCTCTGTCTGGCATGGTTTGTGCTGGTAGGGCAGCACAGAGGGCAGTTTGCTGAGTCAGCAACTCTTCTGAATTGAAAGCAAAATTACTCCTGCTCTCTGCCAGCACTTCGTGCAGATCCAGGATACAGTTCCCAAGAAGCATCCCTATGTACGTTAACAATAAAGCAACTGTCTGCCCATTTTGCAGCAAGGACAGCGTGGCAACTGATGCAGCATTGAGCTGTGAGCCGGGGGTAATGCATCTCCTGAAGGCAAAGCTGTGGAGTACAGCGCTGACAGACTAAATCTGCTGACTGCCAGGGAGCAGGTTGTTCTTCCTTGCTCCAAGGAAGCTTGCAGGCAAGACCCAGGACTGGAAGCATGCACACTACCAGCTGTCATGTAGTACAGTGCAGCCCCCTTCACTGTAGCATCCTCATTAAAGGGACAGCGGGCTGGTAAAACTACAGTGCCCAGCACCCTTCTGTGTATGTCCCTGCAAACTACAGTTCCCAGAACCTTTTAATGAGCCAGAAGGATGTCTATGGAAATAAATAGCGATGATATTTGCATAACACCCTGCACCTCCGAAGTGCTGGCCATCCCTTGGTTAGTGAAAACGGGAACAGGGATAAAGCCAGGGAGCATCAGTGCTGTGGAGCTGCGGTTTTGCCCACTCAGGACTCCCTTGGCAGTCACAGGGATGACCCTGGCCCCCAGGAAACACAGCTGCTGCGGAGGGAGCGGCAGATACTAACTACAGATCCCGGCATTCTCCGGCAGACAGCACCGGCGGCTGCATGCTGGAAGGGCTGGGGAGTGTGAGTATGAGAATGGAGGGCGGGGAGGAGATGCAGGACTCCGTGGGGCTCCGCTGCACCTGGGACATCCCGCCACTCGCTGGCACCCAGACCAAGTGGGTGAGGCTCAATGTGGGGGGCACCGTCTTCCTCACCACCAGGCAGACCCTGTGTCGGGAGCAGAAATCTTTCCTGTGTCGCTTGTGCCAGGGCGAGGAGCTGCAGTCGGACCGGGTAAGGCAGCTGGGTTGCCTCCTGGACTGTGCCCCACCGAGCATGGGGAGGGCTGGAAGGGTGCAGGGATGGAGCTAGACTCCGACAGCTGCAGGAGTGACTGAGTGAAAAATGCCTGCTCTTTCTCCCCCCCTCTCCTGGGAGGGATTTCCCCTTGCCAGATACCACTTTGGTGTGTTGTAGCCTGGCACCTGTCTTCCCAAGCTGGGGTAAAGAGAGGCCATCTCCCCTCCACCCCTGCTCTCCTGCCTCTCTATCACCCCACATCCCCGGAGTCTATCTCCCAGCTGTATCTGCCTGACTCAGCCTTGTCCCCTATAAGGGGGTTTTCTGCTCTCCCACACCAGGCCTGTACACACAGTAGCAGGAGACCGGCCTATTTTTTTGGCTTTCTCAGTTGGGCTGATCCATGCTGAGGTGGGCATGCTGAGCATACCAATACAGGAGTTAAAATCCAGGCTGGGCTGACTTGGCTAGGGACTCTCAGGGGCCCATGGTTTCCAAGGAGTCTTAGAAATAGTGGACATTTTTGCTTAGGTTTGTATTTTCTTATAGTCTGGAGCATTTGAGGGTTGCTTACAAGCTTCCCATGGGTTTTTTCTCCTTGTGGTCTATCTCTGTTGCTAGGATGAGACTGGTGCATACCTAATAGACCGGGACCCCACTTACTTTGGACCCATCCTGAATTTCCTCCGTCATGGGAAGCTGGTCCTGAATAAAGATATGGCTGAAGAGGGTGAGTCTTGGAGCTGAGAAACTTCACATTTAACATCACTGCTATAGCCAGGACACAGTAGGCTTGTTGTGTTTCATTCTCCTTCTGGAGGTTGATGTGGCGTGATTTGAGAGGGCTATCCCTGCAGCTCTTGGAAAGCATACCGATGTTTCCTTTACTAAAGTGGTTCAGAGTAGGTGAGGAAGGCATTCTACAGGTGGTGTGGCTTCAGGACTGTTTGTTCAGCAGAGATGTCACAGAGATGGAATTAAGCAAGATCTCTCAGCCTCAATAAACCATTTTCTTTGTATTTCTGACCCACTTTTAATCGGGCTCTGCGACTGAGTTTTCTGTTAATGACTGTTTCTAGTTAGGAATGAAAACCCAAAGAAATTAAATGAAAGACCAGACAAAACCAAGCTCATCTGTTCTACTGACTGTAATAAAGACCATCATTAATCAGTGATATGCAATGTGTGCTACTAGTGCTCTGATGGACTGTGGGCTGCAGCAATTCCAGTGGAACAATCCAATCCCTCATTCGAGGTTGACAGGGAGTCCAATAGGATAACTCAGTAACGTTACAGTGTTACCAGACAGCAGCCCCCAACACCTTGTTATTTTTTGGATGCTAGAGTCTAACAGGAAGCCAATTTCAAAGATAGGCTGTGCTGTCCATCCCTTGCCGAGCACAGTTTCTACATGTTCATTAGTCTTCTTGCCTCTCTCTCTCTGACATATTTTTACTGATTACAAGGAGAGTTTTCTTCAGAATAATCTTATAATTCCAAAAATATATCTAAGCAATGGTACAGAATTGTAATGAACACAATTCTGAGGTGTTTCCTACTTGACATTTCTTGTAATCCTGAGGTCAGACAGAGTTCATCCACAGGTTTTAACATCGAATCTGAAGCATAAACAGGAGTCTCATTCATAGCTTAACATTGCCTTTTATTCCTGATGCAGACACTCAGGGTGGCATAAAACTAACCCGTTAGACAATTCATGGCTGAATGAAAGACTCAGAAGAGGTCTGAGTGTGTCAGGTAGTGAAGGATATCTAGTGGTCATTGAGAGAGGCTGAAACCTACATTTATTCTCTTTGGCCAGTTATCTGGTAAAGGTATTAGCAGTCCTTGGCATAAGCCTTCACTGGCAGTGCCTGTTTCTGTAGTAGCAGGCAGCATAAGGAAATTGGGGTGAGCATTAAAAATTCAATGCAGAGAACCAGGGTTCAATTCTCTGCATTAAAGAGTTTCAAGCAACAGAAACATGTTAAAAAGTGAGACTGCAGTGTCATTTCTTCCTATGGGCCTTGGGAAGCTCAGAATTGATCTTTTGCAAGCCAGAAAATGAAGACAGGCTGTTAACTTGCTGGTTGTGTGGTCCTTCTCTCTTTCCTTCTTAGGAGTGCTAGAAGAAGCCGAGTTCTATAACATTGGTCCTTTAATCCGAATAATAAAGGATCGACTGAAGGAGAAAGACTACACAGTAACTCAGGTATGGAGAGAAATGGCAAGCAAAGATAGAGTGGGGTGGGCAAAGGAGGGAATGTGGAAAGGGAGAGGTGAGCCTAGAGGGAGAACAGACTTGGGAGAAGCAGCAAAGGAATGGAAAGAAGTAACTAATTAGAGTATATGTGCTAATGTCTACGTAGCAAAACCTTGCAGGGGTGTGCTGGTTTTGGCTGGGGTAGAGTTAATTTTCTTCATAGGAGCTAGCATGGGGCTATGTTTTGGATTTGTGCTGGAAACAGTGTTGGTAATTCAGGGATGTTTTAGTTACTGCTGAGCAGTGCTTACAAAGCATCATGGCTTCTTCTGCCTCTCCCACCACCCCATCACTGAGTAGGCTGGGGGTGCACAAGAATCTGGGAGGGGACACAGCTGGGATAGCTGACCCCAACTGACCAAAGGGATATTCCATACCATGTGATGTCATGCCCGGCATGTAAAACTGAAGGAAGAAGAAGGAAGGGGAGGACTTTTGGAGTTATAGTGTTTGTCTTCCCAAGTAACTGTTATGCATGGTGGAGATGGCTGAATGCCTGCCTGCCAATGGGAAGTAGTGAATGAGTTCCTTGGTTTGCTTTGCTTGTGTGCACAGCTTTTGCTTATTTATTAAACTGTCGTTTTTTCAACCCATGTGTTTTCTTACTTTTACTCATCTGATTCTCTCCCCTATCCCACTGGGGCGGGGCGGGGCAGTGAACAAGCGGCTGTGTGGTGCTTAGTTGCCAGCTGGGGTTAAACTGTGACAGGGGGACAGGCTACTACCATTTTAGTTACAATAAACAAGATACAGGCTTTTTTTGCATCCTCAGAAGTAATGCTGAGTGTAGCCCCTGAAATCAAATCAGCTTCTCTAGCTGTTGGAAGAAGGCAGCTGTTCACTGTTAATTATAGAACAATGTTTGTGAGGAGAGCAAAGGTGTCATGGGGAGGAGGAATCTAGTGTGGGGAGTCCTGGGAGTGTAATCACAGTAAAGGGTATGGGGGTACCTGTAGAGAAACCTCGAGGAAACAGATGAAGAGATGTCTGTGGAAGAGTCAAATGCAGACAATGAGGCATAAGGAATCAATCTGTCTTCTGGGAGAGTTGGCTGATATCTCACTTTTCATCATGTCCTACTCAGGTTATAAAGCCTCCAGCCACAGAGTCACTTTGTGTTCACAGAACCCAATCAGCATTTGCATAAATTACTTTGTAACAACAAATGCAAACTCCCCATTGAAAGAGCCCGGTGTCTTCTGGGGATAATGCATGAAGCACACAGCTCAGTCCCTCGTCTCCAGAAGAGATACTGTTTTTCTTGCTCCCTGTGACAGATGGTATTAGTGGTTTTCACTCCCCTTTAACCTGGGACATGGGGAAGAGGACAGGTCTGTCAAGGAGGGCTACTACAACTTAATTCTGCAGGAGGGCAACAGCCTTTAGCATCTGACCATTGTCAACATGCTCTGCAATTTTGCTGTCAGGTGCCTCCTAAGCATGTCTACCGTGTGCTACAGTGCCAGGAAGAGGAGCTCACTCAGATGGTTTCCACTATGTCAGATGGATGGTGCTTTGAGCAGGTATGGAGAAGGTAAATGAGAGTTGGAAGGAGTTGTCTTTTGGGGAAAAGATCACAGATACCATACTGTCCCCAGGCAAAGCACTTTCCCTTTCTGAGAGTATTGGGTCAGTCATTGATAGTGCTGTCACACTCTCTTGCCCTTTCTCTGGAGGTTTAGAGGATACTGTGTGAGATTAAGTTGTTTTGCATCCTGGCTGGCTCCTCTCCCGGTTCTCTGCGCTGTCTCCTCAGCTCAGTTATGAGGCCTTTCTACTGGGGGTATGGATTGGACTCCATGCTACATGGTGGGCTTTCTGCCTTGCTTCTAGGTGGAGTGGATGTTTGCAGTAACATGCGCTTGTGATTCTTTCTCTCATCTTTTCTAGCTTGTGAACATTGGCTCATCCTATAACTATGGAAATGAGGATCAGACAGAGTTCCTGTGTGTGGTCTCCAAAGAGCTGTACAACTCCCACAGTGGCCTGAGCTATGAGCCCAGCCACAAAGCCAAGGTGAGACCAGTTTTGCTATGGTCCTGCTCCCATTGCTTATGAGATCTTTCACTCTTGTTTGCTTCCTCTTTCTTTCTTCTCTTCACTGGGACTGTGGGGCACCTCAGTGGTGGAATACAGGGGCTTGTCCTGGTGTTTAGCACCATGGAATTACACCCATTGCCCAAAAGGAGGGGTGCGTGTGTTGAGAGTGGTGGTGTGCGGCTGTGTGTGGCAGATGTCTTTAGCAAGTGGCCCTGGCACTTCTCATGCTACTCTAACATATCCACCATGTCTCCTTATGGCCATGCTGTATGTGTCACTTTGCCTCTAGGGTGTGATTTCTCTGAAGGTTTTGCAGTGTTCTCTTTCCTTTTACTGAGTCCCAGCCTAAGGGGCTGGAGATCACCTTCTCCACTTCTGAGGGAAGGACAGAAATGTGTGGCACTACATCCTGTAGTCCTAGATACAGGAAGGAGCACTAGTGACTGATGGCAATTGTTGGACAGTGGGATCATAGCACCTGCAAGTGGGTTAGATAGCTCTGACATGATGCTCCAGAGGAAGACAAGTCTCTTTGCTCCTTGACCCAGAGCTGTCTTGGCCATGGGGAAAGATCCCTTTTTATTCCAATGTTGTGACCATTGCTTTATTCCCTTGTGTGTCAGAAAGAGTTGCCATGTCTCATCTTGCAAGTATCTCCACTCTTTCTTCCCTTTGTCCTGCATGCTGGGCCACAGAGCACAGAGGAGGACCCGGAGGAGGAAGAGCAGGAGGTGGAGGAGAAGGCAGAGGCAGAAGCAGAAGCACAGGAGAAAGATGCAGCAAATCCTTGAGGAAAATTATAAAAATAACCCCTCAAGCATAGACCCGTCCACCTTTCTGGTGAGAGCTCACAGCTAGCAGCAGGGAAGGACTAGGGCAGGTGTGGGGTGTGGGGGGAAGTCCACTCCCAGGAGCAGGAGTCTCACTGAAGTTAAAGCTGACAGGGGAGAGCTGTTACTGTGGCTGCTGCTTTGTATTTTAAACTGTTTGGTTTATTTAGGGTTATTTTTTATTTGCAGACTGTCCATCTATTTGGGATTGCACTAAAATCTTTCTTCCTCCGGACCCTCCCTCCTGCTCCCCTCCATGTCCGTCCCAGCACTGCCACCTACCTCCCACCCTGCCCCACTCCCCAGTCTCCAGCATCCTTCCCTCTTCTGTCTTTGCCTCCCAGAGCTCAGAGTCATCCCTGCCCGGGGCCCTGTCTGTCTCTGCTCCTCACTTTTCCTCCTCTGCAGGTGCGTTACCTGTCTGCACTCTCAGCTCCTGCCAGCCTGAGCTCTGCATGAGTGACTCACTTCCCTGTTGTGGGTATGGCCCTGGTTTGTAGAGCATGGGGAGGGAAAGGAGGGAGGGGAGGTTCACTCATCCCTAAGGTGTTTTTTTTGGATTCTCATCCTATGTGTGCCTTTACCTGCCAAGCAGGCCCTATGGCTCCAGACCAGAGGCTCTGGCAGCATAAAGGAGAGCAGAAAGGAGAAAAGAGGAGTGGAAATGAGTGCAAAGCAGGCAGGGGCGGCATGGGGAAAGGGGGAAAGTCTGCCACGTGTCTGCCTGACACACATGCCGGAATGCTTCTCCAGACTGCTGTCCGCAGCTCCTTTGCTGGCCAGCCTGAGAACAGTTTGCAGAAGGCGGCCTGTTATTTTTGTTATTTTCCCCTCCTGCTCTCACTTCCCTGGGCTTTTCTCCACCACCTCTGTCAGGGTGAGAGCACGGTGAGAGATGGTGGTGAAAGCAGAGTGGAAGCAGCCAGTTCCTGCTCCACATGCTCTTGCAGCTGTGTGCAGAATAAGTCTCTGTGCTCTGCCTCCTACTCAGGGAGCCTGTCTGGCCAGCATGCATGGGGCTGGGTACAGAAAGCTTTGGAAGGAGGATTCCTCTCTCAAACTGGAAAATTGTGGGGCTCTTGTTAAACCAGAGCTGCTTAGTGCCACTCTCTGTCCTGTTGGAGAGCACTTGTTAGCTGGCTGACATTTTTCTCCGCCTCTGTTCAAAAGCCTCCTGACATGGCTGTGAGACCTAAGTGTTACTCTTAAAAGTCAGTGTGTGTTAATCACATGGACTTTTCCTTCCTTTGTCTCTGATCTCTCACCCTCACTCCTCATCTCTTTACCTTTTCTTCTGTTCTCATTTCCTTTGTAATTTCCCTTTTCCTGTTTCTCACTCTCCCCTCCATGCTCAGTCACTTTTTTTCCCTGCTGTTGATTTTGTTTCTTTCTCTTCTTCTCTAGCTGTTACAAACCAGAGGTCTGAGGATGTGATACCAACACTCCACTCTAGCCTTTTCATTTCTTGTTTATATCTTTATTTTTGTACTGCGGTGAAAAGCAGCCCCTTACCCCGCAGTGACACCCCCTAGCCCCCCTCACTCTTGACCAACAGTCATTCTTTTTTACAAACTCACCTCAGAGGCCTGCGCCTCCAGCCCTGGAGGAGGGCAGATGCTTCTTGGAGCCCCTGGGCTGCTGCAGGGGCTGGAGCCCACGTCCCCCTTCTCCGCCTAGCAGGCTGGCTTTCCTAATGTCACAGTGCCCCCTGCTGGGGACAGCCGTGCAACTGCAATCTGCGGTCCCTTCCCGAACACCCTGGATGCGGCCGGGGCCCCGACGTGGGGCGGCCGTGGAAGGACCAGTGCTCGCCCTTTTGCTGTTGCAGGAGCTGGCCTGGGCTTGTGACCAGAGGGCAAATGCAGAGCGACTACACTTTTCTGGGCAACCTGCACTGCTCGTGGGGTGTTCCTGTGCTGGGTATCACTCTCCTTGCCTCCCTCCCTGTCCCCCAAAGCAGTCCTGTGTTGTCAGGGTGAGGAGGAGACAGGCATGCTGCTGGGGTACCAGGAACACACGAGGAGATCCTTGTCTTGGGGAGAGAGGTGTTTGCTTCACTGCTGTGTCTGAGGACACAAGGTTGTAACTCCTGAATAAAATTAACAGTCTGTTCCTCCTTGCCGCCTCTCATTTCAAGTGGGAGAAATTTGATGCTGGTAGAAAGGGGTGGAAGGAAAGGGGAGAGTAGTTTAGATTCATCACCTGGCGTCACCAGAAGCTGCTTGTGCTGTGCTTCTCTTCTGTGGGCTGGTAGTACTTTCCACTGCAGGCAGCTGGGCTACAAAGCAGGTTTGCTTATTGCTATCTGCACCCCTAAAACATAACAGTAAGTGAGGACCACCTGTCTAGCTAGCGTACTGTCCCCACGGCACCTGGGAGACAGCTGAGAGGGAAGGCAGGGGGGGTGGAAATTTTTGCCAGTTGCCAGTGCCAGGGTTGGAGTTTGGTTAAAAAGATACAACCCCCAAGATGATTTTTAACAGAGTAAGGCAAACTAGAGCCAATAAACTGCTCAATTGTATTGCTAATTCCAGAGTGACCCACAGTATATATACACACACGCACACACACATATATATGTATCTCTTTAGTAAAAAAACCTCAAACCTATAGCAGTCACTGTTTAAGCACTGTGCCCTGAAGCCTTCACCTTCTGGATTATCTGAGTTAGGAGATGGAAGCAGTTGAGACACCTTCATGTTAAAGGTACTTCGAAGAGCTGAGAGAAGAGGATGGGAGGCTGCTCCAGTGTTTTTACTGGGGGCCAGGGCCTTTCCCTGTGGAAAGTGCAGCAGTGGAGGCTGGGTGCTGCCCCAGCAGGGAGGCAGGATGCGTGCTTGGGGGTGTGATGCTGGACTTGTGCCTGGGAATCAGTGAGACGTGAAGAGTTGCCTGGCTGAGCTGAACAGCACTGCTGAACGGCACATGCCTGCTAAGAAAAGAAGCAATTAGGGAGATGGAAGAGGAGTGATGGGAGGGGAGGGGGGAAGAAGGATGATCAGCAGGAAGGAAGAGGGAGGCAGATTGATTTCGCAGTTACTGGAATCTCTAACTACATCAGTCACATTTTCTTTCAGCAAGTGTTCCAGCATAAGATTGCGGATGAATCACATGGTTCATGGAAAGTTCAAGTCCCCTTATTTCTTTTCTCAGAAACCATCAACTTGGAACCATTTCTGTGTGTCATGTCGTCGTCGTCCCGCCCAACTCTTTTGGATGGATGGTCTAAAAACACCTTGGGATGCTCCCTAAGAAGCACTGAGGGGGAAGAGGGTCTGCCTGCTTTTGTCTAAGATCCCCATGACAGGCTTTTTTTACCCTACTCAGAAGAGCATCCTCGGTCTGACAACATCCCACACAGGAACTCTCTTTCTCTGAGAGGCAAGTGAGCAAGATCAGGAATGAGTGTCATGCAAGTGTAGGTCTGATGGGGAGAAGGCAGAGATGCACTTTTCTCAGCTCATGGTTTGGTTCATCCACCCCAGCACCTGAGTGATCCTGGTGTATACTCCATAGTGGTTTGGATGTGTGCATCCCATTCCCCAGCTGACCAAACCAGCCAGAAACCACCTGCCACTGGGTTCCTTGCAGGCCAGCGGACCTCCAGAATCACCCTAGAGAAAGGGAAAGAAAAATGGGGTGATGGTGATCCACCAGCTTCTCCTGCTGGATGATTACACTGGCTTTGAGTCTCTCTGTATACATATTCCTGTATCTCTTCAACTAATGCCTGGGACATCTGCAACATTCCTTGTACCTTAGGCAGATGTCAAAAACAGTCTCCAGCGCAAACATCTGTGCAAGTATTGTTGCATTCCTTCATCATGCAAATTCCTCCCCCTTAGCCAGGTCCCAAGAAGCTGACAGCTCTATTGTTTCCCTCAACTCCATGTGGCAATTCCAAATATGTGGAAAACAAGAAAGCTGGTGGAATTTCACTGGATACCTGGAAGGATGGGAGTCAGAGGAATTCCTTGAAATTGATAGTAATGAAGGAACAGACAGGTTACTGTGTGTGACAGATGCTAAAGAGGCTGAGGGGGTAAGAGACTGTTGTAGGTATGTGACTTGAAAGTGTGAGGTAAAGAGTGGAGAATAGGCTGAAATGAGAAAATGAGAAGTTTAAGTGTATTTGGATCCTGCCTAAGGCAAAGATGCTGGGAAGAAGTGGTCCTGAGGTCTGTGTTGGTCACTTAGATCAGAGGAAGTGTTGGGGGAGTCAGGCATATTATAGTCTTTTCACCCTCATTTCAGACTACGGAGTGCATTTGGGATACTTGGGACATGCCCCACCTCCAGTAGTCAACCCTGATCCCACAACTCCTCTGTCACCTGGCAGGCATCTTTCTTGCCCTTGTGGTAGCCAGCACACAGCATCCTGGGAGAAACCATGTAGTGATAGGCCTCGCTGCAGATGTCCTGCTGGATGAGCTGCACGTCCACCTTCTGCAGAACATTGCTGATGTGCCCTGAAGGGTAGAACACCAAAAGTAGTGCAGGTGAGCAATGGTGGAGCTTCCTACCATTTACCATGATCCCCCAGTCCATGCCCATCTCACTGCATGCCGAAAGCTGCCATCTGAATTTCAAGTCTGCTCTCTGCTGGCATCACAGTCTCTGATTTTCAGCAGAGCACTTCACATGCATGGAATGATTAACATTCCCCTTCAGTTCCTTTCCCTACAGGGATATGTTGTGGGCACTTCAGCTTTTGGGACAAGGGGAATTCTGCTTTGGAGAAATCTCTGGGATGTTGTAGTTTTGGGTTTGCTTCTCACTGAAATGGATGTTAAGCTTTTCCAGCTAAGTATGCAGATCAGGATTGTCCAGTTCTGGATAGACCACTGAGTGCTTCCATTCAGGAAGCAGCTGGAGCAAGTGTGTGCATGAGTAAAGGCACTAAGCTGTCCTGGGTGAGCACATCTCTTTTCCTGTGCCATGCACTGCTAGAGAACAGCTTGGACCTGTTTTGCTCACCCTGTGGGGAGGCAACATGAAGGGTCCATACCCATGCAGCTAAACTCTTCCTCACGAAACAGAATGGACTCATCCATACCACCCCACAGGAACATGTCTTGGCCCACGCTGTCCCCTAGCAGTGTGTGAGTGCTATGTGGTCAAAATGGTTGATTGGTACCAGGGCACATACTAACAATTACACAGGGGGATCTTCAGGGGACCCTGTGCTGCTCCCATTGAATTTACTAGTATAGGTGTTCCTGGGGGGACACAGGTCCTAGCATCTTTGACATGTGGAAAGTGTCAAGGTCTGCAGATGGGTGTCCCCAGGAGACCCCATCCCAGTTTGATGAAGAGCAGGTTTTTTATCTCAACTCTCTCCGATCAGGAACCATCCCTGGGGAACAACCCCACAGGATCCCACATGTCTGTGTAAGCATGGGGTTGCAAGCTCTATGCTGTGACCATGGCTGAATAGCCACTAGACAGCCCCCTAATTCCTGAAGGGCTGTTCTAGTTTTTGGATGAAGGAACACATGCTGTCCCCATGTAGATTACCAGACCCTTATGCCTGCACCTTTGAATGAGGTTAACAGGTAATTTTGACTAACCCATGACCCAAAATCAGAGAGGATGAAGGAGACATAATGCTTTGGGATGAACAGAAGCCTGTTCTGCCTACCCCACATCTGAACCTATGTTTCTGCCTTGGCTCTGCTACAGTAGGCCACCAGCAAAGATCTTGTACCTACCGCCTTCCTTGAGGGCTCCCCAGCCAGTGATCCAGCAATGAAGGCCAGGCTCAAAGAGATGAGAAGGAGCAGGCAAGCAGATGGGCTGGATTAAGGCTGAGATGATCACAGGATGGTCCAGCTGGAGCAGGGCCACATCATAATCATGGCTGTCCTCCTCGTAATAAGGGTGGAGGAAGAGACGGATCACCTTGAAAGACACCTCTGTGTGGCTGGTGGCATTTTGCAAGTATTTGCCCAAGTAAACAGTCCAGATGGAGGCAGAGGCCAGTCTGTAGGATGCATCAGAGAAGATAACTCATCACATGAACAGAGGATATGCAGAGCCAGGCTGCTTCTGTCGTAGTCTTTTGAGGTATCTTTGATTTGGATGATCATCTCCCTCAGAGGGATCTCTTTCTTTATTTGGCTACTGATTTCAAGAAACTAAGTGGGACATCTCTTTGATGCCTTGACATGCCTGTATAGTGGGACCAACTTTGGGCAGACACTTATACACACAGGCAGCTTGCTCATAATTGCTTATTTTTTCTTAGCAAAACAGGCTAAAAGGTATACTCAGGTTAGGCAACGAAGGGGGGCTGGTCATGTGCAAATGACTGTGATAGGGCAGAAAGCAAGAGCTGAGCTGGTGAACCAAAGCTGTAAAGAGAAGGGGACATGCAGAAGGAAAGCAAGCTCTGAGACATTTTTAAGAGGTTGTGAAGTGAGGAAAGCAGCTCAAAGGTGAGGGCATTAAAAGGCATGACAGCCCTTTACAGAAACAGGGGTTAAAGCTGGCGACAGTGTAACAAGGCAACACCTCTAAGAACAGAACAGCTAAGAGCTAACAATGACGGGGCACCCTGTCTGCAGCAGGAGGGTGAGGGGCAGAGGGGAACTCACCCTGGACTAGAGCAGGAGGGAGCAGGAAGAGGGCTGCTTTCAGACTTAGAGTCCAGTCTACCTTTTGCCTTTCACATGCTGTTTTCTCCCACACTGCCCCACTGGGGCAGTGAAAAACTCCCTGGTTTAGTTTGACCATCTCTCTTGCTCCGGACTCCCCTCCAGACTATTGCCTGCACAGGCTGCTCCCATAGCATGACCCACCCCAGGCTGCTGCTGTTCTTCTGCACCTCTTTTTTTTCCCCTTACATTTTTTCTCTCACACCACTTAAATTCTCTCCCTGACAGGCACACACATATGCCATCTAACAGGGCTGTGCTAGCTCCATCCATCCTGCACTGGAACATTCCAAAATGGCCAAATTCAGCCTGCATGGACTGCCTGAAGGGTCTGCTCCCAGTGCTGGTGGGCTTCCTTGCAGGGTTGTAGGACACAGGTAGGAGCATGGGAGGAGCAGGGTGAGGTGATATGCACAAGCACAAAGCAGCCCCAGACCTACCAAGGCTGGTATCACCATACCAAGGATGACCAGCAGCTCATCCTCCCAGAGCTCACATAACACTGGGAGGAAAAGGCAGCTAGGGAAGTCCAGCTGTAGCAGCTGGGAAGGGGATCCCCACTGGCCCACTGGTGGAGGAAAAGGGGAGTTTGGAGGAGGTGGAGACTGGGCCTGAGGGTGTAGACTCCTTCCTCCACCCAGCCTGGTCATGCAGCACAGCATGGACCTTCCTCCTCCTCACTTCACAGTTTGAAAGAATGAGTGAACCCCCCTGCTGCTGTTGTGGTACATACACTGTGTGAATGGAACTGGAAGAGAGACCATGCTTCCTCCTGAAAGCAGAGGCAGCATAGGACCCAAACAGCATCCTCCTCAAGTAATGCTATCCTTGCCCCCTCCCAGCATGAACTGACACCTCCATGATTGTGACAGCATGGGGACAAGCCAGAGCCAAAGTAAAGGTGGAGCTGTGAAGTGTCTTTCATTACCATTGCCCACCCAAAGCTGCTCTGTGAATCCCAGTGCTGTCCCTTTTTCCCTGAATGCACACCCAAATACTACTGCAGGTATCCATACCCCTTTCTCCAGCTCCAAGTCATGGAGAAGCATGGCACAGGTGCCAGATGAGGGGTGTGGCTGCCCCATTACATTTTCACAAGCTGAATGATCCTCCCATCATGCATGACATGGAAAGCAATGCAAAGCCCTCTCCTGTTCAGCACACACACACACACCCCTCCATTTACCTCTCATCCTGGAAGCAGTGAGCAGCTGAGACCACCCAGCGGTCAGCAATGAGCGTTCCCCCACAAATGTGGCGTCCCCGAACTTGCAGGCTGGCCTGCCACGGCCATTCCCCTTCCACAGAATTCGCACCACCCACAATCCTGCTGAGAGGAGCTTGCAGCCCACAGTCTGAAGAGGAGGAGACACAGCAGGTACTTCAGGGGAGGAAGGGAACACGATATACTGTGCCTGCCCTTCCTTTCCTACCAAATTGACTGAAAAGTTTGACATCTAATCCTTTGCCTTACTCAACCAGCAGATGCTTTATGTACTGTCCAGGAAAGGTCTAGCGAGCGCTCCCTTCCAGTGCGTGTCCCTGCTGATGCCTGTGCAGCCTTACCCCACCTCCAGCTACAGCCTGGGGATGCCTTTGGAGCAGCAAGCTGTCTGTGCTTCCTGCTGTCCTGCCATGGAACCCTTGCAGTCATTCCCTTTTGCTGCCCACTGAGGCTCCAGAAAAAACAAATAGGGAAATCAAAACACAAGCTCTCTCCCTGCCCATGAGCATTACAGTCACTGGTGTTTTCCCTGGCTGGAGCCTTGTAAGATGGCATTACTTCACATAAGCCAGCATAACAGTCCAACAGGCAGCCTGTGGGTAGGACCTGGCCTGTGAGACACATCTATCTGGCCTGATGCCTCTGCCTGAAGGAGATGGGGAGCAGCTGTACAAAGAGCAGATGCCTGCTCACAGCTCAGCACAGAGAGCTGGCTCATTGCTGCTGCCACTGCTATTGCAGGATGGAGCAGTGGCACTGCTGCTGTGTGGCTGGGGTAGGGAGAAGGTGGTGGAATAAAGGAGGGTGGGTGCTTATGCTTCAGTGGTGGGGGGAAAAGGGAACCACTTGCAGCTATGTGGCATCCTGAACCAGTCTGATCGATGTGCGACTGAGCATTTCCTCACCACAGCGCTTCTCATCAGACAGGTCCTTGCAGTCTGCAGTGGTGTCACACAGGGGGTTGGGTTTCTTCACACAGGTCCCATCTTCACAGCGGTAGGTGAAAGGACTGCAGGGGATTCCTGCAAAGAGGAAGGGGAGATGAAGCTGAGGAAGGCTGTAGATGCAGCCTGAAGTCCTTTGAGTGGAGAGGAAAAGGCAACAGAGAGCTTGGAGGAACTCCCTAAATGATGACAGGGAATTTCCTGAGCAAGCATGGTCATCTGCAAACAGAGCAAACATTGTGAGCAGGTTGGGCACATTAACTCCCAGCTGGTGCCCTTATCTCACAAGAGGCTCAAGTGTAGGGGAAGGTATTTTTCAGCCCAACGCCATCTCCTCCCTACCTTCACTGCACTGCTCCTCATCACTCCCGTTGACACAGTCTAGCTGCTGATTGCAGACCCTGCTGAACTCGATGCAAGTGCTGTCCTCATGGCACTGGAACTTTGCAGGGCACACTGCACAGGAGGGAAGAACCCAGGAATTAGGCACTCAAGACAAGGTGTCAGGTCAGGGTCCTAAGTGCACTGGTAGGCTCTGAACCTCTTCCCCCATTTCACAACGTGTGCTTAAGACCAGCTCAGGTATAGTGCAGCTGTGTAGGTATGCCTGCACCCTGTCTTACGCTTTGCTCATGCTGACATAATTTTTTTGGACTTCTTGTCTTGACCTCGGACCTACCTCATTACTATAGACTTGTGGTCACTGGACTCTTGGTTGATCCCTAGTTACCATCACCAGACCTGGTCTGCTTGCCTTGTTCAGGTTCTGTAGGACTGCATCCTGTCTGGTGAGGTCACTGTTTCTCCTGCCTTGCTGTCACCCTCGGCTCATTTGTCTTCTTTCCCTACAGAGGAGCTGCTCCCCTTGCTCTCTGATAGGTGAGTTCTGAACAGCAATGGATTCCTCAGTGTCCATGAGCTCTGATAGTTGCTCAGGATGGAGATGGACCTAAGGTGCCTACCCATCACAGAGTTTGACTTCTGATTATACATTTTCATAGCAGGAACTTGTCCTGTGTTTGTGTGTACCTATGTGCAACACCAAACATAATGGGGCAGCACCTCCCAGGCATTTTCTTACTGCAATGACTATAATTTCTTCAGTAACTAGGGTTAGGCTTCCAGATAACTAAAGGCACATGAAATTCTGAGGCAATGTGAACATTGTTCTTAAAGACAGGGACTGTTCCATACAGACACAGAGTGAATAAGTAGCGATGCAACAGTGGCAAGAGTATAAGAAAGGAAGGCAATCATTATGTTTCTGTTTTCTTTTTTAAATATAAAGGGATGTTTGAAAGCACTGAGAAACAAATACTTCTTTTGTTGAGTCTTGGTCTGTGTTAACCTGTGGAACAGAATGACACAATATATCCCTGGGGCCAAGAAGCTAAAAAGATTCAAGAAAGGATTAGATATTCATAGGGATGCATATGTATCCACGCCTAGATGAGGGAAGCAAGCAAGCCCTGATATCAGACAGCTGGATGATGGGACAGAGTGCACCATCAGAAAGACAGCAGACAATATCAAACCCAACCTCAACAATTCTGTGAGAGGTCTCACATTTCCAGCACTGAATTAAAACTTCCTTGATAAAGATTTCTTCTTCCTTTTACTTTAGACTTTTCTATACCTTCCTCTGAATCTTTCAGAATTGGTCACTGTCTCCAGTGGTTCAGGGATCTTTCTGTCTGTGAAAAAACAGCTGTAGGAGACAACTAATGAAATGTTAGTGGTGGCAGCAACGTGATGAGCCCCTCCCCCATTCACACCAGGGATTGGAGAGTAGATGAATTAAGTGTCATGCCTAAGCCTGAATAGAGAATGGGGCTTTGCAGGAATCCTGGGATGCTGGGGATGGTGTCTGCATCAGCACTAACTGCTGTTGACATGAAGAACTGATGGCTGATGGAAGACTCAGATGCTTCCAAACTGGGGTGCAATGTATGGGTGAGGATCTGTGTAGCTTAAAGTGTCACAAATGGACAGAGGAGAAAGGGGAGAGAACAGGGCAGCAGGTGGGCTTGGGGAGGAGGTGTGGACAGGGTGGGAGGGTTGGGAGGGGTATGCTGAGTGGTATGACAGCAGAGCAGTATGTAGACCAGGGCTGAGGTCAATTGTTGGGCCTAGGTGGTAGGAAAGCAGGTCAAGGTTGAAGATAGTCTTGGCAAGGTCCTTCTTTCAGGCTGCCTGGAGCTCTTGGTGCATGGCTACTAGAAGGTTCCCCTAGGAAGACTGTGCTGTTCACAGGAGCAAGAAGTGTTGCTGCTCCTTCCCGAGCAGGCTGAAGCCATGTGGCAGTGGAACAAAGCTTTTAAGGATGCAGAGGTTTAAGCTCCTGGAGGGGTGGTACAAGGCTGTATCTAGGTCAACCAAATCCTTGTCCTGGTTTGAGTGAGTGGCAGGGGTTTTTGGGTAGCAGGGGAGGCGTCTACAGTGGTGGCCCCCTGTGAGAAGCTTCTTGAAGCTCCCCCAGCTCCAAGTTGGACCTGCCTTTGCACCAAAGTGAACCTGAGAGGAGTTGTGGGAGTTGCAAGAAGTTGTGGGGAGAACATCTGTGCAAACACCAAGGTCAGTGGAAGAAAGGAAGAGGAAGGGGGTGAGGTGTGTGGGAGCAGGGACTTCCCTGTATCTCATGGTGAGATGGCAGGGCTGCCCTGCTGTCACCCATGGAGGTCTATGGTGGAACAGATACCAATTTGGGGCCTGTGGGGGAGCCCCATGCTGGGACAAGGTGACTGCACCAGAAGAAGGCCAGGACCTATGGGAAGAAGGACCCACTGTTTTAGTTCAGCACTGGGAGGATTGCAACACGTGGGGGTGACCTACATGCCCATGGGAGTGACTCATGTTGGAGTAAGTTTGTGGAGAACTGTATCCTATGAGTGGAGGACTGCGTAGGAGTAGGGGAAGAATGCCAGAATTTTCCCCCTCCCCAAGGTGGAAGAAGTGGTAGGACTGGCTGAACCCCCCACTCCGTGCCCCCTGAACCACTGGAGGGGAGTAGGCAGAGATATTGGGAGCAAAACTGAGGTCGGGAAGAAGGGAGGGATGGAGAAAGGTGTTTTCAAGATGTGGTAATGCTTCTCATGGTCCTACTCTGTTAAGTGCTGTTGTTGTTAGTGTCTGTATTAAATTTATGTTATTTTTTTTCTTCCCCTAATAAGCCTGTCTTTTGCCTGTGCCTTAATGGATGAGATCATCCCTCCCTGTCCTTATCTCAATTTCCTGGGCCTTTTGCTTTTGTCCTTCCCAGAGCTGGGAGGGAAGAGAGGAGTGAGCGGCTGCGTGGCACTCGGTTGCCCTCTGAGCTCAAACCACAACAATTGTCCACATCTCTTCCTACTTTAGGAAGACCAAGGGGTTGTGTCCTGCTGAGACCAGGGACCAGTGGGGAGAAGAAATCACTCACCACAGTTTCTCTCATCCAATCCATTGGGGCAATCTTTGATCCCGTCACAGGCTGGGACGCACAAGCCGTTCACCGAACATAGGAACTCCCCAGGACAGGCTGTGAAACCACCAGAGAGTAGTTAGTCCCCAGTGACTGGAAATCTTGCAGCAGAACACTGTGGCTTGAAAGTGGAGCATGTAGCTGCGCACCTTCCTGACCACATGTGTGCTGCAGCACCATGTTGACGGCACTCACTGAGCTCCCCAAAATCTGCCATGTCATCTGCTCTGAGCAAGGGCAAATGGAGCCAGGCTATGTGCACCAGGGAAGGGGCTCTTTTCCTGCTTCCTGTTGTACCAACGGGCAAGAGCCAGCACAACTACCTGCCTGGCATGATGGACTTCTGGTGCAGAGCTGTTTCATGACTCCTGAGTGCTGCAGGAAAGCTGAAACAGTTTCTTTGTTATTAAAATTTGGTTGTGACCTTGAAGAGGTTCCTGTTAGACGCGCGTTAGCAAGTGCATATATTCACAGACTGCTATGCGTTACAGTCAGCCTTTAGGAGGAAGATGGAGAAACCTTGGAAAGACAGACTGTGGGCGT
Source organism: Athene noctua (assembly GCF_965140245.1). Classification (NCBI taxonomy): domain Eukaryota; kingdom Metazoa; phylum Chordata; class Aves; order Strigiformes; family Strigidae; genus Athene; species Athene noctua. The sequence continues at coordinate 29,297,726 of NC_134039.1, forward strand.
GCATTTGCATATGTGTGTATGTGTATTTGTGTGTGGTTTGATTTGTCTCTCACTTGTACAGATTCCAAGATGAGCGGGAAACAGCTCTCTCTAAGAGCTCTTACAATCAAAATAAAAGTCGCTTCAAGCTGGAGATGGTCTCTCATTGAATTTCCAAGGCCAGTCCATGATGTGGGCATGGGTGTGAAACTGTAGACAACTCTCTGGCCTTGGGTTTTGATATATGGATGCTCTGGCGTCATGAGGCAGGGCCACACATGCAGAAGCAGCTTCGCACATAAATGCCTCTTCTTTTGGGGAGATAAGTGGTGTGTGTGTCAATGATTTGTGAGCATGTGCCTGAAGGGCAGATGGCACCTAGGACTCATGGGATGTGTCTTGTGTTTCTCCTAACACGAGCAAAGTGCACAGGGGCTGCTGGCAGCCACCACCCCACTAGGGAGCAGGGAGGAACCTATACTTACGGTCAGACTGGTTGTACAGACTGTAAGCTGCCTGTACACCAGGGCCAGTTAAGGAGACTTGAGAGGTGAAGGTGATGGTGATGTCAGCAGAGGATGTGACTGGGATCCGTTCAGCATAGGCTTGCAGGGTCCGCAGGCCACACAGCCTGAGGAACAAACACAGAAGGGATATCTTGGTTAGGGAGGGAGGAGAAGACAATGGAGTGGGGCAAGGGAGATTGGTGGTGCTGGGGTGGGAAGGGGGCCACACAGACTGGGTGTGAGGGGGAAGCAAGGAAAGAAAAATGCCTTCAATATGGCATGTGATCCAGAGCCCAGAGTGATCCTACTATCTTTGGACGTTTAGCACTTTCTGGGCAAGTGTTGAATTCAGGCACACAAAACAATTCAGTTCTTACTGAAGAAGACATTCAGTTCCTCCTGAAGAAGACATGTTGTAGAAACTGTGGCACTGACAGTTTAAGAGAGGAAGGCAGGGAGAGAAAAAGTGGAAATCCTAAGCCAGGGGAACATAGTTTCTCGATCAGACACTTCAAAGGAAAAGAAGTTACCTCCACAGGAGCAATGGAGAAGAAGTTAATGAGATGGTCTAGGGGAGGTTTTGGAGGGAAAGGGACAATTTTGCAGTAAGTGGGAGGAAAAACAAAAGCCATAGGTCCATCTCGAGCTTGCTTCGAGGAGATGGGAGCACAGCAACTCTTGGTCCTTTGCACCTGGGCAGTGGTGGGCAGCAACCCCAGATACATATGGATGCTAATTTTGGAAAGTCCTGCAGGGGAATGTGGCTGCAGTCAAAGCAGGAGGATATGGAGCTAGGCAGAAGATCTATACAGAGGTGGATACAAGGCAATGGCACACACAGATAATATTGCAGAGGTGGTGACAGGCAGATTTGCAAACACAGGAGATGTGGGAGGACACCAAGGTTACACACAGTGGAGAAAACTAGGAAGCCTGATGCAAAAAGCAAGACAGAGAAGGCAGGCTGGTATCTTGAAGCAAATCTGTAAGAAAAGTGCTCACTGGGGAGCCTGTGAACAAGAGAGGCTGAAAAAGAAGTAAAAAAGCAAGAGGCACCAGCACAAACCGTGGCCACTGAGTGTGGTGATAGGTTCTCCTTCCTCAAACCCAGTGGCTGAAGTGAGCAGGGAACCTGCAGAGGTTTAATCCCTGTTTAATCCCAGGCAGGAAGTGAGACAGAAAGCAGACCCCAGCACACACCTTCTGTTCTGGATTATCCACTGGCCTTGGGTACAGGGCAGGTCGTGCTTCTGTCTGCTGAGTGCGTAGGCATCGAACCACAGGGTGACCCCATAGTCGAGAGATGGGACCTGTAGGCAAGAGAGTCCAGAGCAGAATGTAGATGGCTCCTATGAGTGCTGCAGCCCACTCCATGTTACAGAAACAAGCAGGGTAGATGTGGAGAGCTGCCAATTTACACACTGAAGGTCAGAAGGAAGCACCCTCTAAACTGGGGCCATGCCACAGCCCAGGGTGGCTCTGCTGCTGTTCTCAAAGCATGGTAATTCCTAGCAATTGCCAGCAACCTGGTTCTGTCTTCAAGAACTCCTCTGGAGACCAGATTTCAAATTCCTCCTCAGCTATGGCATTTCTGCACTGGCATGCCATATTAGACTCCTTCCTTTTCAGAAACACACATTATGCGGGAGCTAGGGGGGCTGCCACTCTCTGCTTGCTTCTTATGATGATCTAACTGAGAGCACTGGCTGTACCCCCTCCAATGTGGGCAGTGCTGCATGGGTATCAGGGACGGGGTGGATGCTCTTGTGGGGGCTGACACTTACCGTCATGTGCCAGGTGCACTGTGTGTTGGGCGAGTAGTAACTGGGGTAGTGTGGGGTGCCAATCTTCCCCTGCAGCTCCAGGCCCTCCCGCAGAGTTATATTCACTTTGCAGCCTGTAAATACAGACATTCAAAGCTATGTTACCTGTCAGCTCAACCCCAGCCTGGGGATGTCATGTACTCATCCTGTTGTAGGAGGGAAGAAAGGGGCTCTAAGGCCTGATGCTAAAGGTGACTGGAATGTTCCACTATCCCTCTTCAAGGAGCCATTTCGTCCTGGCAAGACTTTTAGCTTCCTCCTCTTGTCTAGAGGAGGGCAATGCTAATGTATATTGCTGCTTTATACTCTTATATTGAATTGACATTTATCTGCAAGTTCATCTGGATATGATGCCCAGACCACATCTGATCTGCCCATGCATGAGACCTTGGCCTTCTTTTAAAGTATCATGACCACTCAGGCTCTGCTTGCCAGAGCCTGGGCTGTAAAGATTCAAGCCAGATGCTAATGTGTGAATCCAGCTGAGGGAACAACATCTAACCTGCTTTTTACTGACAGCCTCTACCCTTGCAATCTAGAGTGAATTCTGCCCCTAATGGGGATGGAACACCTCTAGGAACTGTGATGTTGTAGGATATAACCTGTCTCTTTCCTGTATATATGGCTGCCCTCTTCCAGCCTTCCTCACCTTTGAGGGGCACTGCCTGTGCTGAGAGGATGAAGGGGTCATAGTAGCTGTACATGGCTTTCTTCCACACAATGGACATGACAGGGCCAGATGAAAGGACTTCCACAATGGGCTCCTGCCGGCTGCAGCCGTAGATCCTCAGGGCAAAGACATAAAAAGATGGGAGTGAAGAAAGCAACAAACAAATTAAACAGAAGAACGAGGAAGAGAGACAATGGAGGTCTGTGTTATTCACAACACGTGCCTGCTGTGAGGCACTAACTCGATCAAATAAAGGGCCAGCAGAGGCACAGCTTGTGCTGCTGTATTCTCAGACTGCATGGCTGGCTGTGTGATATCCCACACCAGTGACTTCAGATGATCAGCAAGAGGCAGGCTCTGCATCAAAGAGAATTTCCTCTGATGTAGACTAACACCTTCCCCTTCTGTGGTGTGCTGTGCCACCCTGCCCGGCTTCCCTGCTGTGCTTGTCCTGCTCAGGAGCTACCTACGAGGTGATGAGCTGTTTCGCCAGGGGCCCAGCTGCATCATACATAGCCAGACGGTCCCTGCAGTCTGGGAGAGTCCACTCCAAGTGTAGCTTGATCATGTAGCCCTTGAGGCTGTGGAGATGCCAAAGACAACTGGAAGCCAGGTAGTCAGGGCCCTCCAGCCTTAGGACATCATCCTCCTGGACATAGCTGTACCTGTAGCAACCTGAATCCGGGGGAAAGATAGAGGGATTTAAACCTCAGAGTGGTGTAAAAGGAGGAAAAGTGAGGCTTAGGTGCAGTTGTAAGGGAAATCAAGTCACGGTATTCTCACTTTGGGGATCAGGTTTTAAATATCAGCACAGCACAGTTATCTTCCACTGGCTTTATTTTCTTCTTTTTCACCTCTTTCTTCTCTCGCCCCCATATTCTTCCTGGCTTTACATCCCCCTCATCTGATATCCAGGTTTCAGCAGGCTCCCAGACCAGGATTTTTGAGAAAAAGTCAGCTTAAATGTGAGTTTCTAATAGCTAATGCAAGCTGCCAGCCACAGCACTTACAACAGTGCCTCAAATTACTAAAAGCATCTTCAGATGTCACTAAGACAACAGACTCCTAAATGACTGACAGCATATCCAGTGCAGAGTCATTCAGGGAAACTCCTATCCCACTCAGCAGAATTTCATGGGGCCTCGAATTAACACTGTTGTACCAGTACACCAAGCTATTTGACAGGACTCATAGGACAGGGACAAAACTAAGGTGGCTGCACTGCCCCTGGGAGCTGGTATCTGCACAGCAGTGTGTTACTGGGGCAGAGGTGTCAGGATGCTCAAAACAGTCCAGCATGTAGCTGCATCATGTAGTTTGGATCTGGTCAAGCAGTATTGGTGCTCCCTTGCTACTGTTCTCATCTCCCCTTCCCAGGATTTACAACTTCAGGAAGCCAACAAGATTTCTGTCCCCTGCAAAAAATCCCTCCCATAAAGTCACAAACAAAGGAAAGGAAAAGATAGCCTACCCAGGGTGGATTTCAGCACTACTATGTCTTTCACACTGGATTCTGTTAGGAAAAAAATATATAAAGGAAGATAAACAAAAAGATGAACTGGTAGTATCTAAATGCTAGTATGGCAGGCAATGACTTCCTATGTAAACAGCTCACTTACAACTTTGGCATGGAGCATCCTCCAGGTAATTCTCTGTCAGTTCTCAGGGACCTGTTTCAGTCATGCCTTCCACACACCCTCTCTCTGGGAAATCTCTGGCCTCTGTCCCAAATCCAACAGCCCAAATTCATTCTTTCCATCCCACCACCGGCTTCTCTGTTTTTTTTCCTTGCCCATTGTCATGTGCTATTCCAGGACTTCTTCCACTTCCAGAAGGGCTGGGCATTGCTTCAGGCAGCCATCCACCTTCTTTGCCAGCTACACCACAGGGCACAACCCCACTTCCCAGAGCCTTCACCATCTGCTCACCCCTCTCCTGCTCTCCCAGTTTAAATAACCCTCACTGAAAAGTATGCCAGTTACTGAGGGTGGGGAAGGAGGAATCTTTTGATGACCAGTGGCTGATGAGCTATTCAACATCCTTACAGAGTCCACCTCAGCAGAAGGGAGATGCTTTCTCAGCCACACCAGCCAGGACTACAAATCTGTGCAAGAGTCTCAGGGTGGACAACAGTTTTAGGAGAGCTGGGCTTTGCTCTAACCTCCCAGCTGAACTGGAAGTGGCCAGAGATCAAGTGGTACTGGGAATAAATGCCAAAATAAAAGGCACCATGAGGTCAGTTGGGTGTGAGAATGCCTGTTGGGGTCTTGCCTGGGTCAGGGCTTTGGTCTTTTGTAGCTCCTAAGCAGAGCTTACAATTCTGTGGGGAGAGCTGAGCAGTTTTGTCATGGCAAAAACAGATAGTGTGGAAAAGATGATCCTGCAGGCATAAGGCAGGCTCCTAGAGCTCATGTGCTGTAGGGAAGTATGTATGCTGAGCTGATATTAAGTACTCTTTTACCTGAAAGTAATAAAACTGAGTTCCTGTAAGGAGAAGGAAGTCCTGAAACTCTCAGGGGAAAGGCGAAGCCAGTGTTCTGAGGTGAGTGTAGCTGTTAGTAAAAATAAAGCTTTGGAGAGGTTTCTGCTCTAGTCAATGGTTTGCAGCTCTGTGTCTTAAGGCAGGCTGCAGGGAGACAATGTGTAGAGCTAAGCAGGACAGCAAATGAGTCTGCCAGAAGCCAATGAAGTGCTAATGACTTGCTATTAGCTAGCTATTTTTTCGCCAGTTTTACAGAGCAAATGAAGCCAGAGGTTAAGTCACTGACTTGAGGTCAGCCTGGCCCAGCAGTATGAGGTTTCTGGCTTTTGCCTTAGTTGATAGACTGTGCTTCTGACTGGAGAGGGAGGTGGAAAGGAGTAGGGAAAGCAGAAGGAGCTGGAGAAACTACAGCTGCTGTGTTAATTCCAAAATAGAAAGAAGTGTGGTCTGCTGAAATGAATAAAACAGTGAAACAGATGCAAAGGGAATAGGAGGGAAGTGGGAACAGCTAAAAGAATGGCACCATCATTTCTGTTTGTTTATGAGTTACATTATGAAGTGAGTAAATAAAGGGAAAATGCTAGACGGGCTTGGAAATATTAAGCATATTATCTTTCTTAAGAAAATTAATTTAATAGGCTGAGCATAAGGTCTGGTATGGTGGAAACAAATCGTAAGTAGAAGTGACTAATGGTAACTGCAGGAGGAGGTGTCTTTGTGAGATCCTAATGTGGCTTCAGAATAAGATCTTAACATGATGGTCTGGATGAGGGAGTGAAAATAATTTTGAAGAAATTTTCAAACTTTGGGGACACACAAAAAAAAATGACCCCCAAAATGGAACAATTGAGATATGGAGGGAAAAGTTAAAGAAAATATGGGTGGGATATATTACAATAAGATTCACCTTAGAAAAATGCAAGATAATATGTCTGGGGGAAAAAACTTGGAGATGTAACATTTCATGGGAAGAAGAAACTTGGAAATGAGAGTCCCAAGGGGAGAGAAGAAACACAATACATCTTAAAACCTGTGAAGTTTGGGGCTCTGTAAGAGGTATCAGATCAAGCTGAGAAGTTAAGTCTCATAAAGACTAAAGACAAATTCCATTGGAATTGGATGCATTGAATATAGACACATTCCTAGTTCTTTATCTAACACCTATTTTAGAGCAGTTCTTTAAGGGTGGCTTTTTAAACAGCCTGTAATCTTCACTGTGGGCAACAATAAATGATCCTTAAGATCATACATCAAGAACTGAAGTGTCAACAATGCCTTGTCTCAGAGGAAGACTAGTGATGACTCAGGTTATGTTTTTCTCTCAATCAAGTAGCCTGGAATAATCTCCCAAAGGAAAGCAGGAAATATAATTGCTTGCTATTTTTGAGCTGAACTAATCAAAAGTCATGACCTGTGTAAGATCTTACTCCACAGAAGCTAAAGCTGATGGGAGAAGGAGGGGAAAAAAAAAAAATTATCCACCCAGTCATGGGTCATGGTCAGCTGTATCTCAAATAATCTTTAACCCTTCAAAGGAAGGATGATTTTAAAAATCAAATTTCATTTCTCCTCTATCAGGAAGATATATGTGTAATTGTATCTCCTGATCCTCACTTTTTCTCTATCCTCTTCAGGTTTCCTCCATCCTCTTCAGTAGTGACTTCTGGCCTTTTCTCCTAACCTCCTTTCAGCACCTTTTAAATCTTAGAACTGTGAGAGATGACTTGTAAAAACAGGTCCTGAAAGAAACAGGCTTGCAAGAAACAAGGACTGAGAAAAACAGCCTGAGAAAGAGATAAAGGGTAGCGAGGGGAGCGGAGGTCCTCTGAGCTAAGGAATGTCTCAAACACTCGCAAGTAATGAAACTATAGCCATGGGGTGGATCGTGTGGAGGTTGAAGCTGATAAGGCTGTGCCAATGACACAAGATGCAGCTGGAGAGGGGAGTCCTGTGGAGACAGGATGGCTCTGCTCTGGGGCACCTGGGCAAATTTCAAAGGCCATCTGTCCGGTGAATGAACTTTGCTTCATTATCCAAAAATGCATATTAAAGTTAACATCCGTCAATATACTAGCGAAGACTAACAAGATCATGATAATTACATCATTCTATGAAACATCTTACCCCTTCCCATACATGGGTTTTGTAGGTATATGTATTGACCTAGGGGATGGACCCAAGGAAAATGTGTATTAAACAAGAGGGGGCAAGGGGGGGAAGGTGTTTCCAGAGAGTGAAGTGAAGAAGACGGATGCCTCATGGAACCCTTGCTGGCAGGATCAGCGCGCAGGAACCCAGACCCGTGATCTCTATTCCTCTATTCTCTCCATCTCCCTCCTTTCCTTTTTCCCCTTTTCCTTCACTACCATTAAGAAATGCAAGGCATACTGTATTGCTTGCCATGACTTATCATCTACTTAGCCAATTATTGTGTATCCAATTAGTACATTATGGGAAGTTAATAAATATTTGGACTTTGAGATTTGTCTCACCGTTGTCCACTCCATTGGGGATTTACAAATTTGAGCCACTTGTCTCCCTCGTGTGAGCGGGACATGACAGGAACATTTCTGACTGCTCAGGCTGCAGCTGAGCAGCTGCTACTTACCCAGCAGAACCAGTGAGTCTGGGTTGACACTGTACTCCATCTGGTAGGACAGGCTGTTGAAGCTGGTGGAGAGCTCTTGGTGGAGCATTGTGTTTACCCTCTCAGCAGTCACCTCCTTCTGCTGACTCTCAGGAATTTGGAGGGTGAACCAGAAGAAGAAGGTCAGAGACCCCTCCCTAACAGAGAAATAGCATGTTAAATATCCTCTCTTCCTCTCCAGAATCACTGGAGATGCAAACCCCAGAAATTAACCCCCCACTGTTTTTCCATAAAACAGACATATCTGTATGGACTTTCCAGCTCACTACTGTGACCCAGAGAAATCATTCTGAGTGGGGCAGGAGAGCTGTTATGTCCATGGTGCTTGTTAATGATCAGTCCTTTGGGGAAGGAAGCCATTTTATGCCATCTGGCTTTAGTGATGACCATACCTGGTCAAATTAATGTGATAATTAATCAAGACTGGTCTAATGAGAAGTCTCATTTCAGGTAGAAATGACCTTTGGTTACTACTGACCAGGGATTGAAAAGAAGCACTCAAAACTTCATTATCTCACCTCCCAATGGTGACAAGTGGATGATTAATGACTCAATACCTTACCACAAGCCATTAACGCTTGGGCAGGCTCAAGCTGCAGGAGACTGTGACTGGGAAAACTCTTACCAGCTGGCAGATAAAATTGGCTGGGGGAGGGGGAAGAGATGTTGAAACAAACCTTTCTTCAATAAAAAGCTAGAGGAAGAATCGCAAGTGAAACTTTTCTTTCCCCAGTTGAAAATGGAGTTACAACAAAATTGGAATTTTTCTTAGCTGAAGGACAAATTTAGGGGTGTAGTTTTCCACAGGAAAAAAATCAGAAGCAAATGGATACTTCAATCTGGAAGCTATTCCTGCTTTCCTGATCTACTGTGATGACCTGCAGAGCTGTAGTCCCACATCTGTTCTATTCACTGTTACCCTATTCCCAGGTGGACCATGCTTCTTGGCTGGAATACCTTTTCCATGGTGCATTCTGGCCTCCTCCTTCTGGTGCCTAGAATCAGGCCATAAAGTGACTTCTTTGAATTAGACAAATTAATTTTCATCTGCTTAGTTTTTACTGAGAATGCCAAGCCCATGGGGTTTTTTCAGTTCTTCCCAGTTAATTTTTTTCTTCTCTTGAACTTTTGCCTCTCTGAAAAATGTCTCAGTTTTTGCTTTTCATCATGACCTTGGATGAACATTAAAATATCCCCAGCTCTGTCATGCTGGAACCATTCTAGATCTGGACTGCCCAGCCTAGCCTAGAGCTCACAGTAGGGACTGCAGCAGCTTGTCATGGCCAGATTTCAGTGAAACCAGAGTACAATTGACTGGAAGCATTCACACACAAACAAGCAAATATGCTATGGGTAATGATACTCACCCAAAGGCATACACTGTGCTCGAGTTGTAATATTGATCCAGTTCTGTGGCACAAATCAGTCCCTTCAGCTGCAACAAGAATGTAGTCTGATAACTATCGTGCAGAGTTACAGTGGCAAAGGATCTATGGCAAACCCTATGATTCATCCCTCTTGTTGTACAGACCCATCAAGTCTGTCACTTGGATGGGGGTACCTGACCCCTTCCTCTTTCTACTCAGAGGGCCAGCTCTGGTCATGAAATAGCCCTCACCATCTTCTGGAGCTTAGCTGACTCCAACCAGAAGGCTCTGGACTCCACTTGTCCAAGGTCAGGGGAGTACTGGCGATTGAGGACCTGGAGGCTGCCACAGTAAAACTGCAGGACGGCTGGTTCCAGGTGCCATGGTCTGTAGTCTGCCAACAGAAAACATTACTGAATTACCTTGATGATATATAGGAGAGAGGGGTTTACCCCTACGTATGAGTTTGTAAAGATCACACAGAGTCACTAACATGCTTTGGGCTGGGCACTTGCCTTGACTACACCCAACTTCATGGGGACAAAATATGTTGAATTTTTACCTAGGAAATACCATGTTGCTGCAGCAGCTCCAGCCAGCAAAAGAAAGGCTATCCCAAGGGGTATATAGCGGAGCCAGTCACGTGAGTTAGTCTCCAATTCGTCCTTTGAGAGGGAGTTGGTATCTTCCTCCTGTTCCTTGGCCTCCATCAGGGGCATCTAGGGATACAGCACATCATGATCAGGCTGGGTTTTCTGCATCCCTTTACATCCGTCTCTGGAGGTGTTCTGCCATCTCTGTATTCCTCTCCCAAGATCTGTAGCCCCAAGAGATCTGTGTGCTAGCCATCAAAGACTTTGCTCAGTGCAAATGTGAGTAAAATTCCTAATTCAGTGGGAGGCAGGCTTCCAGGACATTGTTCTGTCTACAGCTCTGTGTAATCTCTCAATTTTCAAAGGCATTCCTTGGGTTTTGCTTCTGCCAATACTGCAAATGAGTACAATAATGAATTTCTTCAGAGAAAAAAATTTTGTCCTCCCATGCTGGGAATAGTTTTAAAACTGGTATTTTATTGACCTGGAAATCAATGCAAAAGAGAATCTGTGACCGTAAATACACACAGATGTTGAACAAAACAGGCACAACCTGGGAGCCTGAAGTTGCACTTTGCGTTCTGTGCTATTTTGCTCTTGGTCCCTAAAAGTAAGCAAAACTTGCCATTCCCACCAGACTGTGTGTCCCAGGGCTAAGCCCATGCTGGCACTGACTTTCTAGCTGAGCTAGTGAGGAGAGAGCACCTGCCTAATGTTCAGCCTTCTACCACACTCTGCTTGCGCCAGGGGACACTTCCCATCTTCCTTTGCCCCTTGTCTCTCCCAGGCTGTTTCTCTTGCTTCCTCCTGACTGCTCTCCTCTCAGCCCAACTCTGAGAGTAAGAAAAGCTGTTGTCTAGAAGAGCCACAATCTTGGCTATATCTCACCCACCTTCCTTCCCCTTTCCTCTGCCATCACCCAGTGCACAGCTGCCCCCAAAGGCTTTCTTTGTTTCTGTGGCTGGAGAGGAAAGGGATGTGAATGCATCCATGTGGGAGGAAACAAAAGTCTTGGGGAATGCCTGTGCCCTGTCTACATGTCTGTGAGTCATCTTCTTGCCCAGTGGTGCGTGTGAGCGTGGGGGCATGAGTGCATGGGAGGGACTTGCTGCAGATGTGGGAAGAGGTGGTTGGCCTCATGCACATTTTAGCCCACGTGGAAGCCATGGAGTGTTCATATGATAGGGGCAAGTGGGCTTCTCAGCTTCCTTGCTTTCTCCCAGTTACTGAACCCCAAGCCCTCCAGGTGTGCAACATGGAAACACACTTGCAGAATGTAAGCACAAGGTAATGCACTCTGGAACATTAAACCCATCATGGTGAACATCAGCACTCAAACAGTCAGCCACACATCTGCTTGCTCTAATGCACCCTTCCAGAGGGGCACATGGTACAAACAGGCCCAGCACAGACTGCCCTCCTCTGCTTCTCATGGGGCACCTTTTGATGCAACCCCTGGGGGGGATCTCCACAGTGAACCAGGTTGGGCGGTCCAGGAGAGCAAGGGCACTGCTCTGCTATCACAGAATCCCTTCAGAAACAGCAGGCACAAGCAAACAACCGCAGACTGAGGGGTGGGGGGAGGAGGGCAGGAAGCAGCAGCAGAAGAGCCTCTTTGTTAAAAGATTTGATGGTAGGCACCGGGGTTTCCCCCAGAGCTGCAGACCTACCTTTGAAGCCTGCTGCCACCTGTGAGGCCTGGACCACACCCCCTACGCAAGCCAGCTCACACACGCATGGAGTGTGGGAGAGAGGAGGACATCTGTTTACCCAAGCTCAAGGTCTCCTCAGCGATCAATAACCTGATGCCATGTCTCTTCAACTCGGCCTTTGTCCTGCAGCGTCCTGCTGTGATGGGTCAGTGCACCCCGTACAGTGGCTTTTTTATTTTCTGAAATTGAGGTTTTGGAGGCTTGCAGGGAGAGAAGATCTGCAGGCTGAGCAGGAAAAGCCTGGAAGAAGTCAGGGTAGGAGCACCTCCAGCTGTGCAGAGAAGAACGACCCAGGAGACTGGTGCAGATAGGTTACATTGTCCTCCTCAGGGTACAGGGAGTTGCTGAGCAACTGCTGTATTTCTTAGCTACCCTTCTTGGTCCTATTGGAAGGAGAGGCAAAACGCAGGGTGTGTGCTCCCCAGCACACGGATGAAGCAGGGAAGATGGCAGTAGACAGCAGCTCCGGTTGCTACAGTGGTCATGCAGATGAAAACAAAGCAGTGTCTCTTAATCCCGACCTGCAAGACTCCTTCTGGTCTTCCTGCACTTCTCACAGCCCAGTCTCCTGACACTTGGCTCCATGCACTCTGTTGCACTGCCACTCACTCCTCCCTGAAGCATTTGGTTTTCTTCTAGCCCCAGATACTCCTCAGCCACCTTGCTTGCACCACCTCCTGCTTACCGCCCTGCAGCTCTGTACGTGCCCCTTTGTTTTTCACAAAAAGCAACCATGCTCCAGCTAGAGCAAAGTAAATAGTTATTCTGTCAATAAATGGGTGGAGGGAATGGGGACATGGACAACTCTTGACCTGGGGCTGAGCTTCAGCCAGTGGCATTGATAAGGCTGAGCTCATTTGGGCCAGAACTCATTTGGGCTCATTTTGGCAGCTGGGCAGGTAGAGCTGTTTTCACTCTGCCACCAGTTAGTCTGGGATTGAATGAAGTCCAAAAGCCATTGTTGTAGTTACCTCATGGTGGATTCTAGTAGATAAATGTTAAATGAATATGAAAAGCTGCAGTGTTTGTCTGGGAATGTGTCAGTTTGGTTATACTGACTAACCCATTGCTGTACATATAGCAAACTGAGGCATGGAATGACAGTAAGAAATGCTTTCAGAACAGCCTGAGAGATTTAAGAGACCAGATTTCACTTTTAAAAATTACTTTGAGCCAACATTTCCCCAGATAAGTGAGGACTATCTGCATCTTCAGGCATATATATATATATATATATATATATTTGTATATGGCTTTTCCAAGCTTTCACTATGAGGGCTTGCCACAGTGGGTCAGAACCCAGGTGAGGGTATTTCCCAATGCCAGAGACATTACCTTTTTTGTATCCAACTTTCCTGGAAAGAAACATCCTCCTTCTCTGGTGTTTTCAGCAGAATAAAAAATACAGAATCTCAATCTGATCTATCTAAGCAAGCATACCACATCTATCACCACATGCTTTTGAATCAACCAGGGACCCAAAACCTTGATCATATCTACTTCAGAGGAATTCCTTTACTGCAAGTACCCTTTACTTTCCGCTTCTCCACAGTAAAAAAAAAGGAAGGGTTGTGGGAGGGAGCTGTGAATGATGTTGCCTATTTACAAACAAGGTATCTTGGAAAGAGGGAGATGAGAGATGTGACAGCTATCTTTGCTGTCTCTGGGCTTTAGATAAAGAGAGGACTCATGTCTGTGGCAGTTGGCGCAATATTTTCCACACAGCGCTGGTGTTCAGCTTTGGTTTGCCCTTGGTACTGATGGACACTGTTGTAGCATCTTTCTGTGGTTTTGTGAACCACACACTGTGTGTTCACATTGGCTTGAGAGGGGACTGCTCCCCACATGACATTTCCAAAGAGCTCTTGGCAACCCAGCAGAGAAAGGGCATTGTATCACTGAGAGTGTTATGTCTCTGGTATTCACAACCTGGGTTAGTCACATATGAGACCACATGATCTTGTCTTCCTGGAAGAAAGGTCCAGTTATCACCAGATCTGATGCTGAGCACTTCCTGCCACAGTGTGTCACACATTCACACCCAGCGTGGCTGTGAATGCAGTGCTAACAGCTTGCCAGGTCGAAAGCTGTCAGCATTTTCACAAGTGGGGGGAAAATAACTGAGCCAGCAGGATGATCCTCAGGGGCTTGCAGCAGAGTCCCCTCCAACTCTGCTTTCTGTTCTAGGTGGCCGAATCTCTTGGGGAAGAGAGTAGGAAGAAGGGCTAAAGGTATATTGGTCAGAGCAAAGCTTTGCCTAGTCCCCTATCTAGAAAGACTTTTAATCATTTCCCCCACCCCAAATGACAGAAAAACACCGTAGATTCCTTAATATTCCTTTTATTTACAAGGAGACAATGTTTTTCTTTTGTACTCGTCTTAGCAGCAAGAATAATTGGAAAGCTTATGAAGATCTACATGGGGACAGGATAACCACCAGTAGAGCTAGGATCCTTAGCCCATGTAAGATAGTAAATTGCCCATCATGGGCAAGGGATTCAGTGTCTCTTTCTGAAATCCATCTGAGAAGATTGTCAAAGTACAGCAAAAAGCTGGGCAAGTCTTGTATTTTCTTATCTGGGAAGCTGTGGGGTCTTTTTCACCTGCTGTCTCCTGGAGACAAAGGAGCAGTCCATGTCTGGTTGCAGGTGATGAAGAAGCTGGTGATAAGAGAGGTATAGCTCCCCCCCCCAGCCTTCTGAGCTGCAGGCAGGCTAAACTCCTTCGAGCAGATCTTTTGAGGTGAAATCCAAGTCCGTGGGTGACCCTGTAGCTGGGAATCATAATGATATTCAGGCTGTATAATGCAAGGTCAGGTAATAGTGTGGGACCAAAGGACAAAGAGGAAGCTTGACGCTTGTGCAGACAGAGGTAGGGAAGAATTAGTTCTGGGTGATACTCATAGGGGTGACAGAAATACCAACAAGATCGATATTCCTGATCTTTTTGACATAGCAACTCTTAGATATAACAAATCTTTACCACAGGGCTGGTATTTTCCCACTGCTGCATAGTCCAGAAATATGGTGAGAAAGTGGACAGTACAGATGTTGAATGCAGGAATGGATGTAACCAGAACAGCTTGTCTTCCTTTGCCTTGCCACTTTTTCTTCTGTGTTGCATTTTCTCAACCCAGATCAGCAAATGCAGAGGAAAAAGAAAAAAAACGTAGTCTTTGCTATCCCCATTCTTTGTGAGTGGATTGAGGTTTTCTTTTCAGCAAAAGTGCTGATTTGTGGGTTAGTTTTCTGGGCTCATTCACCACATCTTTGTCACTACTTAGGCAATGGTTTCTCTTGAGCAATGGAAGGAATGGGCAGCACCGTTGTGATGTTTTCCACTAATACAGGATGTGGGATGAACTATTCTGCAATCATCTTATCGTAGTCAAATAATTGTATTTTGCCAGCAGGGCAGAGAGGCTTTCGATTTCATGAAAAATATTGCAGCAAGAATGGGAAATTGTGTGTGTTCTTCTTACTGCCATCATCAGACCTGAGGGAAAGAAGGGTGGGGGAGGGGATTTCCCCAGTATTTTTAACTCAATAATGGGGATTTCTTTTTACATTGCACTGCTTAGACAGCTGACACAGTTGTGGCTCTGAGCTGACCTTAGACACTCAAGTCTAAAGCTGGACTGAGTAGCTCAGAATGTAATCTCTGATTAAAAACAGAAGTGGGGACACCACAGAAAAAATTACACCCTTGCTAACTCAGGAGGAGATGTCTTCATCCCTTTCATCATCAGCCCCAGCACTGACTGGCAGTGCTACTATCCCTTGTACAAAATCTCATATCCACTTCTTCAGACATTTCTCCCTCCCACTAGAGGTTTTTAGGCTGGGATGAGGCAAATGGACCATGTGACTAGTCAGCCTCAAAGCTGAGTGCTATTTTACACCAAGATGGAGAGCATGGAAGTGTTGGCACAGCCTCCTACTGGGAGCTGGGAAAGAAAAAACAAGCTGTTGAGGTTTGAAATGGCACTTGAGCAGTGTGGGAAGGGGTTTCTATGCCATTGGAACCAGTAATAGCAGAGAAACAGGTATGAAGGTGAGTCCTTGTCAGCTTGTATGCCTAAGGATCAGTCATCTACATCTCCATTAGCTGTGTAGCCACTGAACAGCTTTTATGTGCTTTTATCATTCTCCATGTGTTGCTTTACTACTCACTAGTACAGTTCTCCATGCAAAATGTTCTCTCATTTCCAGTGGTTTATTTCACTAACACTTTACCTTGGGAACTAGTGCTACCTATGTAGCCATCCATGAATTTACACCTGGTTTTGCAGACCTCTAGAGTAACTGTTCTCCAGCCTCATTAAAGAACAGTCCCAATGGGTTTGATGCCGAAGTCACATTCATGTCCTAAATAGAAAAACTAGCCTTCCCTACAGAGAAGGCCTTCCCCACCTGTGGGTTTCCTCCAGGCAGATCTTAAACAGAACAATGGTTGTACTGGCTTTGGAGGTCCCTCAGGGAAAGGTAGGCACCAGTGTTTGGAAACTGGCTGGAGAAGGCTGTTCTGCATGGATCTTCATCTTGGCTTTGTCTTAGAGGTGGAGGCTGAGAGAAAGAAGAGGGAGCATGTGCTGCTGGTGTACAGGGGTCAATCAGAGGGCCTTCCTTCCCACTCCCCTCCATTACATTGATAGTATTGCTGTCATGCAGGTCCAGTGGGTCAGGAAAGTCAGTGTCCAGCTGGCACTTTACAACCTCAGCAGGTTGTAAAGCTTCTTTATCCATCACCTTCTCATCCTGTTTCAGAACCGGTGTTGGTGAGGTGCCTTCACTTGACTGGACAGCCCTAGAAATAGCCATGTCCTGCTGGGCTTCACCTTCTCTCTCTTCCACAAAGGAGCTGTTTTGGACACCCCGGGTCACCTTGATACAGTGAATGAAGTTATGGGAAAACACAGGCATGTTCTCTGCCAGTGAGCAGAGATCTGGGGAGGGGAGAGCATGATAAGACTCCCCATTCTCACTACCACTGCCCTCCTGAGTGAAAGGCTCATAGGTGAAGTAGATCTGGCAGGGCTCAATCTCAAAGGAGTTGGAAAGGTGGAAGAAGAAGTAGCCTTGGTTTGTGAAGCAGCTGGATAGAGAGTGCCCACTGGTTTCCAAGGGAGGATCAGGAGTCAGGGTTCCCTTGGAAAGTAGAAGCTGGGATTCCTGGTCATTCTTCTGCATCACCTCAAGCGTGGAGATCTCTGGGGTTGTGCTGTTCACACAGTAGGAAGATGTGGAGAATGGGGAGGAGAGCCATTTCTGATGGGGAAGAAACACAGGAGAGAGACTGTTACACCCAAAGTATAACACTCGGTGATGAACCAAAGGTTTCTTCTCCTGAGAACCACAACAATCAAGCGACGTTTTCTCTGTTCAAGCAAGAGTTGCCAGAGGTGGTGGGGAGGGAAATTCACATTCATGATGTTTTATCTGCAGGATTTTCAGAGAGAATACATCTTTCTGTGACTTTGAAATCAAGACCAGATCTTGCAAGCCTCTGTTTTGAGATTTCACAGAAATCACAGAATAATCTAGGTTGGAAAAGACCTTGAAGATCATCCAGTCCAACCATTTACCTAACATTGAGAGTTCTCAACTACACCAGATCCCTCAGCACTATGTCAGCCCGACTCTTAAACACCTCCAGGGATGGGGACTCCACCACCTCCCTGGGCAGCCCATTTCAACACCCAACAACCCCTTCTGTAAAGAAATGCTTCCTAATATCCAGTCTAAACCTTCCCTGGCGCAACTTGAGGCCATTTCCTCTTGTCCTATCTCTTGTTACTTGGTTAAAGAGACTCAGACTTAGGCTTTTTAAAGCTTTGCTGTCCTCTGGACCCTCTGCAGTTTGTTTCCGTCATTCTTAAAGTGAGATGCCCCATGAAATCACCTCCCACATCTTGCATCTGACACTTCCTTTAATACTGCACAGAATGATGATTGTCTCTTTGCAGCTGCCCATACTCATGGAGAGATTAGGGGAAGGGAGAAAGTGGGGATGGAGAAAGAAAGGAAAGAGACAACAAGAATGCAGAAAACAGCTAAGTGCCATCCACCATGATGGCAATTCACATTAGGAGCAGAGGAAAGGCTCATAGCCAGGAGGAGGGGATCACAGTAGGAAATCTGGGGAAGAGCTGGGCAGCCTAGGACAGGCAGGGAGGGACCAAAGTGGTGTGGGAGGGGATCTGAGAGGCCAAGCTCTCTCCTGCAGGTTCCTTGCTTTCTCTCAGGCACCCGGTTAGGGAAGCAGGGTGCTGAGGTTTACGTGGCTTGCCGTTTATCGGTTCTGTATTTAGAGATGTCTCTGCTGAGTGTCAGGTTTTAGGTCAGAAAATAAAAGTTGAGTGGAGAACCCAGCAGGCACATGTATCATGTGTGCACATGTAGGTCTGACAACTGGCTATCTGTCCTGGGCATGTGCAGATGGACCCTCCTTTCCCTCATTCCTCCCTCATAACCACATGGCTCTATTCCCAGACCCATACCTGAATGTCACCTCCATGAACCGAAATGAGTGGGGGAAAGAATTTCTCAGGGTCTGGGATGTTAATCTTCAGGATCTTCTTAAACCTTGAGAAAAGAAAATTAGAAGGAGGAATGAAGCAGGACCTGATCCTGACCAATCTGGCACTGTGGAGGGGGTAGGAGAGAGCATTGCAGCTCATGGGTACTGCCCTGGCATGGGAGAGAGGTAAAATAAGAACAAGCCTGAGGGCTCTCCTTGCTCTTGAGTGGCCTGAAACACAGTAGCTGGGGGATGAGGGGTATAGAGATGAGGCAGTTAAACCTGGCATTGGAAAATACACTGCCTTTTCCCTGTGGAAGCACAACCAACAGTTCACTGGTTTCTTCCCTGCCTTGGCTGGTCACCTTAACCTCTGCACCTGCTCCCTTAAGACCCTGTCTTGATGAAAAGCTGGGCAGATCTCCCTTGTTTCCAAGCTCCATCTGCTGCTAGCAGCCCCCTCTTTGCTTTGCTGCCACCACAGTGACTCAGAGGACCACATGGCCTGAGCGGGACCATCACTAGCAAAGCTGTGCCACAACTCTCTGCCCTGTTAGCAGTTTGCTGCATGGTATAGCTAGAACACACTGGCCGTGCAGATCATGTGAGTATGCCTTGCATTAGTCCAGAGGCCTCTATTTTACTGGAACCAGTGTGTTGTCATCCTGAGGCAGCATGAAGTGATCTAATCTACTCCTCAATCCCTCAGAGAGGTTGGCTGATTCTGTCAGCTCTTTGCTGAAGCTTTGCTGTGGGATGCTCTGAAGAAAGACCATTCTGGCCCCTGGAGGCAATCAGTGTACTTTCTGAAGCATCAGAATTTGCTAGTTCTTGCATATAAACCACCTTACATCACTGCAGATGCTATTTTTATTCATGCTTGTCTAATCCTTCCTTGGATCTTACCTCAGCATTATCCTCCATCCGGTTCTCCCAGGTTAATTGTACTCTGTGGAGAAACGGGGCCATTTTATGTCTCTCTGTGCCATATAGCTACCACTTCCTCACCCTCATGTTATGACTAAAGGTAAAACACAGTGATCAGTGACTTTCTTAGTATCCATCTTCCTTCAACATACTTTTCCTTCTTTCCTTACAGAGAAGCCATCCAGCTTCTGCTACCTCATCCCTGGGAATATTTCTTCCTGCTCCCTGACACGAACATCAGCACCCTGCTTCTTTGCCCCTGTCCTGAGATGAGAAAAACCTATGGCCATTTCTAACCTCATCATGCTGTCGGGTCAGTCTACATATTATTTCATGGGGTAACCTTGTGAGACACTTTCCATCCTGAATAAAATCACTGTCTAGGCAGAAAAGCTGGCAAAGAGACCATTAAAGCATCATGTAGAGGTTTACCAGCACATAATGAGACACCAGGACTGCACAGATCAAAGAAAGGAAGAACTGTACTCTTCACTCAGGAGTTTTACCTGCAGACCAGATGTCACTATGTCCTGCCTGAGCTCTTGCTGGAGTGTTTAAATGAGAAGGTAGCAGTGCCTAGGCTTGCTTGGTTCTCTCTACTGAGGGACTGCTAAATTCAATAGCCTGCTTTTTAAGAGACAGTTTTGGCACATCCCTGCCAGGGAACACCCATCTAATCCCTAGGCAAAAGAAATGCTGAGGTGTCTGCTTTTAATTCAGTCAGGGCATGGCATCAGGTCACAGGAGCGCCACACAATGCAGCGATGGTGAAACCACATCTTGGGTGGTGATATATTTCCGCAAACAAATGTCAGCCTCAAAATGTTGGGCTATGAACCATATTTTTAAGTAACTCTCTATCCTGAGTAACACCAAGTAAAAATAATCCAGGTTTTGAGAAGACATACAACATACAGAGAGGAAATCTTGATTCTCATTTACCATTTCAGGGTCCATAAGTTAATAAGGAAGGCAGTCCCAATGATCACGAAGATGCAACTGCTCACTATAAGAGCTGGCATGACCGGCTGGGATGTTTCTGCAAAATGAGAGAGAATGGGGGAGTTGCTGTGGAAATTTAGCCAGGATTCTGGAGGTAAGAGCTGCAACCTTTCTATGGCTGTTCAAGGAGCTAAAAGTGGGCCTTTATTATAATTTTACATGGTATTATAAAATTATAACATACAGGGCCTTTATTATAATTTTATATAATAATGTAATATTATACATTATATAGAATTATAATATACAGGTCAGATAAATGAGTTCTGCTGTGTTGTGTAGGATGTCTTTGAGCTGATACAGCTTTCAGAGTCTATTTGGCATTGCTTAAGAGATAATTTATGCTGAACAGCTTGAACTCCCTGTTCATATCCCATCAGCACCACAGCTGGGGGTTGCCACAGATGAGGTGCCACAGTCTACTGGTTGAAGTGTCCATCAACCTGTCTGTCTCATTGCAAAGGAAAGCTTAAAATCAGCTTAAGTGGGATTGGAGATTTGAAACAGCATTATGGGTTAGTGGGGGAGACAGAGTCATGGGGTTCATGGGTCTTTGAGAAGGCAAGAGGAACAAGGGTGGAGATGGTTAGGTGTCAAGGAACTGGCTTCTTTATTTGGAGAGGTGTGGGAAAACTCTAGGAGGCTATGGAAGGTTACAGTTTTCCAGCATATTTTACTACTTGGATTGTAGAATTAGGAGAAAGAAACTGAGTTCCCACAGTGCCAGCACTGCCAGCACTTCTCAGGCTTGTCTGGCATCATCTAAAACTTTTCTTAATCTGTCTCATTCACACACATCTCCCAGTGCACCTTTGCTTGGTCTTGCTATTATATTAGTGCCTGTTTCCTCTGCCTGCCCCCTCGTCTCCCTCCATCCCTAGTGTCCCTTGGTCTGGGCCTGCAGAGGATCTCTGGAGTAACTGTGAGATAGTAGCGAAAAATAAAAGAAGTAGGAGACATTTTCAGGACATTCTTTCTTTGCCTGTCCTTGAGATGTTACTCAGATCATATGGTCTCCTCTGCCTCTGGTATCCTGGTTATTGTTGGGTCTTGGTTGCTATGACAACTGGTTTCGGTTGTATCCTATTCATTGACATCACACACTGTCAAAATTTGATTGCCACAGCAACACAGTGCCCTTTCTAAACATAGCTCCTCTGTTTATAACAGCACCAGGCACAACAGGGAGGGGCTAAGAAGGGGCAGAGTGGGGGCGACATGCAAAGGAATAACCTCTATCTGCTTATTTTTCAGAAAAGAAATGACAGAGACCACAGCCAAAGACTCACCAAAGAGACTTGCTCAGGGCACTGTCTTTCAAGGCTGGAGGTCTCCTCCATGCTGTGGTTCACAGCAACAACTGATGCAAGTCTCAGCAGACCTTTATGGAAGGGACTTAACATGGTCTGTCTCTTCCATTCTCTGTGAGATTTTGCTTTCTAGTCTCAGGTGTCCTTCGGTTTAGAAGCTGAGCACTCTGTTTCACTGCATTTCACTGGTCAATGAACTGGGCCATTTTAGAAAACTGGCTTTATGTTCCTATGTTACATTACCACCTGGGAAAATGTCAGTCCTGGCCCCTGCTTCCGAAGGTCAGATATCTGGCCTTACTACTCTGAGGAAGCAATCCCTGTTTTACATCTTGTGGATTTTGCCTGGCTTCTGGAAGTCAGAGGGGCTGTGGTGGGGTCAGGGTAGTCTTTTCCCTTAAGCCCTGTTGAGGCAGCCTGACCTAACAGATCAGGACTGACAGATTGTTTCCAACCTTTCTATTGTTCTTTGGTCAACACTATCCTCCCTACCCATTTTCCTCCAGCTTCTCAGCCTGCTTTGGTGCTCCTACCTTGTTTTTCCTGAGTCCCCATTTCCCCCTCCAAGTTAGACTGCCTGACTCTGATCCTTACGGTCAGCATGTGTCCTCCACAGTATTGTCTCGCTCCAGTCACTCCACACGCCTTTGTAGGTACTTAAGGCACTTGGCCTTGCACGGACAGCCGCCTCATATTTCAAGTCAGGTGAGAGGCTCTCAAATACCACCCACATCTGGTCCTGCATGATGGTGAAGTTCCTGGCATCCTGGGAGTAGGGAAAAATTAGAGCATCATCAACATCCTGGTTTACAGCCTCATGTGCCCATCTCTTCCAAGGCCCTCAGAGAGAACCTGTCTCAGATCCCTAACCCTGTGCACTGCTTGTTCACCCTGGAGGAAAATTCTTCTTTGCTTTGCTATTTTATCCCTTTCAGCTCTGTTCTGGAGCTGTCTGGATTTCTTTGTGACAACACTGAGTAAAATAGGATTCCCATCTGCCTCCATGTCACCATCAAACACTGGCAACAGGTGACAAAGATAAAAGGGGGGGTGTGTGTGTGTGTGTGTCATCCGCTCTCCAGCTTCAACAAAACCAGTTTTGTCCTGAGGGGAGGCCCAGGAGCAAGTCCTAGGTGATGTAAAGACCAGGATTCATATGGTGACAGGTCCTAGTACCCACCTCTGTACTCACCTTCCAGGCCTGACTCATTGTTCTGTACCGCACTTGGTATTCCCGCTCCCCATCCAAATAGTGAGAGGAAATATTCAGGCTCCATGTTAAGTTGTAGGTGTTTTTAGTTTTACTAACCAGCTGAAGATTTCCTGGAGGCCTCAGCTTTACTGGAAAGAGAGAAGGAGCAGGGCACTCTCTATCCATAACAGAATTTCACCGCAAAGCTCACTGCAGCAGGGTTGGTGTCTTGGCTGTGCTCACAGACTCCAGACAGCCATGGCCGCGTGAGACTGTTAGTGAGTTCCCCCTCTCTCCTCCTCCTTCTTCCCCACTGTCACTGATGGCAAAAGGTCTGTTATCTTTGGCCTATGTTAGTTAGAGCCAGCTCCTCCTGTGAGTCTGTGACAGTGGCCCCTGCAGTCAATGCAATCATTTCCCCCACATGGCCATGCCTACTATCTTGTAGGGATGATCCACAAGGCAATAGTATGGACAGAGATCTACAGCCACAGAGGATGGAGTTACATAGACTGTCTGGGCTGATCCTTCGCAATCCCTGACTCCCGCCATGCCTTCTTATGCCTCACCTTGCAGCAGCTCTATTGGACTCCTTTGTCTCCCTGAGCCAGCCAAACTCATACATCTGGCAAAAATAATGACACAAGCAGATCTTTTTCTCCTGGATTAGTGAGTTGAATCCTTTCAGCAAAGACTGATGGATGCAAAGACTGGCTTAAAGTAGGGTGGAAGCACATATCTGGTAGGAGGGGCAGGGGAAGAGCAAGACTTTCCCTCCTTCTTGCAGCATGAATTTTTCAGGAGGTCAGCTGAGTTGTCATTGCCTGTTTGAAGCCAGAACTCCTAGTGCAAAGCACTGTCATTTAACAGTGTCCTGGATCCAGGACAGGACAGGAAGTGGCTGGCATGACACTGCCTGTTAGAGGTTGACATAGCACTTAGGGATATGGTGTAGTTGGGAACTGTCAGTGTGAGGTTAATGGTTGGACTGGATGATCTTCAAGGTCTTTTCCAACCTTGGTGATTCTGAGATTCTGAGACAAGCCATTCACCATCCTGCCCAGACCACTGAACTTAGCATTGTTGCGTTTTTGTGCTTCTAAATAATACAAAAGAATGGGGGTTTTTGTTGTTATTCAAAGGAAGAAGGCTATTTCAGGAAACCTGAGGAAGGCAAAACAATTACTTAGGCACAAGTGGCAGGAGTCAGTGTGGTTCATCTGTGCTAGTTGTAGCAGGGGACAATGAAAAGACAAGTCTAAAATCAGCTATAGTTTTGCATAGGGGTGGATGGGGAAGATAAATTAGCTATGGGGAAGCTTCAGATTCTGCAAGACAGTTGAGTACTCACTATTTGCAAGTGGACTGAAATCTTCTATCCGCACAGGTATAGACCTATTCTCCCCAATCTGGCAACATACAGACATGGTAAGACGGTCTGCAGTGGTGAAGCATTGAGTCTGCAAGGAAAGTTTACCATTAGTGACACTGAAACCTCATCAATAAGCATTAATATTTCTAAATATTGCCTATGTATAACAGGTTTAGGAATACTTGACAATAAATATGGGCAATATTTGTGTCTGAAAAGCATAAGCCTCAGTGGTGAGTGAGGAACCAAAGATTTATACCTCATGTGACCAGATTTTTTTGTTCATTGGTGAGAAGGGCACAAAATATTGTGATATGCTAGTTTGGTAGGATTGCAGTACGTACTGACTAAACAGGAAAAAAATTACTTTCTATGAGTGACATTTATTGAGAAAAAATATTTTTACTAAAGCATTTTGTGTTCATTGGTAAGATTGAGATGACATCAATATTAAATATTGCTCTTGAAATGCAATGATACTAAAGGGTCACATAAGTCATGTAGCATTAAATAAGCAATAGGGAAATTATCTTGATTAGAAAGATAATATTTTGGAGCTGTTTACCAACCCTGCAATTTGTCTTTGCACATGATGTGCCAATGTAAGAAAGCTTGTCTGTTGTTAGGACTGGTTGTGACTTTATCAATAAGGGGAATTAGCTCATATTTGGGTGTGTTTTTTTCTGAAAACACAAGGACTACAGTAACTCTGTATATGACTGAAGGAAGTACATAATGAGTCTAAAAAAGATTGATTTAAATAAAAAATAATAGCTAGAGGATTTGCATCACCATTAGCTCCAGAGATGTGTTGCTGTTACATCTTGCATTTGACACATCTAACCAGACTTCACAGTAGTTAATGATCTGGAAAATGGTACTGACCTCTTCAAGGAAAATAAAGTCAAGAGGTGACGTCAGAGCTGGGGGTGATGTCCATTCCTCCTCAGAGGAAGGGATTAGGGCCAAACCCAGGTAACTGAGACATGGAACACTGCATGTGATCTGTCTGTCCTGCACCTCTTTTGCATGTGTCAGAACAGCATGGTCCAGCTCACAATAAAGCCAGTCCCCCCTGCAGGGGAACCAACAGGCGTGATGCATATCAACAACACACAACATCAAGCCTAACTCCAGAACTGTAGTCATGGATTAAGTTTAGGCTTTCTATACTGCTCCTGGGTGTCACACTATTTATACACCCAAAATCCACATACAAATCCTTTCCACCTTGCCATTAGCCAGGACATTCCAGATGAATTACTTACATTACTGTTTTTGCTGAAGGTCTTGATGCATCTCCTCAGTCCTGTCATGTTTTCTGCCTTGGGTAACTCACAGTGCTCAGGTAAAGGAACTAACCTGGGTTTTAAGCAGAACTCCAGTGAGCTGGGGAGGCTGTTTTGCATTAAACTTTATGTAACACTAAAGGCATTTTGAAGCATTTTGCATCCTACCATATTTGCTCAACAGGCTACAACAAGGATGTAATCGCACTTTCTCTCTCCACTGCATCATTCAGACAAATTTTATTTGTTATTTCAAGCCAAAGATAACAGTAGGTTTCCAGTTTCCAAGTCTTCACAAACCCCTCTTGCTACTTTCTCTGTTTTCTGTCAATATCAGAGAGCATGCAGACCTCAAACACATCTGCTGCCCACAACTGCACTAACGTGGCCCTGGAACACAGGTTCCTGCTTCATCTCCTCTATGGTTTACAGGTCTCCTTCAAGTAGGAGACCTGAGCCCTGTAGGATCTCAGGTACTGAGTGAGATGTATCTTCTGAACCAGGTCACATCCCAGTCAGCCAGGACTGTATGTCACGCTTGGCAGCACTACACCGTGACCTCTATTCTGCTCTGACAAGTGTGGCTGGACAGCCTAAGCTGAGCTATGGCACAGGGGGGCAACAGGGTAGGAGAGCATCCATGTGCTTTCAGCTGAGAGGGTAGACTGAGCTGCCTGCTCCAGGTCAGATCAAGACTGATGGTAGGGAGAGGTGGTGTCCTAGAGCCCTGCTCAAGCAATGACATAGTTCCAAATCCAGCCCAAATTCCAGCCCTAGTCTCTAATTCACACCCATGGAGCAACATAAATGTTTTGGCTTTCTAGGTCCATGCACCACAACCCACAATATATTTGCCCATCTCACCTCGTTAGAGGTGTCTTTATGACAGTCACAAGCAACCCACCCACTGCAAGAATCACACTGAGTCACTCCTTATGACAGGCACCCAGGGAAGCCCTTGAGGGAGGCTCCAGCTGTCATGCTTGGAGACCACAGAGACTCGGCCAGCCCCCAATGCAGTACTGGCTACACACCTACCCCTCTGTGGGAGAGGAAAACATCATAAATTGAGAGAGATGAAAGGGCTAGGGGAGATAAGCGGAGCAATATTTTCCTTCATTTATTATTACCCAGGGTGCAACATCCAAGCTCATCCTGGCAATGGTCAAATGGCCTCTGCATAACCTTAATTCTGCTCTCCTCCACCCCCATCTCTATACATTGTCCTTCCACTGAAATACCTTTCAGTCCAGAGGACAGCTACAAAGGAAGAGGGATGTTTTGGAAAATGAAGCACAGACAGAGCTATGGAGCTGGAAGATGGGCTGTGCTAGACAGTTTGGGACTGCCAAACACTGAGCAATAGCCCGCATCTCAGCCCACATGGGGTTAGTGACAGAGTTCAAAACAAAGCCCCTCAGTTCTGTGATTCCACTACAGCTGGCCTGGGGAGGGGGAGTCTACATTTTTGTTAAGCAGTAAACTTTCCAGGACAATTTTCATTCAAAGCATCTCTGCAGTCACCCACCTGTCACAAAAAGCTAACTTTGATAAAATCTCCAGCTGGCATGGTGCTTCAACCAGGTCCCTGCCTGGGTTCCAGTCACAGAAGAGAGCTGCCCGCGAGTCGTACCAACAAGTTAGGCTGGAGGCGCCTGCCAGCAAAGAAGAGATGGACAACAACGTGGCTGAATTAGCAGTGACGTTTGGCATTAACCATCACCCTGGACAATTCTGCCCCATCCCAAGTTACAGCCTGACTCCTCTGCTGGGTAACTCTCTCCAAGTAAGAAAGGCAGAGCCACTCACCTTTCTATGTCCTTGGAGGCTGATGTACTCATAAGAGACCTGTAACTATTGCAGCCTCCTCTGACTGTATGTTACAACATAGCATTGCAGAGCAACACACTGTGGCAGACCCCCCACTCCAGCTGACCACCCTCCCTGCTCGCCCAGCTGGCATGGGTGAAGCGAATCACTTCTTACCTTGTGCTGAGTCTGATGCCCACAAGAGAAACGTGAGGCTGAACAGCCAGAGGGGACACAGAAGCAGCAAAGAGGGCTTCATCTGTACTGGTGACACACTGAAAGAGAGAGGACGCCCCCCCAGCATAGCTGAGCAATTCAAATTAGGAAGATGTCATCTCACAGGAGGTATCCACTGTCTTAGGGCAGGGCTCAAAGCCAGTGCCGTTCTTCCAGGTTCAGAAACTCATACTCCTTCTACTCCAGAGTCTGTGCTTTTCCCTCAGCAGCTCACTGTTTTCCTGCCTTGGGTCCTTTGCTCAGCACTGAAACTGTTCACAGTGCAGCACAGATAGGCTGTTTGCAGGAGTAATGCCTTCTGGAAATGTGTGTGAGAGTGCACAACAGTCCGCATGTGTTGTTTCAGGCTGCTTGCTGACTCAGGTAGAGAGTGCTGCCTTGGTTGCACACAGCTTGTGCTTTGAAGAGCTTCTTTTTTTTTTGTAAGCTCTAGGGCTGAAATAACTAAGTGCTTACTGAGTAAGAGGGGTCTGTAGCTGCAACTGACAAAAGTTAGTTGCAGAGCTCTGCTTAGGAGGCAGATTTTGAACGCCTTGTTTGGGACAGGGTGGGAAATCAGGGAGAAGTTTACCAGGTTCTGGAAAATCAAGGCTTTACCATATCATAAAATATTACATAGTCATGCACAAACCATGCACCATCCTTGCCAAGTAGACCCTGCACTGCCTTGGAAGGAGTTGTGCTTTTTGGTGTAGTGGAAAATTTGGGCTTTGTAATTAGGAAACTCTGCAGCACCCCTCATCCACCCATGGCACCCAGGGAGACTTCTTGTCTTACAAAGCCTGTACAGTCATGCTTCATATTAGACAGACTGGGCTTACAGGCTTCTCATCCAAGCCTCCTCCTCTCCCCATCTATATGGACATCTGTGCCTTGAGGTCTGCCTCTGCCCACAGGAGAAGCAACCACCCTTACCTCTCAGCAAGCCTGCAGCTCAGGCAGAGCTGAGTAAAACAAGACAAGCGTCCTGCTAGACCCTGCTAGGACTGCCTGGGGAACGAGGAGAGGGTTTATAAAGGACTGACATGAGGCATAATACCGATTCCCATTGTGATAAAAGATTAGGTTCAGATGAAGAAAAACATGACGACAATGCATTAACAGACAAATGGAAGAGAAAGAGAGAAAAAGAAAACAGGCAGAGTTGATGTGAGATGTGGGTTATGATTTGAGAGGACTGTGGAGAGACAGAGAGATAAATATGCGCCCAGACCGCCCCAACGGCAAGATTCAGTTTGTCAGACTGAAACTCCTTCCAAGACACTTTTCAGATCAGCCACCCCCGTGTGGGAGAGAGCTGGCATTGCCCCCTTTACCTTCCAGCTCCAGGCAACCAGTGGTGTAGATGAAGGGCGTCCCCAAGGACCAGGGACCAGGTCGTAGGGTTGGATGGAAGCAGGTGCTGAACTGAAGCAGGTGCTGAATGACAAACAGTAAGGGGAATGGGGAGAGGGGAAAGGGAGAGGGATGGAGGAGGATATATCCTAGCTCAGTGCATGTCCAGGTGTCAGTCAGGGCTGCTGGCATGAGAGATGTGTCTCCAGACCAGCACTTCTGCTGCAGAGCTGTTCCTCTTGTACGTGCGTGGTCTCTCTCTGTCTTCTCCCTCTCACCTTTGCACAGGAAGCTGCTGCTTGCTTGCCTTGTCAGACTGAGACGAGGGCCCTGAAGTATCGAAAAGGCTAGCGAGGCCGAGAATAAAAAGCCCCAAACCACGTCCTACTTCCTGCTGGTAAAGCAATAGGTGCAGAAACAAGGGTGGAGGGATCAGGTGTTAGCTTATAGTGCTCAGATATACTGGGACCAGTTTGTAGCTATTGCTGGGTAGCAAAAGAGAGAGAAGGACCTGTCCTCTTGGGACACTGGCAAGAGACCCATAGCTTCCTCTTTCAGACACCCAAACAGATCATTCATATCACTCTTGGGGTCTGGACATGTGCAAGGATCACTTTGAAACTGGGGATAGGCATCAATCTACAGTAGAAATACCGTAGACTACTTTGTGAAAAATAATGTGAGCTGTTGACCTAAGCAACACCAGAATGAAACCAGCCTCTACATCAATGCCCCAGTTTCAGAGGACCCATCCTGGGTCAGAGCAGGAGTGGAATGAGGGCAGTGCTAAGTGTGAGCAAGCTTGAGGCACAACCCTCACACTTGCAGATGGTGTGACACCACAGGAACAACACCCATCCCATGGCCTCCCTACCCAGCTGAGCACCCCAGTTTCTTCACAGACAACAGAATCACCCGCTTTGATCTGAGCCTTGCAGCTAGTCCAGACAGGCAACACCACCCCACAGTAGCTGCAGTGCCTGTTTGGTATGGCTTGTCCATTCAACAGGCCAGACAGGGATGCAAAAATATGTCCACCTTCTTCTAAAGCTTCATGTGCCCTCACTTTCACAGACAGATAACCCCTCATAGGCCCTGCAGGTCTTGTTTAATTTTAGAAGATCCTTTCACCACCGGATATGCCTTCCCCAGCACGCTTTGCCTTCACATTCCAAGCCAAGACAGATGTGCAAACACAAATCCACAGCCCAATGGTTGTCCAGTTCACAGATAGGTATGCACATTCATATGTGTCCCTGCACACCTCTCATTTTCCATACACAAATACAATTCTCTGAAGTGCAGCACATCACGTTTCCTGTCTGGTCTGGTCTGTACAGAGATGACCACTGGTGTGGGGCTAGATGACAAGAATATCCTTTTACACACACAGTGGTCACTGCACTATGTGCTCCTCACCTTTCTCTCCTAGAGCAGCTCAAGGCCCATGCTCAGACCTGGCAAGCAGATTTTGCTGACCAAAAGTTGCCAGAGGTTAATGCCAAGTCTCCAGACTGTTCCTTTTTGAGGACTATAAACCTGGAGGATGGTGTCTCCTTTAACAGCAAAGGGATCTTGGTTTCAGGTAGTGGAAAAAGGCTGTGGGAGAAGGAGGAATTTTTTCAAGCACTCAGTTCCTCACCACAACATGGACCAGGAGTCTGAGAGGTGTCTTCTGGATGCTCTCACTACTCATCTGAAGACTCTTGTTATAGCCACCCTTTGTAAAGGCAGCTGGGGAATCTGACCAGCCTGTCTCCGTTGAAGAGCAGCAGGGAAGAGGATGGGCTGTGTGCTCTCCTGCTCTGCTATCACTGACTGTGGTAGCTGTGCCTTGGAGTCTCCCACTAGAGTGGAGCTGTAATGGCATGTGTCATCAGGGCACAGCCTGCCTTTCCCAGGAACTCTTAAAATGAATGCAGCTTACTCTGGCACAGAAGTGCCCAGCTGAAGCAGTGAAGTGCTCTGTAAGTAATTTTGTGGTATCACCAGTTCTGCAGCTGCAATGGAGTAGTCATGTTAACAATCATTTTTCCCATTTGTCCTTCAGAATGAGAAATCCGTATCTTCTGTCAAACCAGAGATAGCTGTGAAAAAGCAAGAGCACAAAGCACCCATTTTTTTTTTTTTGTTCAGCTTATAAAAAAAAGAAAATCCCCACCAATTCAGGTCTTTTTTTCTTTTTTCTTTTTCTTTTTCTTTTTTTTAATATGTAAGATTCAGATGAGGTTGTTCATGCGCTGTGGTACCTAAATTAATGAAAAAGGAAAACTTAACATGTAGCTAGTCCCTAGAGAAAATTAGCAGCTGCTACAGTTGAAAACAAGGATTTATTTGGTCAGCGAATTCACTGGAGACATTTTTTTTCTAGATCTCGATCTCTATAATAGATTCTTATGTAGATTTTTTGATATTTAGAAAGGACTGATGTCACATTGAAGAATTACTCAGCAAGGGTCCTAATGGAGAGCCAGCTCTCCTCTATCTAGCCACCTTTGCTTAACAGTAGTAAGGGATATACCTCTTTGTCAAGTGTGACAGTAATTGATTGACTTTTCCAACACTGTGGAGGGAGGGGTAATGGTCTGACAAATCAGCTAACAGACAGCCAAACACCAATGTATGGAGACAGAGACACTGCCTCAGCATGTTTGATTTCCATTGGAATCACAGTTTAAAAT
This sequence comes from Athene noctua, assembly GCF_965140245.1. Lineage (NCBI taxonomy): Eukaryota > Metazoa > Chordata > Aves > Strigiformes > Strigidae > Athene > Athene noctua. The sequence goes on from NC_134039.1 coordinate 29,329,178, forward strand.
GTACTAAAGCAAAAACTGTGTGGCATAAGTAAGAAAGGGTTTCCTACATAGGCATGGTATGATTGTATCCAGATCCCATCTAATACAGACAAACACACTTGCTGTCAGCACAGTTTTTAGACTTGATTGTGCTACTGAGAATTTGGCACATTGTTAGGAATGTGAGAAGCCAAACAAAACCACGTTGTCAGCAACACATGAGAGGTGTTCTTGTGATTACCTTCCTGTCCCCATAATGGTGACTGAGATGGGTGAACTCAATAGTCAGCATTGTTGTTCAGTGATAAAGCAGCAGGTAAAAGTGTGTGTGGGAGGTTTGGTTAAAGGCATTGTTTGGGCCAGATCGGTGTTTCGGGGGCAATGTAACTTTTAAAAATCCTCAAGGATGGGGCAGGTGCTTATGCACAGGCTCATCTTTTTCCTCTTGTTCTGCTTTTGTTAGAGAAGAGCAGTGCTGCTGAAACTTCTTATTTTCAGCTGCATGTCCACTGAGAGTCTCTGCAAAATGTCAGAGGTAAACAAGAGAACAGAGAGAGTGAAGAGGCGTGAAGAGCAAAAGTATTACACGGTGTGAAAATATCCCAGGATTCATCAACTCATTAGCTGTCATAAGGCTAGCCATATCCCTCCCCTTTGCTGTCTCTCAGCTGGGACTGGAGTCTCAGGCTAACTGGGATGCCTTACCTGTGGTTTACAAACCACTCAGTTCACCAGGGGTGAGCTCAGTGGAGGGCTCAATATATTTATCTCTGTGTCCTGTCCCCACAGCACTCTGGGGTGGAGCAGTGGGAAGGGTGCAGAGCCAGCAGGAGGTGAGGGGATGAAGGCAGAGATACCCTGATGGCCACCAAAATTTGCTTCCTGACAGGATACACTGTGAAGATCTTGAGACGCTCTCTAGGTTAATTCTGGTACTTTCCAAACAATGTTCTTTTAACTATAACCTTTATATTGAATTTCCTGCCATTTGTATACGTGCACTTCTCAAAACTATGATGTTCTACGTCTGCTGTTCTTTTCCCCTTAAATTGTGGTTCTACTCTGAAAAAAGTGTAAAAATGGCCCCACAAGAGAACCACTGTTTAGTGTATCAGTGAGGTCTTTATTGAACTTGTTCATGTTATCAAACTAAAAAAGGCTTTGCTTTGTGTCAAAATGTCAGCCTTGGGCTGACACTAAAGTGTTTTTTTTTCCTCCGACTCCATCAGCCCTAGGGATACTGCTGCTATAGGCTTAAATGCTGCCCTCAGGTTAATCTCCATCTCCATGTTTAAGTGGAGAGGCATTTAAAAGCAATGGAGTTTAAATTCTGGGATCAGGTACTACCAGTGGAGTAACCATGCCGAGCAGCAAGTGTTAAACCCACATACACAACAGATGATATTCCTGAGTTATTTCTCTTCCAACTTCTGTCCCACAGAGAGTGTCTGATAGATCTGTCTGATAAAAGTAGAAGACATCAGGTATACACACGAATACACAAAATGTTCAAAAGTAGGTATTTCCTAGCCCTGTAGTCTATGGAAGAACATGGATAAAAGCAGTAGGAAGTCGAGGCATTTGCAGGCACTCTCACCTGTGCCAAGTCTGGGGTCACAAGAGGGAGAAAACAGAAGAGGTGTTCACTTTAACTCCCTGACAGTGATGGTCACAGGCCCAGAGAATTGAGGAAAAAAGGGTGGGAGGAGAAGCACGCTACTTTCGAGTAGTTTCACTCTTAGCCTGTCTGGCTGTGAAGACACAGCTATGAATTCATGAGCATGAGCATGGGACAGTCACAAGATGCCCCCATTCAGGACTTGAGCCCTGGATCCTCATTATGTTTGGGTTGAACTAGACAGTGTCAGGACTTCAGTCTGCAGGGCTGGAACCCACACAGCAGACTTAAGGCTTGAGAGAGCTCCTGAGTTTAGTTGTCTGCCTCCCTGATGGTGATTGTGGTGCCACAAGGGCTGCTGAGACCTCAAGTCCCTCCCTAGAGACACTAATGGAAGGCCTGGGTTGTCACCCTGGGCCTAACAGTCTGTGTCCCTCAGTACCCCTGGGCTCAGCAACATGAAGAAAGGCCAGTATTTATGCCCTTGTCCGAGCCTGTGGACATAGTGTGTGAGGCACAACAGGTATCTGAGCCATCACAATGTGGCAAGCGATCTGTGTCAGCTGAATCATGCTGTCTGCATATGCAGATGGCTTAGCCTGGCACACCTGTGATGGAAAACTCACCAGTGTGAACTGTAAGGAAGGTGGTGTACCCATGGGACTGTCAATGTATTTGTACAGTTCTCACATCCTCTCTGCATCTCAATTTCCACAGCAGAGAAAGGGCGTAAAGGACATCTTCCCATCTTCTTCAAGAACTGAGATTCACAGACCAGGTACCAGATCCTGCATTGTGTGCAGGTGTTCACTGCCCAAGTCTGTAGGGACATTAATAACTTCTAGTTTTAAAACGTGCCTGTTCAAGTCCCTGAGTGTTCCCCTGGTGTTGAATGCTGAAGATGCATCACCAGAGTGCCTACTGAACTTTCTCACTAACCTGTATCGAAGAGGGAGTGCCTGTGCAGGTTGTATGATCTGCAGGAGGGCAGCACCGGATTCAGAAACCAGCCTTACACCAAATCTGTGCCTGAGCAAGATAATGAGCTGAATGCTGGTTGATTTGCTATTCAGCAACAGCAACTGCTCTCATCCTTGAGGGAAATTATTACCTGTTACCTGGGTGGTCTTGGAAAGATAAAGCCCTGCTCTGTTTTGCAGCCTGATAATTGTTACATCTCTCTCTAAAGTTAGAGGGGCTTGCGTGCAAATGCTTGACAAGTCTAATATGAAGCAAAGATTGCTTCTTGGACTTGATAAATTGAGGAGAATTCAGAGATTGGTTGTACATTCAAAATTGCTTGAAGGAAAGACATGATACTGCAAGAACATTCTTGAGAATAAACCCTCAAGTACTTTGATTAGCAAGTCTTGCTCCCAATTTAATCACATTTACCTTTCTTCTCTAGAGGAAAAAATAGTTACAACAACCACTCCCACTCCGCTCAGAGCTCTTTTTGCTCTTTCTCTCTTTTCTTACCTCTGTGCCTGAGCAGTTTCTAGAAAAAGAAGTTAATTAGATTGTTGATTTTGTTTCAAAATATGCTTGATGATGTCATGTTTATCCAAAGCACAACCCCCCGCTCCCCCTTAAGCCCTTCCAGGGGTTACTGAATTGCAACTATGGCAGTTTTTACTTTTCATGTCATTAAAATGCCTGAACAGAAATTACTTGTTTGGAGGCGCTGCCTGCCTCCCCACAGCTCGGTGCTCAGGAATTGCATTCCTATCTCTCCCCTGGGATCAGTCAGGAGACCCATTTTTTTCCCCTGCTCCATGGTTTCCCAGGTTCAGCACCCCCCATTTGTCCCTCTTATGTCACTGCTCAGCAACAGCGTGGCCAGCAGGGACAGGGAAGGGATCTGACCCCTGTACTCGGCACTGGTGAGGCCGCACCTCGATTCCTGTGTTCAGTTTTGGGCCCCTCACTACAAAAAGGACATTGAATGACTCGAGCGTGTCCAGAGAAGGGCAATGAAGCTGGTGCAGGGTCTGGAGCACAGGTCGTACGAAGAATGGCTGAGGGAGCTGGGGGTGTTTAGTCTGGAGAAGAGGAGGCTGAGGGGAGACCTCATCGCCCTCTACAGCTACCTCAGAGGAGGTTGCAGAGAGCTGGGGATGAGTCTCTTTAACCAAGTAACAAGCGACAGGACAAGAGGGAATGGCCGCAAGTTGCACCAGGGAAGGTTTAGACTGGATATTAGGAAGCATTTCTTTACAGAATGGGTTGCTGGGCATTGGAATGGGCTGTCCAGGGAGGTGGTGGAGTCCCCATCCCTGGAGGTGTTTAATAGTCCCCAGTGCTGAGGGATCTGGTGTAGTTGGGAACAGTCAGTGTTCGGTTAATGGCTGGACTAAATGATCTTCAAAGTCTTTTCCAACCTTGATGATTCTGTGATTCTGTGCTCCTAAATCTTCCCCACGTCAGGAGGCAGAAAATACAGTGTGAAAGGCAATGGCCACAACCAGTGTGCAGGGATGGAAGGAATGGAAGGGAAGGGTGAAGTCCAGGTCCACAACCTGACCCAAGGACTTTAGGGCACTTCACTCCTCCAAGTGATGTACTGCCTTGCGAAACAGATCAGCCCAAAGGGCTCCTCATTCCTCCTGAGAGCTCACCTGCCAGAGTTTCAGCTGTGGGCTTGATCCTCTGAACACTTTTCCTCCTGGGGAGCCCTTTTCTGAGGTTAACTGTCTGCAGCTTGAGAAGGCTTTTGGGTATGGCTGCACACAATTGAAGATCCCATTTTCTGGCTGTGGGGGCTGTAGTAAGAAAGGCTGCTTGTTACTGGAGATTACTAACCAGATCCTGGTGAACACTGCCAGACCACCACTTGGAGAAAAGACAAGCAGTGTGGAAATTACTATTTTCCCCACTATGGTCTCTGAGGAGCCTGAAGGTGCTCCTTGAGAGATACGACACAGAGCCCTTTACATGTGATATATTTCAGGTTCCTTCCTATAACAGAAAGCCCAGGCCACATCTCACATCTGCCCCATTGACTGTGCTTGTATTTTGGAAACAGGATGTGTATGTCTCAGGGGAAATGGGACTTGGTCACTTGAGAGAAAGACAAGAGCAGGGTGCCACTTTCCTCTTCTGTTCCTGAGAGTGGCATGCATGCACAGGAGGGGAATGCCCCTTTGAATATCACCATTCCCTGTTGCTGCAGTACCTCTCGCATAAGAAGAAGGAAAGAGCACAGAGCATTGAAGCAGTTCATCATTTCATCCTCCCTCTCCCTGCGGCTCAAAAGAGCAATTGCAGACCTTGCAGCCAGCACTGGGCTAGGAGGGCTTTTTTAGGCAGGGTGCCGTGCCCCGCAATTGGGAGCAGGCTGTGGAGAAGGTGTGGGGGGGGCATGCCCTCTGCCTGCACCTGTGCACACATTCATGCACACAAACACAAACACACACACACATGCACACATAGCTGCCGCTGAGTGGGGAGACACCAGGGTACATCAAGCACTTGGCTCCACTCAAATGCTTACCCTGGAAACAGGCCAAGGACAATACGTGTACAGGCACCAGGGTCTCTTCCCTTAGTCATGGTCTATGCAGGTGAGACCTTAATTCTAAGGGCAAATTTGCACTGTTGCTTTTATGTTTCAAGGACAAGGGTGTCAGTACATTTCCCCAGTGCTGACCTTCCCTGCAGCCCAAGAGAAAGCACCCCTCCTTTCTTCCTACTCTCCCCACCCCCTTTGCAAGCAGTAGGTTCCTTCATCAGAGATGCTCAGTGTCCAGAGGGAAGGTTGCTGTTGAAAAGGACTGCTTGGGGCTTTTTTCCCTTTGGTCTTGGAAATTATGCTGGCAGCTTGGTGCAGTATCTCTCCCTCCTTTCCCCTTCTGCTACCTCAGCCCCTGCAAGGGGGGAGAAAAAGCGTGGGCTGTGGAAGGAGTTGTGGTCCCCAGATGTGTGAATTGCTGCTGGGTAGAAATAGCACACCACGGACAAACAGCAAAGCAGCTCAGCTGAGAGCCATCGCTTTGGGCTTGCGTCACTGACCTTTTCCTCTCGCCCTTCTCAGTCCTCACCTGGCCCTCCCACCACTTCCCCTGCACTTTGCACTCAGAGAGCTCTCTGCACAGTGGTTTGCAATGATGAGGAGGGCTGGCACAGGAGTGTAAAGGAGGGGGGAAGTGGAAAAAAGCAGCCCTGCAGCAAAGAGAAGGCAATGCATCGATCCTCTCTCCATTTCTCCAGAGCTTAGGTTGCCACTCTTCAGGACAAGAGAGTCACAGGCTGAGACAACACACCACTGTCCCTGACTGGTCTAGCCATTTTAATGAAGGCACAGCTGTTCTGCCTCCACAGCTGGCAGGGTTGGGGATGTGGGAAGAGAAGCAAGCCTGTCCTAGGGTCAGAGGAGCGCTTCAGACTCTGGTATATCATGAACAAATGGAATTTAAAAAAAACATTTCAAAGCCTTGCGGGACCAAGCTTGAAATGTTGTACCACTGTAAAAGCCTGCATAAGTCTTCTAAAGAGTCAGACAGTGTCACCAGCATACCACATGGAGAGCGGCAGGAATCGTGGCAAAGCAAGGACTTGGGAGGTGTTTTGCACTGTGCATGAAATGGTAATTCTGTGGGCCTTGGCTCAGAAGATCTGCTGAATTGCTGCCTGTGACTTCAGGGGACAGGGCTTGGTTACCTGGGAAGTCCTTTCCAGTGATCTGCCCCATTCCACTACTTCAAGAGAAGAATTGAGGACACATGGAAAAAAAAAAAAAAAAAAGTGTCTGTAGGGGGGAATGGGAGGATGGCATAAGCCCAGAAAAGCATGCATGGAGCAAACAGGAGAATGCAGCGACCCTCAGGCACCCCATGGAAGATACTTTGCTCAAGCCTTGCTTTAGTACATTGTTGTGTCAAACACCTGGAGGGTAGTTTGGACTTCAGAGTAGGGGACCAGAACAGTGAAAATTATGCCTGCAGGATGTGTGTCAGTTAGATAGGAATCCTATTGTCCTCCTTTTTATCCCTGGGCACTTTCTTCCCCTGGCTTATTTGAAGCATTTTATCTGTCCTTAGTAGCAACCAGTGAGGCTTGGACTCATCTGCTGCCTCAGAGGTGCACTGCAGTTTTCATTGTCTGGACTCCCTGGCAGTCGAGGCACTTCAGCAGCTTTAAGACTGATACAGGTCAGCCTCACTACTCGAAGACATGGATGCAAGTATGTTCATGTGAATCAAGAAACAACCTAGTCCTTGCCTTCCACTCATCCAGGGCTGGATTCCCAGCCTTCCCAGGTAGATGGGGAACCTTGTACTCCTTATCTTCTCCAACCCAAGAGCTCTCTATCCTGCTCCCTTCCATTTTAGCCACTGTAAACAGAATCTGGGAAAGGTGGGAGATTTTGCAATAATTCCCCAGTCATCTCTGAGTTGTGACACAAACTCAAGAGATGGGACAGTCTGTGGGTTGAGAAACTGTCAGAAGCCTCAGATTTAAAACTTCTGCCCTGGCATTCACAGTGGTATAACTGCAGGGAGAGACATCACAGAGGTCTTGTGGGAAAAGAGGTGAGGGAGCTGTGCTTATACTGAAGAGGCTTGGAGCCTCAGCCCTCCTCTACCCACCTCCTGATAGCATCTTCAGAGTGAGACACGTTCACAAAGGGTGACAGTTTCCGTTGGCAGGAAAGTGAGAGATGTCCATATGGGGCTGGTACGTGCATGTGTATACATGTGTGGGTGTCATAGCAGAGTGCACATCGAGCTGGCCTCTGAAGCCTGGCATGGTTCAGCAAATGCCCACTTTCCCATTGTGATCAGAGGAGGGCCATGCTACCCATGCAAGGTGCTGGAACAATCGCCCTTGGCAATGCAGCTGTGCCCCACAATCCACACAGCCATGGGCAGGGTCCACATCCAGCCCTTTGGGCCCAACAGCATCTCCCAGCCAGCAATGGGAAAGGGAAGGTGAGAAAAAGGAGATCTGGGGCAGGTTCAGCCCATTGCTGGCACCTGGCTGTTATGCACTGGGTGGAGGGAGGCAGGGGCTCTGCTTGCAGCACTGGGTAGTGTTGGCTGGGGTGTTGCATCACCCCCTTTCCCTCCCTGGACTCTGGGACATAAATATGGCTGAGGTGTGGGTGAAGCAGTTGTCTAGGTGCTTTGGGAGGGAGCAGGCTGGAGCAGAGGGGAAACAGTGTGGCAGCCCTCTGAATGGTTCACAAATCCCTGATGTGGGGCAGGCCCTGCACCGTGGCTCGAGGGGCTGCCAGAGACATTTCCCGTGGCTGCCCCACCTGTGATCAGGGGAGATGTGGAGCCAGGTCCTACTAACCTGAGCCCCTGCTTTCCCTGGTACTTTGGGTGCAGGCATGTCCACCTGTGCCCATCTCAGTGCCCCCAGTAGGGTCAAAGGTCTTCTTTTATATTACTTTTCTTGCCTCGCTTCTCTCTTCTCCTTTCCCACAACTATCACAGGGCAAGGAGCAGGGCCTTCATCTTCTCCTGAGCTGGCCCTGACATGCACTTTCTTCCCAGAGACAGCATCATATCCTGACCTTTACCTCCTCTCTACCTGTTCTCTCCACTCCCCCTTCCCCCCCTCCCACTTTCATACCTGTAAGACCACAAACCCGCAGGAAGCCAGTTTAAAGAGCCAACCCCTTGGAAGATACCTCGAACAATCTTGAGACATGGCCACAGAGCCCTTTGCAACAGAGCCTGGGCCCGTCTTTCAGCAGAAAAGAGAGGCATGGCCCCGGGGGTAGTGCTGTAGCTGTCCATCCCAGGGCATGCTTCTTGCTTTACCCAGGAGAGAGGCTGTCACCAACCCCAGGCTCACATAACAGAGGGCAGCCCCATTGCATGAAAAGGACTCGGTCATGGGGTGAATGAAGTGAATGGAGATCTCGTGGCCTTCAGGGCATGGCTTCACCCACAGGCAGGGCAGCAAGGCTGGTCTGACCCGGTCTAGCCCTCATTCCTTCAGCAGCACTGCAGGGTCAACCTTGCCTGAGCTGAGCCTCACCTACAGCAGCTCCCCAGTCCGGCATCCATGGTGTGATGGATGACACTGGCTACAGACTCCATCTTTCACCATGCATTGTAGCCCCAATCGATTTTGCTGAAGAGACTCATCGGGTGGCATTTTCCTCTTCAAGTGGGAAGGCTGAAGGATTACATCATAGAAAACTTTTCTAGAACTTCTGGCTACACATTTTCACTTCTCCCTCCTCCCTCACTCCTCTCCATTTGTAAGTGTGACAAAGTCACCTCCAATCTACCAGCATCTCACCTCAAGGGGCCAGGAACATGCACAAGTGCAACATGTCCTGGGGACAAATTTCTGTCTGCTTCCTCAGAAGTAAATAAAAACCACAAAGAAATACGTGCTCTGACCTGACAAGAGTATTTGCTAGAATATATATCTCCCTAGTTCTGGACCTGTCACAGGGCCAAAGAGACTTGTAAGGATGTGTATGATTATGTTTTCTACCCCTGCCAAACAAAGCGTCTGGTATATGTCAAACCACAGGAGAAACTACATGAAGATAAACTCAAAACAGAAGGTCCTATATGGGCATCTCCTTTTGTTTTCTTGTTCATTCCTCCATTTCATCAGAAGTCCTCTCAGTCCAAACTCCAAAGTTGCTAAACAAAACCCCACTTACCTCTTCAACTTGCACTGAAACCTCCAAAAGGCATCCTCTTGTCTTTAGGACTCTACTTCTCCTAGATCTTCCACTCAAGCCTCCAAGTCTCCACTCCTCCCTCATGGATTCCCATTTCCACCAACTTTAGGGACAAGACAAGTGTCTTTCCATCTCTGCCCTGAACCTCAATCCTTTCTCATCACACACAGGTCCTCCAAAAATGTGTGTTCAGCTTAACTCTGGAACTGCCACTCACCCCATTGTTAGCAAGCACAAGTGTCTAGTCAACAGTTTAATGTTCCTCTTACATCTGTACTTCCTGGCTTTCACCTCTGGGCAGACAAAAGAGAAACACCATAGGGAAAATAGAAAACACACATGCTTACTAAGTACTTGATAGAAGGATGTGCTCAAAATTTCACAAGATAAAGGGTCTGATCCACCTTGACAGAACTCCAGCATTAGCCCAACCTTCCTCAATATAATGAAGTACTTGAATCTTACAACCCACTGTATTGTCCTTGGATTTTTTTTTTTTTAATTTCCAAAGAATCTTTCGTTGAATTTGCTCAAAGCTTTTCAAGCAAAGAGGAGAGGGTTGTCATAATTGGAAGTGTTGAAGCAATAAATATCTTCAAATCTCCATAAAGGAAACAAACAGAAGATTGCCAAGGGTTGCCCAGGGAAGTTTCAGGGCTGAGTTAGACTTTGTACCTGTCTTTTTCAGGTCACCAGAGTTAGAAGGAATAGTCTGGGAGGGAAAAGCAGATCTAAGTGCAATACAACCAGGGAAAAACGTTTAATATCACTGAGAAAAAAATATATACAAAAGTTCTTGGAGTTTGGTTTTGTAACATAAAGCACCATTAATTCCACAGTACATTACAACTCAGCCTACTACACCTTCCAGAAAGCACCCAATACCCCTGAAATCTGATTTAGCACCAAGGGATCGCCATCTTGTTTAGCACCAAGGAGCCTGTTAAACACATCCTTTGGTCCCCCTGCCCTCCTCTCTCATGTGCATCAGGCACCATCTGGCTGCTCATGGGTACAACATGAGACCTATTATTGGCATTTAAACACCAAATAGAAAAGGAGGAAGAAGAAAATTTGTTTCTGGAAATATTCAGTGTTAGAGAGGCTTGCTTCTCTTCAGAGAGATGCAGGGGCACTATAGACTGTAAATAGACAATATCTGGGTTTGCAGCCTGCTGAGGAAGAGAGAAAGGGATTCACTCCTGAGCATCACCTCCAGAATGCTGCTTCCTCTCTACTGCCTGAAATCCTGTCTCTGAACAATGCCACATGCTTGACCTGCTAAGGGAGTAGAATAAACTCACAGTGTCCTTTAGTTCCCATGTTACCATCACCACATTTTTCCTGGGAAAAACCCAGATTTGCCCCAGTGAAACTTTTTTTCTAATACCCATTGCCTCAATGACAGTGGTGGGGAGGATGCAGGGCAAAAAGTGTTTGAAACTCATTCCAGTCTGTAACTGCTTCCTTAGCAAAGCAGGGAGGGTAAGTAAACGGGCAAGAGAGAAAATACCCTGTAATTCTCTCAAGTTCATTTTTAGTATTTAGCCTGAGTCCCTGTGCCTTTGCCATCCTGGTCTGAGTGTACCAGACGACCTAGTTCTGTATAATAATGCATATCTCCTATGGGAGAGCTCTGGTGGTCCTAGGTGCTATAGATCATGGCTAATCATGAATCCACAGAAGCTAGTTAAGTCAGAAGACTTCATTATCAGTAATGGGCAGAGGAGAAATACAGTTTCTCCTGCTTTTCCTGTCCTGAAACAAAAACCATACAATTCTTGGCACTGCTGTTTACAGGACCATCACAACATGCAGAAGTAGTTTTCCCAAAGTGCTGAGTCAGCGTCACCAGGTCTCCCCGGACCATAGCAACCCCAGAGGGATGTGAGTGAGCGCAGTGTCAGACCAGTACAAACTGTACTAGAAAACTACTGCTGGCACTCCTTTCCCATTTCAATATCTCCAACCTGACAAGAGGAGTGTGAGTTTAATTTAGCCACACGCTCTTATGAGATTTCCAGAAAAGGGCACAGAGCATGTGGCAGGGAAGCTTTTAACCCTGGGGTGAGGTGCTGTAGTCTCACCTCTATCTCTTTTCCATCACAGAGGCAAAGAGGTGCCAACCTGACCAGGTCTGGAACTGATTTAAGTGCAATTGCCCTTACAGCCTCCAGCTCAGGTCCCTCAATACCAGTGTTGGAGAACCACCTTCAGAAGGACAATGAATGGCATGCAGGAGCCAGGGCTTGACTCTCCCCTGTGTTAGGGACGACTGCTGATACCAATGGAAGGGCATGGGTGCACCTCTGCCAAAGAAAAGAGCAGATTCGGGTTCGCTGTCTGGACTAGCTTCTCACAGCTGGAGAACCAATACTGAGTAGCATCCCAGAGGAGGTTTGGGAGGGAGGTTTGGTACGGTTGTTACCACTTACAGGGTTGTCTCTCTCTTTCTCATTCTGTACTTATGATCCCTAATGGGAATAGAGTGGTGGACTTCACTGATTCAATGGCAGATGCCTCTGAAGGGTCTGGCTGAGTGTCTGGCTTTTCATCTCCTCAAAGATCTAGAGCTAATACAGAGAATACTCCCACTAGGCCTAGATTTTACAGTCAGCCTGGACTCTGTGACCCAGAAGAGTTTCTAAGAAAGCCAATGACATACATCAAAAGGCCAACAGTCCCCTTTCTGGAAAGACAGTACCATCTCTCACTGCTCCTATATTTTCTTTGCATTACAGGAGGACATTGGACCCCAGGCCACTCTCCAGACTATAGGTGTGAGAGGTGACATTAAGGCCATGTTGCAGGCTGCAAACCCAACATGTCTATTTGGGACAGAGAGGAACCAGGATGCACCTGGGTGGTGGGGACTTTCTAGCCCTTTCTACAGGAGTCCTTTGTGTATGAAGCCCCAAAGATGGACACATACCCAGGAGCAGCATTTTGACTTTCCTCCTGCTCTAGAACCCAGAATGCCAGACACAGTTTACTGGCAGATTTAGAATAAGCCAATAGCCTAAATTGGGCTCATGAGGTGAAGGGAAAAAAGATGGTAGTATCATGCTGTAAGTGGACAGATACAGGCCTGGCTACAAGAGAGTGTGAGGTGGAAGCCAGTGCGGCAAGTTTCACACTCAGTGCCTGAGACTTGACAGGCCCATTTCCAAGTGATTTGCAGTGGTTGCGGGCAGAAAAGAGAGAAAGAGAGGAAGAAGGAAAAGGCCAAAGAGGCTCCAAGGAGGAGGAGTGGCAATTAGTCAAGGCTGGGCTTGACCAGGTACCCACTGAAGGTGATGTACACATCAACATCATCACTGTAAATGGCATTCTCCCGCTCCCGCTTGTAGAGCCTCACCCAGATCTCATCATTTTCCTGAAGCTCCAGCATGAGGGTCTGGCTCTGCATGATGCTGCGGTCACTGGGTTGGGCATACAAGATGACTGCCTCTTCTTCATTGTGCATGATGTGCATGTAGGTCTCCTTAAAGTTCCAGGTGTGGACATTGAGGCTGAAATAGTAAAGTCCACCTACGTAGCAGTAAAATTTGCCATTGAACATGTCAAAGTGGCTGTAGAGGTTGACGAAGACGGTGTCGAAGATCAAGACCTGGAAGCCCTCACTGCTATGCAGCGCTTTCTTGCGACCAACGGAGAATGCAGCATACTGATGCTTGCAGGGGTCTCCCGCTGTGCCCATCTGTCCTTTACTGCCTTTCTGGCCCTGGGCACCTCTCTCACCTCGTGGTCCTTCTTTGCCCCATTTCCCTGGCATACCAGGCTCTCCCCGGTCTCCTTTCTCTCCTGCAAGAGGAAGCAGAGGACACAACTCCTGTGTGATAACAGAGGGAGACGTGAAGGTGGTGGTGAGAAAACCTAATGAGGAGGCATAGGAATGGTCAAGGAAGGGGCAGTGTCAGAAGATGGAATGCTTGTGAGGGTCACAATATCATTGTGCTTCATGGGAAAGGAGCTAGTGGAGCTGAGTATGACCTTCTCATATGAACTCCTTGCTCATCACGATACAGCCTTGCTGGAGGCAGTAGGACCTGTCCCTAGGAGACTTCAGCCTGGGAGGGATGAGAGTGTAAAGTACCACTGGGGCTTTTGACAACTTCTTCCTCCTCCACACTCCTTTACCTCCATCACAGCACCTTCACACCTACACACCTATGACCCAATTAACCATGCAGTGTACACACCGTTCTTGCTGTAGGCTGGAGAAGGGGAAGAAGTGCTAATGCCTGTGGGAGAATATGACTAGAGAGACAGTGAGGTGGGTCAGAGGCACAAGCTCCAAGTCAGACTTGGCAGATGGGGCAGTGCAAGTTAGAGGACTGGTACTTTGACAATACCAGCATCTTTTGGGCATCCTTTATAATTAATACTGCAATTCTACCCTCTCACACACTTGGGCAGGCATCAATACAGAGAAAGAGCAGCACCAGGATGTACTTTGTGTATAGAAAGAAGAGATGGGGGTCAGAGGAGCCTCCAGCACAAGTGACAGCATCCCAAATTTGGACCTTGTTCTTTCCCTCCTGTCCATCTCTGGAGTGGTACTGCAACACCCAACTCTAGACCAGGCCTCCATCTGCCCCAGACACGCTTCTGAGCTTTGATGGATTGCAGCTATTTCCAGGCTGGGCAGGGAAGGGGGAGCATCTCCCCAGCTAGCCCAAAGGAACCACAAAGCAATGATAAACGAGTGAAGCAGGATCCAGCTGGGAACAGGCTTTTGCCCACAGCAAAGACTAAAAGGGGAGGCCTGAAGGGAGGAGCTGATCTAAAACAGGGAGCCTTTTCCCATTAGACAAGCCAGCCACAGCAGTGTGGAATGAGCTGGAGGTTACTGCCAGTTAGCCTGGAGGTGCTTGCAAATAGCTGCTGCGTCCCCTTGCCCTCCACTATCTCCAGAATTCATGTGACCTGTGAGCTGGAGAAGGTTTTCCCACAGACTTCCCCAGTGCCAATGCCTACCATCCAAACATGCTTATTTTGCAGCTGGATAGAGACTGTGCCTTCCCTCAGGCACTACAGGACTCTGTCGCAGGCAGCATCATGAGACACAGAGGTCACAGCACAGATATGCACTGACTTCCCTCCTCACAGGCTACTCTTGATCACAGCACAAAACATCTAAACCGTGGGCACAGTGTGTGTGGGCACATATGCTTCAGGATGGCACCTGGCAGTCTGTTCGCATGACCAGCATGCCAGCAACCCAGCTGTCACCTCCACTACAGTGCCACCAGTCCCTGAGCAGGCCTTGGCATCCCAGGGCCAAGACGGGCACTTACCCTTCAGTATGGTGATGTTGATATAGGGACGGACCTCCGGCATTGGGTAGGGCAAGTGGTGGTGGCTGAGAGGGAGCGGTGGGGCATCTGTGGAAGAGTCCAGTGGGTCACAACAGCGCTTGCAAGCACCAGGGGCTGGTTCTGTGAGGTTGGGTTCATCAGTGGGTGCCCCAAGTACAATAAGAGGGAGAAGAAGGAAGGCCAGGGGTGTGCGCAGGTAAATTATGTCCATGGTGACCTGGGAAGATACAAGGAAGTGCCAGAGTGAGGTGTAAAAAGGGGAGGACACGGGGGATGGAGCACAGGCCACAAAACATCTTTCTGTGGCTGGAGCCAGCAGTGGGACAAAATGGCATTGTCCTGTGGAGGGAGTTCACATGTTTGCAGACCCTGAAGGTTCAAGGCTGCGATCTGAGTAGCAACCACATGGCCCAAGAGCATGCCCCATGCCCTTCTGCCCAGACAAATGGAGACTAGGTGCTAACCCTGGAAGAAGGCTTGGCCCTCACTAGGCAAACCACTGGAGCCACTGGAAGGTTCAGTTCCCAGGCTGGGATAGAGGAAGGAAACATGGCAAACCACATGGCCCTTTTAGAAAAAACATGCTCTGGTAGGCTGCTGACTGTGGGGAGGGCTGTAAAAACCTTCTCCAGTTCTCCGGTTACTAGGTATCAACTCTTTACAGGAGTCTAATCCAATGATAACCCTGTCCCAACAGGAGTCTGACCCACATCTCTCTGCAGAGAGGCTCCTTGTCCTGTGGGATGGGAACTTAATTTCAGCCCCCTCCTTCCCCCTACCAAATCCCATCTCTTTCTGTGCCTCAGCCCCCTCCTACCAATGCTCAGTTGTATTCTCAGCCAGACCCCAGCACCTTCCCAAAGGGCTGCTTGCCTCCTCTGAGAGGAGCCGGCAGTGCAAGCCTTTGCAGACAGACCACAGGGCAGCTGCTCCACTGCAGAGTGAGAAGGAAGCAAAGCTCGGAGCAGGCAGCCTTCAGAGAAGTATGCTTACGAAAGACAGACATGCAAACAAGCTGAGAAAGCCCCTTTCACAGCCTCTGCCCCCCTTCCCTCTGCCTGCACCCTAGCACAGCATGGCAGCTCACCCCACAGGCTAAGGGCTCCCCTCTTTGGTTCCCCGCCCCTGCTCCGAGGGCTCCCCTCCGCCTGCAAAGCCAGCCTCCGGGCCCATGGCTTTAATAAAGCTGGCTCTTGGCACAGGCACTGCTCAGTGCTGGCTGGGTGCACAAGCTGGGATTGGACCTGCTCCCTCCCCTCTCCTCTCCCTCCCTTTCCCTCCCTGGCTTTGGGCGCTCTCCGCTGCAAACTGGCTTGAGGCTTGCGTTTCAGTGCCTTTTAACTCTTTCCTAGGTAGTGCCTTTTCCTTATCTGTATTTTTGTTTGCTGTTTTTTCTGCCTTTTTGCTTCCAAACAGCCTAGCCCTGGTCAGCAAAATGCAGGTAGCACAGATTTGCACCCCATGCAAAGGGTGGGCAGGCAGCTGAGCAGTGTCCCTCCCTGAGCATCTCAGAATGGGCAAGGTGAGTGCATCAGTGCAAGAGACAGACTTCCCTTCAGGTGGGATGGTACAGAACTCTGCCCTCACTCCTTTCACCAGTCCCTTGTCCTGTGCATTAACCCTTCACCTATCTGGCCATGCTCTCTCCCCAGCTGTGCCTCTCTCACTTATAGTCCCCAAACTACATCTTTCATTCTGCCCTGCATTGTTTCTTCTGCGCGTCACTGTGGCTTCTCGCTCCAGGCATGATATTTCTAGCATGCTCATCTGCCAACTGGGAGAGGCATCAGGTTTTTTCCCTCATGGGTCATCCCCTCCTCCTGGGCAGGGCCCCAGGCCTTGCACTCTAGTACACATCATCCCCCATCACATCCCACAGTTAGGTCCCAGGCTGAGCAGTTCACAGGGGAGGGTGTGTGTGGCCTGAAGTGGGAAGCTGCCTGCCAGAAAAGCTGAGGACTTGGAGCAAACCCTGGCCATGATCTTTGCCCCCAACTGATGTGCTTGTGCTGTTGGGGTGAGCACTCTGTGGTTGCACCAGAACCTGTGAATGAAGGGTATTTGGGGGGGAGGGGGGGGGAAGAGTGCGGAGGGGGACAGGCAGGAGACTTTCCTTACACTGCAGAATATTGGGAAGAGGATTTTGGGGATCCTACCCTGCAGCAAAACTGGATTTGGGAACTTATACCCCGGGGGGTGCACATATGTATCTTTTGGAGGCAGAAGTAAGGATGAACAATAGCTCTCTTTTGCAGACACCAGAAGCGCCAAGTCAGCACTGCTGCAATTTCCAAGAGGAGCTGGAGAAGGCTCCAAGGTTTCTGAGGGTGAAAGGGTTTTGTGAGTGTCTATGTGTGCTTGGACTTTTTTTTCCTGTTTTCATCTCCCGTTTGTTTGGTTTTGGAATGGGAGGCCCCGCTTCCCAGAGTGGCTGGCGTTTGGCAGGACCCCAGCACCACTGGAGAAGCAAGCGGAAAACTCTGGGAAAATATGTGCTGCAAGCTGGAGGGAAGGGAGGAAGGGGGGCTGTGAGGCCTGGAGATATTCTCAGGCTGTCTGTCAGCCTGGAGCTCAATGAACATGGAGTGAACATGTCTCCCAGCTGGGGCAGCAAGAAGAATAAGAAATTTACTGCTGTGTTCATGAGTTCCTCTAGCCATGCTCCAGCACTGACATGCAATGAGACCCATTGCAGGTCTCCCACATCTGCCTGTGCCTCAGTTTCCCCTGCTGGAAAATGAGAGGGGGAACGGTTAGGGCAACACGTCTTGCTAATGGAGCCTTGTCAGCAGACAGAAGCAGGTTTTTGTTATCAGTTGTGTTGTCTACTCTTGCCTGCTGCTGGTGGGGATTTTGGCAGCTGACAGTACTATTGAAAGCCAATAAATTTTCTGGGGTGCATGAAAACTTAGAGATTGACACTGAAGACAAAGTTCCTCTGTCCCATCAAAAACATTGCAGTGCCTCATTCCCTCAGGTTTTCCTGCCTGACTTATTTTCAAATATGACATTATCCCCTTTTGCAGCTCTCAGCCTTATGTCTGGCCCCCTCTCTCTTTCCAAGTAGCAGGGAGGCCATTGTCCTCATTTCTGTCCCACATTTCCACTTGTACTCCCAAGTTGCTCCCAACCAAGCAAATGTTCTTCATGGAGAACCTCATCAGCTGGGGCCTTTGCCTTTGTCTCATCAGACTGCAAGAACAGCTAACAGTGGGCAGTGAGCAAGACTTTGTATTTAATGTCTCATCTAGCTGAATAGGGACCCACAGGGAGCCAGCAAAGACATGCACTGGTGGCATTGTCCAGCGGGGCAGCAGTTTATGCCAGCAGAGACACATTTGCCAGGGTAATATTGCCCTGCTTCCTGAAGGGAACTGGCTGTACCAGCAACATTTGCCAGGGCAGCCACATTTGCAGGAGGCTTTGGCTTGTATGGCCAAGTGCTCAAAGATACGAGTTTTGAGAATGCTATCCAATAACCCTGTGCCAGCCACACTTTTAGGTGTAACCCAAGCCTGAAGGCACCTTGTGTGCTCAACAGTCTTCCCTCTGCCTCATCAAACACTCTGTCTTGGAAGCAGCCCAGGGAAGCTCTGGCCACACTGGACTGCAACAATCCCTGCTCAAAAGCAGCTGCTTCCTCCTCCGTCTACATTTCCTCCCTTCTCCTGCACCCCCACCCCCCCCCCCCCCCCCAACATGGGCAAAGTAGGGGGTAAATCCTGGCTCTTCCCAGTGACTGCTTCCATCTTATTAACCTTCTCTACCACAGGTACAGAAGGAAGCAAATGACTTTGATGTTTTCTCCCCTTTCCAGCCCCTGTGTACAGCTCAGTTGCCCTGCTGCACATGTGGATACCCTGCCCTGCTACACATACTTGCATCCACACACAAATACCCACACACGCATCCTTCATGGCTCCTCCCTCACCAAAACCTCTGGAGCAAAGGTATCATCAACACCAAGAAGCAGAGAAACAGCTCCTTCTCTTCCCCTTCCTGGCTGCTTCTCCTCCATCGCAGCTGCTTTCCCTTTCCCCTTTTCCCCACCCCTCTGCCCCGCCTCTCAAAGAGCATCAAAAGCGGAGGACCTCTTACCTCCGTTCCCCTCTGGAGGGGTCCTGCGTTGGATTGTCCGTATCCTCAGCTGCTCCTGGTTAGCAGTGCAGGGAGAGCGGGCTGGTGGGGCCCAGCTGACTCCAGCCAGATGCTCGCCAAGTGTTCTTATGTAATTACTGTCTTTTCCATCCTGCCTCCAAGGCCTTTGTGAGAGCCTCCCCCGCCCTGTGCTGGCCCGTGTCAGGCTTGGCTCTCCCTCCCTCCCTCCACCCACCCTGCATCACATCACGATTTGCTCAGCTCAACAGCTGATTCCTTCTGGAAGCAAAGTTCAGGCTTTTGGCTACTGCTGTTGCTACCCTTGGAATGAGAGCTCACGTGTTTCAAGAGCTAGGAAGCACTGCTCTGCGCTCACCTCCTCTCCATCACTGCCTGACCGCTGCCTTACCTTTTCCTTGCTCTTCTGTAGTGCCTGAAAATGGAGAGGGGTACACTTGAGATATGGAAAGGTGGCAGTGTGGTTTTATGCTTCAATACTTCGGGGTGCCCTTGGATTACCCTGTAACAGCAGTTGACCTTCTGCTGTATCAGGATTGCTGATCATCTGGCCAGGCTGCAGAGGGGATTGGGAGGAGTAGAAGACCTTTAAAGGTCCTTTCCAACTCAAATTATTCTATCATTCTATGATAAAACAAAACTTTTCCAGGCTGTGCACAAGGCTTGTGTAACAGCCAGGCCTTGTTACCCAAGAGCACCAACGTGATATAAAATTACTGGCTTAGAATATCTTGTACGTTGCTGAGGATGGGCAGGGCTGTTGGATGTCAGCTGCCTGGCTACATTTCTGTCATAACTTCTGCCCGTGTGGGGCCTGGATCAACCAGGAATAACACATTCCCTGGCCTAACACAGGCTGCTGCTGAGTTTGAAGGCACTTCTGCCAGCAGGGATTTCTGCTGTGGGCTGCTCGGTGGCCTGGACTGTCTCACACAGAGATCAAGGCCTGGCAAAACTGCTGGATTTTTTGCTGTGCATTGCTGAAATGCCACGTGGCTGAAGAGCAGCTGGAAAAGCTATTCACCTGTACTAATTACTGGAGCAAAGATGTTGCTAGATCTAGCAGTCTCCAGCACTAGACATGAAAGCATGAGCTTCTCTCCCACTTCCCACTGCCCCCACAGCTAGTCCGAGACAACCGCATGTCTGCCAGACACAACTGAATGGTGTATCAGAGATGGGGTGACAAGCTGTGTCAGTTGGAGATGCCTAGCAGCTAAGGGCGCATCACCCAGGCTGCTGCTCTCCCCATAGGCAACTTTTCCAGCTTGAGTGTCCCATCTCTTACCTCCACCTTGTGACCCTGCTTATGAGACCACTGAGACAAGAAGCTGGGCCAGTATCCACCCCCAAACTCTGGCATGTACCTACAAGTGCTAACCCTACTGCAACCAGCAAGGCTTTGCTGCCTTGTGAGCATCTAGGCCCAAAAGCTTGGCTGGGTGGGAGATACCAGGTGCCACTGTAGCCTGTCTGAACCAGTTCTTAAAAACAACCTTCAGCTGAGCCTGCTGCTTTCTGCTTCTCTGCATGTGAATGCATCTGAACACCTCCTCCTCCCATCCACTCCTCTGTAAAGCCAGGAGTTTTTACCCTAGTGCTGTCCTCTCCTACACACACTCCCCTGTCCTGAGCAGTTATCAACAGTAGATCACTACTGGGGGTCTTCTCAACTCTCACAAGGAGTGCTAAGAGAGGTGGACAGTGATTAGGGCAAGAAAATCTTCTTCAGAGGTACCCATGAGCTTTCTCACCAAAGAAACAAGGTCTTCGTGGCAAGAGAGGGCAAGCTGGTGTTTAAGAGCTCACAGAAACTCTTGTATCTGTGATGGGTACTTCCCACCAAGGGAACCAACCTGACACTGGTGGGGTTTGAAACAGAGAGGTTCCACCATCACTTGGTAGCACTGTCTTGTGTCTGGTCCTAAAACCAGTAAACAGGGCAAGAGCCCTGCCACGTTTTCTGGCCATCTGATACAGCCCGGGCATGTTGAACCCTCCCTCTCCAAGGCACGGGGCACAGGCGTTGTTCGATGCCCGTGCAGCAAAGCTCGATGCTTGTCACAGCAACATATCTCTGTTGCGACTGTATGATGCCTTGCAGCAGCTACAGTGCCTCCAAGGGTCTAACAGAGGGCTCTGCCTGGCTTTCCAGGCCCACAACCTGCATGGTGAGTACATGGGATTTCCAAGAAGACAGTGGTGTCAGAGAGGCTTCCCGAGGAGAATCCCGATGACAATCCCTTATTCCTGCGGGATGTGCAGACCGCGCGGTGTGCGGGGACCAGCCATTCCTGCAGCCTCCCGCCGAGCACAGCCCTGCCTCACACCGGGGACGCTTCCGGGTGAGAAACCACAGAGGTGTGACAGGCGGGCAGGGCTGCCCCGGCCCCCGCGCTGGGCCCCGGCTCCCGCCCGCCCCCTGCCGGCCGCGCCGCCTCCTGCCAGCCCCGGCGGGGCCCGGCTGCCCGCGGGCGGCGGGCAGCGCCCTTGGCCTGCCCACGGGTGCCACCTGTGGCCGAGGGCGGGCAGGGACGGGGCGGGCACGAACCTCCGCCCTCTGCAACCTCCCACCCGCCGCTCCGCAGCCGCTCCGGTGAAAGACCACTGAAGGAAACGGTGATGCGCCACAGCCCGTGCGCGCAGAGCCTGGGGTCAAGGCGTCTGTATTTCCTTCACACAGGGCACTGTTTGTCATGTCTAGAAGGCCATCCTGCAGCCCAGGCACGTGTCTCTACCTGGCCGCATTGACGTGCCGGGTAGCTGTGTGTGTGTTTGTGCATGATGCAGTAAGTGTGAGATCTGAGCCAGCCGGCTGCATTGTGCGTGGCGTTTGCATATTTTATGCTTGGGAAGGCAAAGAACACCAACTTTTCATGAGCAAATATTTGCATATTTTCCACTCGTTCACGCAGATAAAGCATTTCAGTTCTCTGTTCAATCCTCAGGAGAGCCAGGAACATCTTTACAAGGGCCTGTTTCCCTTTTTTGTATCTCCCCGTCTATCTACCGGCTACCCGATTTCAAAAGCTGATTAACTGCTTCCTGCCCTCTCCCCACACCCTCTTGTTCCACCGTCCCATACAATACCTGAAGCAGAATGTGGCCTGGACAGTTTTGCTGTTGCCTGAGCTGAGCTGCTGTGTTTCCCTGCTGATGACAAATACAGCTTCAAATAACACTGTGTGGGCTGTGTTAGTAACAGCCTGGAAATGCACCCTCTCCTCTCAATGCTGGAACCCCTCCCCAGTCAACATTCACTGCCCTCCCAGTTTCTCTCCTGAAGATCCACTGCAGCACAAAAAGGTCACATGGAGTGGGTCCAAAGCTGCCCCTGGCCACACTGTTGGGCTGACAGAAATGTGTTTGGGTGTGCATGTATTGTGGGTCCCTGTGCAGGGAGGATCATTTGCAAGGTCCAGTTCTCATCTCCCAGGTTTAGCCCATGCTCGGGCTGTGTGTATGAAGGTGTACGTGTGTTGTGTTCTTGTGTTCATGCTTAGGTCAAGAGGTAGGTGTATATCTGGGTACGCATACATCTGTGTAGGTGGCCACATAAGGTCTCACACACATGTAGATATACTTGAATCAAAGCACCCACAGACATGAATATGTATATATATTTATACACATTCACACAGTCACATGTGCCCACACATACACGCATGCAATCACATCAATACTCATTTCTATGCATGTATACACATCACATACATATGCCTCTCTATATCTGCTCTTGTGCACTCCGACATGTGCATACAAACTCTCTGAGCAGCTGGCAGAATGGTCTTTCCATGTATCTGACACCCCATCTATGATCAAACATTTGCTGGGAAGAGGAACTGCACAATGCTGCTGAAATCATTGTAGCCCTTTCTAGTCTTGCAGCTCCTGATCTCTACGTGACGAGAATAAAACCTTTTGTGCAGCAACAGGGCTTGATGGAGCTCTTATCTCCATGCCTCTGCACCCAGAATAGAAAAATCCATTTCCACATCTGACTGGAACAAATCCCCCTGAACACAGCCAGAATTTTGCTTAGCTACTGCAACCGGTTCCCATGGCCTCTGGATTGCCCAGAGTCAATCGCACCATCGTTAGGAGAGGGAGAGGGATCAGAAGGTCAGTCAAACTAATGCTATACCACAGAAAAAGCTGGAGATTCACCAGGAGGGAGACAGAGATGTAGAGAGAGGGCAGGGGTCAGGAGGGAGCGAGGTACTGTCCGTTATGTCAAATGTCTGTTCCTATGAAAAACAGCCTTTTAATCAGTGGTGATGGTTTGCAGAATTTTGTAGCATTCATTTTCTCCTCATGAATTTTGGACAAAAAATACCTTATCCTTTTCCTCTCCCAGTCTTATTTTGTGTTCATCTCCATCTTTTTTCCCAACTTGTCACTGAAATGACTCTGGATGCAGCATAGGGGGGAGAAGAAAACACAAGACAGAAAAATATGATGTTGTGACCCTTTTGTTTTAAACTTCTGTTTAAACTAAAGACCCCCAGTTTTTTGCAGGTCTCCCTGGAACACATTTTGTTTTCCCCAGCAGGCTCCCCTGCAGAGCTGCCTCACTAGTGAGCTCAGACTGCATGCATCAAAATGATGTCTCCTTGGCACACTTGCTTGATACTGGATTGTAGTGTTTGGGCTCTTCAGAGATGTAGGTATTTTAAGAAGCCAACCAGTTGGTGGAGTTTCTTGAGTGGTGACTTGCAGCAGATGGAGCAAAGGCGTGTGAAATGAAGTTTCAGCTTGATTCAGTGGTGAAGGAGAGTGTCTCTGTTAAGTGTGTTGGCAACAAGGGAACTCAACCATCTCCCCACAGCAGCTGTGCAGCCACTCTGTGGAGAAAGAAACCCTCCCTGTATCTGCCCCCCACCCACCTGAGCTGCCTCCTGCAAGGTCCTCATTCACTGTCACCTGCCTTCTTCAGTGCCTGGTCATCAACCATGAACAATGCTATGTGTTCCTCAGCTAATACCATTTCTCCTCTGTCCTACAGTGATTGCTGTGCCAGTGGTGCCCAGCATTCTCCTTGCCCTGCTCCTCACTGCAAGAGGAGCAACACAGTCCCCCGTTTAAAGTGCTGTGTTGTCCATCTATCTGACCACTTGGTAGCCAGACCTTTTAATCTTCTCACTGTTGCCCCATATAGAGGCAGGAGCTTTGGCAGTTCATCTTCATTGTACTAGGATTTCTTGATTGTGCTTCATCCAGTGGATGCTGCAGGAGCTCCCCAAGTGAAAAAAAACATAGGCTTTTTTAGTCCAACAGACTGTGTATCCCATGCCCATGAATAGTTTGACTGCTTTTCTCACGGGGCCCACAGTATGGGCAGCTGATGCATGGATAGGAGGAGGAAGAGATGTGAAGAAATAGCAGAGGATAGAAACCGGCTATCAAGCACTTTCTTTTCCCCATGAGTTGAGCCTGCACTCTGCAGTGTCTGACTGAGCCAGTGCACTTTGTAAGAGGAGCTAAGGAATAGCTGTGTAGTATCACTGGTAGCTCAGCTTCCTGGACTGACGCTACACACATGGACAGCTTTGGTACTAGCGTCACAGGTTCAAAGAGGAAAAAAGAGGTTGGAGGATTCATAGGGACAATCTTTCTCTGCCAGGGAGGTGGCTGAGAGCACAGCTGAATGTCTTTTACCAGGTGATGTCTGCAGACCCTTCCCACACTTCCTCTGCTCTCTGGCCTGGCTAGGACATGTCTCCTCACCTGACACCCTGTGACGGTCCTTTCCCAAACTCTAACGCCCTGCACTGCAGTTCCCCTTATGCCTGCCAGGCCTTCACTTCTTCTCACATTGCCTTTGGATGACCTTGTCTCTTGCTTCCTCATGAAGTGGTTCTGTTCCTATCATCCTCTGCTGCTGCAGCTTGTTCTGCTTCCCAGTCCAGGGCTTTTGTCTTCTGTTCCAGCACATCTGACCTCATGCCATCCCTTCACATCTCATGCCTTCTCTCAAGTGACCTGTGAGACATCTTTCCATCACCCAGCCAGCTCTTGCCGCTGGCCTTCCACAGACTGCTTTCTCCAACATCTCCTAATATTAGGGATGCATGTGTCCTTTTGATGGGTCTCTCCTTTCCATTTCTTAAAATTATTTGTGGAGAAAAGTGCCCAGATATAACTAAGGGCTCTGGTATGAGAGTCTTCTTGGTGGCTGTAGCTTAGCAACAGCATTCATGGAGAAGTTCAAGGTGTAGGGACAGACATTTAGCAGAACCTGCAGGAATGAAGCCAAACTGGGGAGAGAGAACTTCATCCCACCCATCATCATACATTGCTGTTCCTTTAGCCTGCACACTCAGACGGGCCCACCCACAACTTCCCTCCAACAACCAATGCACAGAAGCAAGCACTCATCCAACACTCACAGCAACACGCATACTCTCACATTCCTATCCAAGCATTCACATGTGTGCACCCATTTCCATACTCGCATGCCTACAGAACATAAACATCCCACAATTACATAAACACACTTCCTCATCTGTGTTTATATACACTTACACACATGCATACCTCCTTAGAGTACATTTGTATGCATTTATACACACCCCACAGCCACACACAGGTTAGCATCAGTGCCCAACCCATGCACATCTCCCATCAGCCCTGACTTCTCGATCTCTGATCCTGTTCAGCCATTCTCATACTCATACAGTCCAGTGATCAAATTTTTGCACACATGCAGGCACATCATTTCTTCTCCATTCTAAGCCAAATACTCTGCCATTTCCCATAACACAAATCAGTTCCTAGTATTGCCGAGACCCCTGCAACCATAGCTCTCGCAAACTGGAGATCCCTTGACCTCCCTCTGCTCCCTACCCCCATCCTGTACTGATACATGCTTTATATCTCCTGTACCAGCCAAACATTACTCCATACAGAGATCAACTCATCTCAAAGACATTGTGTAATCTCAGGAGAGCCAAATCTATAGCACCCACCTCCCCTAAACACACAGAATGGTTCTGTTCATTTGGCCTTTTAAGTCCAAAGGCTTTTTGTTTATTTACAATAAGGCTTAGGGAGAGGAAAAGGGAAAGGGCATTTCAGCTTGTAAGAAACCCTGCCTCCAACCCATGCCTCTGTCTTCTTCTGTATGCTTGTTACATCTTCCGCCAAGGCACAGAGGCACCAGGAAAACTCTGAAGAATGCAGGAAAGAAATGTTCCCTTTGCTCTCCCAGGTGAGTCTCATCAGCCTGCCCAGTGTCCATGAGACCCCTGGAAAGAAAGAGGAGGCTTTAAGCAGTCAGAGTGGTCTCTAGCCACGACCAGAACGGGTAGGAAAGTTTGTCCCCAAGACTTACTGGAGAGCTAGAGAAGGGTCAGCCATTCATACAACTGGCTGGTATGTCTTCACTGGAGACACCTTTTACTTCCTGTTTTTCTTTTAGGGTAAACTGCTTCTCAAGTTTATAAGGGAGATAATCAAGGCACAGGGATGCCCATTTGTTGTATATGCCATTTGAGGATTTCCTTGCGGTGCCACAGTCAGATGGCAGCTGATGCCCTTCACAGTTGGGTAATCTAATGATGGATCATGCAATCTAGGTCTGACCTTGCTCTCTCCATACTGTTAGTGCCCATCACCTCTTCAGCTCTCCCTGAATGCAGTCATTCCTTTACCGGGTACCACACAAACCTCAGGTGTCCCTTCCAAAGCCAAGAACAATGCCTTGCTTTTTCCACAAGTTCATGGAGACCTCTTCATCTTCAAGAAGAGTCTTGGACCTTAATATTCCCTTTTATTGTTGTCTCCCATCGCTTTTGAGGTGGAAAAACACAGAGGGTGAAGGGGATCCCATGTCTCAATGTCTCTTTCCCCTGCACCATCCCTTTCATCATAAATAACTGATGTGCAACTTGTTGCTCTTTTCGCATCCCACAGGCTCCTCAGGGAGTGGTTTTTGCTCATTGCTTTCTCCTTCCCCACTGCTTAGAGGATGCTCCTGCCTGTCATTACCATTCTGGGTGATCTTGCTGATCTCACCCTCTTCCCCTTCATCATAAGTCTTCTCTGGGGGGCATGCTGGCACCTCCTGGCTCTGGACTCGGCGGGATGGCCTGAAGATGGCCCTCCGGAAGCCCTGCTTGAAGCGGTAGGAGAGAAAGCCATAGATGATAGGATTGGCACAGCTGTTGGCATATGGCAGCACCACCACAAGGAAGTAGACACCAAAGAGGGATGGCTCCTCTGGCAGTGGGCAGACGACATTGATTATGTTGAGGACATAGAAGGGGAGCCAGCAAAGGACGAAGACAGCCACAACAGCCACCACCATGCGGGTCACTCTGCGCTCTGAAAGCTTGTGCTTGGAGGACAGAGCCCTCACTCGCCTGCCAGAGGAACGAACCTTCACAACGATAAGAAGATAGCAGAGAGATATCACCAGCAGTGGCCCAAAGAAGCCCACGGTGGCAGTGTAGATGATGAAGCCAGCTCTCCACACCGAGGCAGGCTCTGGCCACTGGATGTGGCATGTACTCATCCCTAAAGGGACGTCTGAGAAGACAACCACGGGCAGCACCACTACAGAAGACAGAACCCACACAGTCGCACTTACAGCCTTGGCCACCCGTGCTGTCCGCCATTTGGAGGACTTCCCTGGATGGACCACGGCCAGGTAGCGATCAATGCTCATCACCGTCAGGCAGAAGATGCTGGTGAACTGGTTGATCGCATCCACAGCCATCACCAGGCGGCACATGAAAGACCCAAATGGCCAGTAGGACAGGGCATTTTGTGCAGCCAGGAATGGCAGGCCCAGCATGAAGAGCTCATCAGCTAGGGCCAGGTTCAAGATGTAGACATTGGTCACCGACTCGCTCACAGAGTGCCGCAGGACCACGTAAATGACCAGAGAATTCCCAGCCAGCCCCACCACGCAGACAATGAGGTAGACCAGGGGTATGAGGACACTGCTGACAACCACACCAGGGCTGGTGGTGGTGGAGCCGTTGGGGGCAGTGAAGCCTGCCCAGCTGCCAGAGGCATTCCCCTCTTCCAGCACTGCCGGTGTGGGGAGGCTGAAAGCGGAAGTGTCCATAGCAGAGGCAGGGAAGAGGATGGGGGGCAGTGTCCTTGCAGGATCAGCTAGCAATCTGGAGGTGAGAGGAGGAGAAAAAAGCCATTGATACTGGGGACATGACAGCTGAACAAGCTATAGATAAAATCACCACATAAACTGTGTGTAGGTATGGACAGACATGGGAAGTCGAGGTGAGTTTGTGGATGCTGGCAGCTGCTGGAAGATGCAGGACAATATTGACCCCATCTAGTCCTGGGAGGCATAGTAGGCGTGGAAGGACAAAGAGGGACATGATTCAGTGTGGGTCAATGGATCCTCTCCCCTAGGGAAAGAGCCTCTGGGGAAAGAATCACAGACTAGGATGCAGACAGGGAAGTTCTTAATTTTCTGCTAACGGCTCCAGTACTGAGGAGAGTCACCAGGGGCCTGATTCTCATTTATAAGTGTCAGGTACCTTACGAACAAAATGGGGAAGAGCATCCAATGACAAAGTGCTATTCCAACTCTGGCTCCCCCATTTACTGAGTATCTTTCTGCTTGCTGAAGCTCTTATTTGGACTGGCCAGATTATCATGGGGTTGTTAGCCCCACCAGCACGAATGGAAGCACCTCCACTCTCAATCCAAGCCGAGAGGCTGAGCTCAGCACCTGAGCTGGAGGGTGGTTGGTTTGTGTAATGCCAGTTTGAGATTAAAGGAAGAGCCAGATTATTTTGGGTACACCAAGAGGGATCAGTCCATATCCCTCTCATCTCTTTCTTGTTTTCTCTCTCTCTGCTTCCACACCCTGCGACACATGGCTAATGGAAGAGGCTCTGCTTGCCCAGCTGTTTGCAACACCAAAGCAGTGTCCCAGCCTTCCTCATCTGAGGTGCCCAATTGCCCGTCACATCAGGGTCTGGCATGGAAACAGCACTCAGCTCACTCAGAGAGACTTGAACAAACAAGCTCTCCATTCACCACTAGCTCTCCGCTGACACTGGATGAGAAGCTGCAGGGAGAGATAAGGGAAAGAGGTACATTTTGTCTTTTTTCAGGGCTCCAGATATGTGAGATACAGAGCCCAGCACATGCTCCAGAACAGAGACACCCTGGAAAACCTTATGCAGGGGAGAGCTGTGATGTTTTCAGGATCACTCAGGCTTTAGCAAAATTTTCTGGACATGTGGACTGGCAGGGTCATCCTCTTGATGAACTAGCTCCTTGGAAGGGAGGGTGACCTAATGGAAGAGAACAGGGACCCTGAGGCTCACCTTTACCCATACCAACAAATCTCTTAGGCATCTGAAGCTTCCTTTGTTACTGAAAATCAAACTGGGGATCTCAAAGGAAAGGACTCCTAATATTAGCTACTTTCAGGAGGCCAGAAACATTCCAGAGATTTTCTCCCAGGTGGGTTCCTCTGTACCATCACAACTTTCTTCACAAATGTCTTAATATTACAGATTTTATTCTTTTTTGTAGATGTCATTCCAACTTCTGGAAACCTTAGGGGACACCTGAGCTTTATATGTATTCCCTGGATATCAGATAGGCAAACCCAACAGACTCCACAGATGTATCAAATCTTGTGCTGAATGAACCTCATCTGACAGGCCCCATAAAAACACAATTGGACAACTATGACTTAAGGCCATTTCTGCAGGCTATTGCATAAATGTTTCCTGCTATACTTAAATGAGCTTTGAAGGGCTGGAATTGTTTAAACTTTATTTGCAGGTGCCTTGGGCTGTGACACACTGCCCTGATAGAAGCCTGTCTCTTGGAGTCCTGCAGTACTGGGTTGTCCCACACATCATGAGTGACTGCAATGAATGGGCAGAGTAGGAAGTGATTTGAAACCCTGTTTCTAAGCCCAAGGATTTTTCCTCTCATATTTTTTTCCAGTGCTGTTACAGTGACATAAGTCACTTGTTGGAGGAAAGAAGAGGGCAGTGGCTGCTGTGAGGACAAAGATCCTTGCAAAGGGTGGTAGAAACCAGAACATTATGTTCATAAAAAGACGATCCTCTTAAAGGTGGGGACATAGCTAGGAATCCCTTTGGATGTTCCTTCCACATGCAAAGCAATTTTTTTTTTTAAAAAAAGCATTTGGAGACAGAGCCCTACAAATATCAAATATGGATGGGGACACTCACGCTAGGGCTGAAGAGCATTTGGGGAAGTGTCTGGGGCCCAGAGTCAAATTTGATTGCTCAGGTTCTGGTTTAGCAATACAGTAAACCCAGCTTCAGGGCTCCAAAAGCCCTATCTCAAATGCTAAGGCATACAACACAAAGCACGGATTCACTATAAACTCATTTTGCTGCTCAGACAGCTGCAGTGGAGAAACTCTGCCTTTAAGCATGGTCTGCCTTGTGCCATTCTAACTTTGTCATGCACCACCTACCAGGTCAAAATGTCGTATCACACATTCTGGCTAGTTTGACAGCACAACCACTGAACACTAGCGCCTCATCTGGGTTGGATCCACTCTGCTGGCTGCTTTGGCAGCACCTGCATACGTAGGAAGTGATCAAGGAACCTTGGCCTCAGACTGATAGTGTGTTGGCATCTGCTTGGGGTCTGTCCCTGATGTGGATAGCACCTGTTGCAAGAGGCTTGGGATCCCCTAACAGATGCTGCCAAAATATGCCTATTCCATACATCTGGAGAGCAAGAGAAAGTGAGAGGTAGGAAGACATGGCAAAACTGGTGCTAATATATATACATATATACATATACATATATTTCTTCACTGAATGAGAGGAGGTGGATGCTAAAAGCTAAGCCTAGACCTGGTTACAAAACAGAAGTAGAAGCTGGGAGGGACCACAGAGTCCGATAACATGCAACCCCTCTTGCCACCCTCGCCTCCCATCCACCTTGTTTCCCATGGCCCTGCTCCAGCTCAGGATTCCACCTGCCTCACCTCGGGGCTGAGCTCTCTGGTGGGGACCAGGCTGGGCTGGCACAGTTGAGGGGTCGGCGTTGGGGGCGGAGGGGTCGGCAGGTTTCCTTCTCTGGGACTGCAGAGTTAACTTCTGCATGGACTCATGCCCGCGGGAGACATCTCGGAGAGAGGGCAGAGCCGCCTGGTACTTACGTGTCGTCGGGATGTACATTTTCCTCTGTTTCACTGGGAGAATCCGTGTCATGTTTTTCCCCTTCCCCTTTCTTAAAAGCAAATGAGCAAAGCGGTCCCAGGAGGGAGCGAGTCCCACCACGCACTACCGGAGACGCAAGTCCTTCTTCCTGGCCCTGCCCATCACCCCCTCCGTGCCCGGTGAGAGCGGGGCCCACTCCCGTCGCTGCTGGTGGCCCGGCCGGCCGGCGAGGCTGGCGTCCGGCCGGGGATGCGCCGTCCCTCGCCCTCACGTCGGCGAGTGTCTCCCCCACGGTCCCCTCGCCATCTGCGGGAGAGGGGGCTCGTCTGCCGGGCTCGAGCAGACGGAGTGGCGGCTACCGGGACACGGATGCCGACAGCCAATGGGCGCCACGCACGAAAACACCGGCAGGAGAAGGAGAAGAAGGAGAAGGAGGGGATGATAGGGCAGGAGAGCGGAGAGGAGAGGGGGAAGAGCGCGGGAGAAAGAACAAAAGGGGGAGAAGGAGGTGCAGGAGAGGGGCAAGGGGAGAGGGGCAGAAAAGAGGAGGGGAGGATGGAGGACAGAGGACGGGAGGATGGAGGAATGGGGAGTGCGGTGGAAGAAGCTGGGGACAGTGTAGGGGAGAGGGAGAGAAAGACGAGAGGGATACAGAGAGCAGCTCTGTGGTGGGAGAGTGGTGTGGCGGGGGAGGGGGGACGGCTCGGCTCGGCTCCCCTAGTCGGGGGGAGTTGTGGCAGTGCAAAGCGCCCTGTGAATGCCCATGGGCACACAGCAGAGGGTCTCCCTGTTCCAAAGATCTTGCAGGAAG
Source organism: Athene noctua (assembly GCF_965140245.1). Taxonomy (NCBI): domain Eukaryota; kingdom Metazoa; phylum Chordata; class Aves; order Strigiformes; family Strigidae; genus Athene; species Athene noctua. The sequence goes on from NC_134039.1 coordinate 29,360,817, forward strand.
GATTGGTGCTGCCCAGAGCTGCAGGGACACGGCAAAGACTTGTGGCTGGCAAGATGCTGAGAAACCGGGGTGGATGCTGAGCACACAGACCCTTCTCCCTTCTGTTCTGCCCTACGAGCACCTCCAGATGGATGGAGCTGAGGGCAGATGGGCAAACTGAGGGGCTGTCTCAACTATCTCCCTCCCTTGGCTCCATGCACAATCTCATAGCTTTTACATCCTCTTTGGGAAAAAGGTCCAATTCAATAGCTCCAAACTCTCCCACCAGATTTCATCTCTGCTGCAAGGAGTCGATGCAGAAGAAATGGGACATGGCAAGAAATTAAGTTCCTTTGTGTGAGCAGTTCTCCCAGGAAGAAAATTAGGATTTTCCCATCCCATGCCCTGCACAAAGTGCTTCCCTGTAGTCCTCAGCCCTTTCCCTGCCCTACAGCCAATATCAGTGTCTCCTTCTGCTGTGTTGTCACCCAGCTGTTGACATTTGGCACTGCTGTTATGATAATTTGAGGTCCTAGGGCCAATTCCAGCCTTAACAGAAGCAGAGAGTAGCTCTGTGAGAATAACAGCCAGGGTCTAGAAACTGGTCTTCTAAACCTGCTCGAGCAATTTTATGTCCAGCCAGTGCTGCTCAAAGGTGAACAGGTGAAGGCAGTATAGGGCTTCAAAGCTGTCAGGACGCCTTAGCCTTGATCTTGGCCACAATACTGTCTGAGACACATAGGAGAGATGAGGCTTCACTGGGGGAGGAATGGCACGGGGGCAGCACCCAGTGGCTATCTTTGTCATGGCAGAGCAGGTATCTGCAGCACCATGGAGGGAGCCCCCAGGCTAGCGTCTTAGGAAACACAGAGCCATGCAACAGCAGAGCTCTACCCAGGCCAGCTACTCCTTGCAAGATTTGTTAGCATAAGCACAGTCATGGGATCACAACTTCCAGGTCTCCAGCTCGCTTCCTCAATGCTCAGAGTCCTGCCTTATTCTCTGCCTCAGCTCCAACAGGCTTGTGCAAACTGTTTGTATTGTGTTGGAAGGAGAGCTCAGCCTGTCCACCTCCACAGGAAGACGGTGTGGAATAATTACTGAAGGTGACTTAGAAATCAAACCTATATTAAAGGCACGGCATTGTTCACACATTAAGGAAAGAAGCTTCCAGGGAGGAGCACAACTGGTATGCAAGGAATCTATTCCACAGCAGTTCCCTGGATGACACTGCCTGCAAAATAGCATGGAGGGTGGAGTGGTGTGAAGGTTCTATGGCCAGGCTCTGTGAATCACAGCAGAGATGGGAACTTCATGGTACTATGGTATGATAAGCTGCATATTTACCACCCTGGGCCAGTAGTCTGTCATATTTTGACAAAATGATGTCCTTTGTGCAAACTTTGCTCATTATAATCACATTATAATACCAAAACACACCTTCATCCCAAAGGCTACCCACCTCCTAAGTGCAACCACCCCTCACTGAGCTTGTGCCCTGAATCTTTGTTAATCTCTACCTTTAAAAGCAAAGCAAGAGAATCTTACACCAATCATACTAAAAATATGTATGACTAGAATCACTCAAGCTCCACCCTGAAGATTAAAAATTGCATAAAAATGGCCTGAGAAAGGGAGAATTTTGGGGGAAGATATCATCATGGACAAGTCAGGGAATACTGCCTCTGACTCCTGGGATCAGTCGACAGGCTGAAACCTCTCTTTGCACCTCCATAGGGATGAGTTTGGGTAAGATCCAGACTATCCCAAGTGCATGCTGAGAAAACTTGGAAATCTCTCTATATAGAGTTGCTTTATAATCTCAATATTTGCATGTGCTTTTGCAGACAGTGTATTTATCACCAGCAATCCATAAGGACCTGTACTTCTGTTGCTTTAATAAACTGCACTACTCATTAAGCTAGCCACAAAAGTTTCTCACTGGGCACCACCAGACTCTCTAAATCTGGCCATGTGGGTCCATGGAGTGCGACTAAGCTGAAAGTGCAGTGCACTGTTAGTGCATCCGTTATCATGATTGTTCAATAAGTTGAACATGACCAGACCAGTAGTGACAAACTGGATATCACTCAGAATCTAAACCTAGCAGCCCCCAGCCCATCTGCCATCTAAGGATAAGCTAGAATGCAAGGGGGTTTATTTTCTGCCAAATTACTTTACCCTTTAACAGAACAGGCAAATACATCAGTTTTGTTTTGTTCACATGCTAAGCTTCTACTCTCTGCATTGCTGTGTGTGACAGGGGACAGGGCAGACTGAGAAGGTAAAAGCCAAGGCTTGAAAACTGAGGAGGAAGTAACAATCCACTGGGAAATCATTGGTTTGAGTAATGTTTAGGATGTTTAAAGAAGGCTAGATCCCAGTCTCAGGAGCTTTGTGTCCCTTACTCTTCCACAGGTATATGTCCACACCAGAGATTTAATTTCTGCTCTTCTGGACTTATGTTGACACAATTTACATTATCTTTGGATAAGACCTGGGCAATCCATCCGGCAGCCCATGTGCAATGGAGACATTTGTGGAACTTGCTGTCACAGGATGTCCTCCGGGTTTGCACTGGACATTATCAGTGGATAACATGTCACATCACTGAACTAACTGCCTTACTCAGATCTGACCATGAATTGAATTTGCAGAAATTTCCCTGGCAGCAGGTTACATCAAGGGCATCAGTGTGGCAGGTTGTTGCTGACACTAGTCATGTGCTGGAAACACATGTGCAGGAAGCAGCCTTTGGAACTCAAAAGTGGTGCTGCATCAGGGAGTGGTAAACTGGCTCAACTCCACTGTTTCTCTGTGTCCTCCTAGGACTGCAGAATTTTGCAGTACCAGTCATTGCACCCTGAGCCCTTCTCCCTCCCACAAGCAGTGACAATAGCAGCTGCCCTGTAACACTTCTTACTCTCAAGTCTCTGCAATGCATCAGGAAGGCAGGTGCTCACAGCTGCCAGATCCATAGTACCACTGGGACCACTCTCTTCAGCTTAATTATAGTGACTTGGAGGCAATTTGTCTGGACTGGTGACTCATTCCTTGCTCTTTTGGTTGTTTTTTTTTCCCCTGCCCTCCCCCTTCCTGTTCTCTGTCTGTGCCTGGCAGCATGAGTGAGTGACGGTACCAACTGCCTGTGATGTGAGCTTAGGAGAGTTAATGCAGAAAGGTTTTGGTGAAAGGGTGTCCCCAGCAACCTGTAGGGGCAGTCCTCACAGAGGAGACAGAGGGCCAGGGAGTCCTCTCCCAAAGCCTGCATCTCATCCTCTGTGTGTCTTGGAAGGGAGGCAACTTTTCTTTTGAACACATGGAAGCTGAGAAGAGGAAGGGCAAAAGCCGAGATGTAATCACCCTGCTGCCTTTGGCTGGCACATGATATTTGCAATTTACTGAGGAATGGGGGTGGGGCTCAGTTGAGAATTTAGCAACTCGGTGCATGAACTAGGCCTTGTTTCGTCATCCTGCGACGAAAACAGCTCCCCAGCACCAAGCTCAGTGTGGTGTTGCCTGGGTTGTCACTGCCAAAAGAAAGTCACAGCTGGCAGGTGCCTGCACCCCAGCCATCCCATTGCTCACTGCTTCAGGGCTGTGTCTCTCTGAGGTGCAACACATCGTGGACATGGCAAGAATTTATGGTCTGTTTATTGGGTCTTATTTACTACGTTGTAACCTCGGGGGTCGGTGAGGAAGGAAAGGGGCAGCTGGGGTGGGGTGAGTGTGGGTAAGTTGTGCAAATGGACAAACCAGTGCTGTAGACTCACAACAGTCTTTCAAGCCAGCAGAAGTAAAAAGCGCAGCGACTGCCACAAGGTACTGAGCTCCATGGTGCTGGAGCCATCGCGCTCTCCTGCGTGCTGGGCAGAGCCTGGCATCAGGACAGGGCCGGGATCTGTAGCCAAAAACATGACAGACTTTGTAAAACCAGCTTGGCTATTTTCCTGCTCCCCCTCCCTCTGCCCTGGTGGTGATGGGAGAACAAAGGGGCAGGGTCCAAGCTAGACAGCTCAGTCTTCTCTCTCCTCAGGCTCTGGCCAGCTTTACCTCTCATCCTGAAGCTTCTCTCCTGCCTCTGCTGCCTTGGGTTGAAGGGGAAGGGCAGGTGGGGACAACACGAGGACTAAAGGAGTCCTGGGGGAGAAGTTGCTGCCTGCCAATGAATAGCAACACAAACCCCTCCTTGAGGTGAGGAGGGCCTGGTAAGAGGAAGGGCCATTGGGCAACTGACATGAATAAGGAACAGCTTTTTTTGTGTGTGTTCTATAGGCAAAGGCTGCAGGTTCACACCTTTCACAGCAGGTCATCCCTAGGACAGCCTGGATGCAGTTCCCTCTATGGCAGAAGATGACATACAGTCCTTCTCTGTGAGGACAGAGGTGGAAAATCATGGGCCATCCAGCACCAGGAGATGGGGTTAAACCTGCCCATGGGCAAGCAGCAAGGAGAGGTAAGTGGTTCAGGAGTCTATGTGGTCTGTCATACAATGCCCTGTCCTTTCCTCAAGCAGGACTGTTGTCTCCCTCTCTCTCTTTGAGGGTGACCCATCCCACCAGGCATAGCAGGTTGTAGGAACCCAGTGGCCCCGATCATCTGGGTTCAGGAGCAGGAAAGTGCTGCTGGTGTCACTCTCAGGGATCCCTTTCAGACTTACTCTCTTAGAGGAGGCTGCATACACGTTTCTTTGTCCGGGTGGGTTGTGGACAGAGGACTGCTCGGATGGCCTCGTCAAACACAGTCTTGAGGCCGCGCTGTGTCAAAGCTGAGCATTCAAGGTATTTCACGGAGTCTGTTGAAAGGAAAGCAGGTGCTGCAATGGGGTAGAAGGGAACTGAGGTAGACAGTGGGGTTACCCAGGAGTCTGCTGCTAAGGGTGCTCAGAAAAGAAACACACAGGAGAAATACCACAGATCCCATCAAGCAGAAAGAAACGCATGTGCCTGTGTGTCATCAAAACATTTCTGGCTCACATCACTTCACAGCCACAACACCCTCCTCCCTCAATGCCTATTTTACAGTGTCCTGAGGCACATACAGACCACCTAAACACCCCCTGATTCTCATCTTGAGATGAGGTCTCGAGTCTACTCAGGCTCATTCTCCAGTGTCATTCAGAATGCCTGGCCTCAAGCACCTCTGGCTGCATCTCAAATCACATAGCACCTCCCTTTTAGGACTCTGTACCCCCAAATTCTGAGAAAGCAGAGCATCTGGATTTTGCCTGAATTGAATAAACACGGCTCAAGTGATCAAAGCCATTAAGCATTGTCAGGACACACTTCACTCACTCACTCACTCACTCACTCACTCACGCACTCACTCACTCACTCAAGCAGTCTTGACTTCAGGGCAAAGCTTGCCAGCTGTACAAGACCAGGGTTTGCCTATTCTCCACCCCTGTAGGCAGAGCAGAGACACTGCATGAGGCTGGCTATGTTATCCTGGCCAGGCACCCTCTCCTCCAAGCTCCCACTTGAAAACTCCCTCAAGCTGTGTTTCCCACCCTTTCTGCTGTCTCTGCACGCTGCATCTGAGAAGAGAGGTTATCTGAAACATTTATTTGTGCATGTCCTGAAACACAGGAGAGAGCTGATGCCCCTGAGATGAATGGTGGGGTAAGACATGCATACTCAGGGTTGCAAGTATAAGTGCCAGTAGTCAGAGGCAGGGACAGGAAGCTGCAGTTGCAACTCTTCCTGAGAGATGTTAGAAAACTCACTCTTCCGCCTCTTTCCGGATGTGGAGTAGAGGCCTCTGCCCACACCGCAGCTGCAGCTTTCATGAAAAATATTAGCCCAGATAGAAACAGCAGAATAAAAGGGGAGGGGATTGTCAAGTGTATATTTGTGTGTGTGTGCAGGATGGCAGCCAGAGAGAGGCAGAACACAGAGGGTTGAGGGGTTGAGGCTTCCTCAAGGAGCAGAACTCCTTCCCGAGTCTCCTGAAGTGAATTTTGTCCCATGATCCTTGATGTGTCTCCCTGTGTCCCTCAGAGATACCACTGTGAGATACCTCCATGAAAGCCTCATTAGGTTGAGGGGAAGCCCTTATCTCTGCCTCTTTTCTTTCAGTAGGTCCAAGATGTTCCCCAAGCACATACCAATTTCCTTGGCCAGAGCAAGGCCCTGAGGATATGTAATTGGGGATAGCTTCTTCTCCTTCAGCTTCTCAAGGGTGTCCTTGTCATCACGAAGATCCAGCTTTGTGCCCACAAGGATGATGGGAGTGCTAGGGCAGTGGTGCCGCACCTCAGGGTACCACTAGCAAAGGAGCAAAATGGCAACGATGTGAGAAGAAGTCACACATACGGGCATGCATAAGGGAACCAGAGGGACCCCTGAAACAATGTCAGCAAGGCAGCTAATGCCCTGTCCTTCCTTACAGCCCTTCCATCCAGTGTTGGGCACTATAGCTTAGTCCAGGCCAGCTCTTGCTACTGAGTCCTCAGACAAAATCCTGGAAGTGATAGGAAGGAAATACTATGTTGTTCTCCTCTCCATCAATCTCTCCCTTCTTCCCTCAGTTCCCATCCAAAGGCTGTGGGTACCTGCTTCTCATACCCTACGGACTGGTCCTGTGTGCATCTGCTGCAACAGTCTTGGCTGAAAGATGCCTGTGGTATCACAGCTCAATAGGTCAGCAAGATGAATACTAGCCCTTCAATACGGCTGGCCACCTTCTTTGAGATGACCCAGAAAAGACATCTGGAGGAGGCTGATATTTCATTCCTTCTGACTGACACAAAAAAGATATTGCCTCTCTGAATCTAGATGTCCTATTAGCAGTCTCCGCCTGAAGTCAGTCTTTTTGCAAGACCACCATCAATCTCACCCTCCTCAACCCCTGATGGACCAGGATACTCTGTCTCACCTTAGCACGGACATTTTCATAGGATGCTGGGCTGACAAGGGAGAAGCAGATCAGGAAGACATCCTGTAGGCATATAACCACGGTGCATAGTTAGGATAAGAGCATGGGATTTCATGACAGGAGGCAGGGAGGGAAGAGAAGAGCTGGGTGGGCAGGATCCTCCCTCTGCAGCAGAGGGTCATGTTAGGGAAAGCTGTCTCTCACAGTGTTACACAGTCCTGACTGCTGCTAACTGCCTCTAGAGAAGAGAAGGATATTTCCTCCCCAACTCATGGTAACCATAGCCACCATTATCAGAAGAGCCACACGTTTAACTATGAGGATGGGGTTTTTGCGGTACACACTCATCCTCATGGGAAACGGCTTGACAGCATCCTGCTCATTTCTCACAGAACACCAGAGAGCTTTCAGGCCAGAATAATTTTGCTTGCCTGCCTTCTGTTGAGACAGAGCTGGGCTCAGTCCAAAAAGTGCACAGGCAGGATGCAAATGAGTTTCACTTATTCACCTAAACACTTCTCCTGGGCATGGCAGAATTTAGACTTCCATTAAAAAAAACCCAAAACTAAATAAAACCAGCTCTTCAGGGTTAAAATTATTTCATCCACTTTCACCTAGCTAAAATAAGGGTGTCAGGCCCAGCCTATCCATTTCCATATTTCTACAACTATCAGAGGCAAAACCTTGGAGACCAGTTCCCCCACATATCCTTGGGATGTGTCCCAGGGTGGGTGCAAGCGTGTTGTTGAGAAATATACCTGCTTGCACTGACTGTAGAAGGAGCTTAGGGCAAACAGGTTGTACCAGGTGCCCGACTTTCAAGTGGCTGAATCTAGCTGAAACAAATAGTGCCCTCAATTCCTAGGCCTTTTTGCTGCAGTGGCAATCTTCAGACCAAAGCCTAAGGCATCAGAGTCTTTCTGAGCTTGCCAAGAGACTGCTTGGATCAACATCCTCCAGGGAAGGTAATCTTTAAACCCTGAAATTACTCTGTCAACATAGAAAAAAAACCTTGTGAATGCAGTATCTGATGCATCCATTTGTTCTGCTAGAGGCTTGGGCTTTGTTGAGGCATCAGTGGATCAAATACATGTGTCCACCTATCAGATCTCTTTTAAAAGGCAGAAGCCAGAATAGTGGGGTTCACAGAAACATAAGAAGCTCCTGCCTCAGCTCCTAAATTCCCTGAGCCACTTGAATTTTGCAAAAGGAGGGTTTTTTACCAGAGCTGTGTTAAGGCATCCGCCCCACACTGAAATCAGTGCCAGCTGATCCTATAAGTATCTTCAGCTGGGCTCATAAGTAGCATTGAAGATCTTAGTTTTCTTGCTAAGTTATACAAGTAATGAAGTTTAGATAAAGGCTCCAAAATACACTTATATGTCTTTTACCTTTAGTGTTTCAAGGCATTTGTATATCAGGTATTCTCAGAAAAGGGCACAGAGAGACAGGAACAGTCCTGTCACTGTTTTATGGCAAATGTTGATTTTTGCAGCAGGGGACAGAGGCATATCTGAGGTAGGAACAAGGGAGGAGGGGCATGGAGTGTGACCCACCGTCTGAGGGTAAGAGAGTGGCCTCAGCCTGTCATAATCCTCTTGTCCCGCAGTATCCCATAACCCCAGATTTACAGGCTTGCTGTCAACCATCACATTGGCGGAATAGTTATCGAACCTGAAATTCAGAAACACAGGCCATGGCTCAAACAGAAGAGACACCCCTTCCAATAGCGTACATGGGATTTACTAGGTGCACGCAGGAACAAAGGGTACTGATTCCTCTTCTCAGCTCACTTGGGTGATTCTGGTTTCCTGTGAACTTCTACCTTATGGACTTCCCACTCAGCATCAACCTCCTCCCCGTCACCCATCTGTGCTGGATAGGTGCCTTGGCTGCAGCTCCGCCTTTGCCACCTTGCATGCAGATCCATAAACCCTTCTTTCCCCAGTATCCTTCCCACAACTGTGTCTGCTCTAGCCAAGTCATTGTCTGTTTTTTGTGCTTTGAACGTCATCTTTCTTTTTAAAAGTGAAAAAGAATAAACCATGTCTCTGTAGGTCCCCCAGAGCCCTGCATTCCTCAACACCTGTACTGTAACAGAGGCCAATATGCCAAGGTGTGTCCCCTCACTCTTTGACAACACAGCATGAAATATTTGAGAACAGCTGTCAGGATTGCATGCTTGGGAGTAAAGACTTAGTGGAAAAAAAAGGATATTAAATCAATAGAGATGTTCTCCCCCTTATCCTAGAGAATTTTATTTCTAGGATGAGGGGGAGAATTTATGTTCATTTTGGTACATTTTTTTTTTTTTTCAGGCTAAGGTGAGGGAAATCAGTGATAGGAAGGAACCAACACAAAGACCTTGTGAATGTGTTCACAGCATATGCCACCATCGTAAGATAAGTCATGCAGTTCAGTAGCACAAAATGGCCTCCCTTTCACGTTTCCAGACACAGTCCTCAGACAGGAGGAGAAATGGTGTGTGACACACAAAATACATAGCCACTTCATGGCTACACGCTAGGAAGGGATGGTGCCCTTCCACAAACCAGCATCTGAGAAAAGATGGGTTCTTGTTGGCACAGCCATTGTTTGCTACATGTGTTGCAAATTGGTCCCGAGAAAAAAGTGAGTCTGAGGTTTTCCTGCACCTGTCCTTCTCAAGGAATCTGAACCTCAGCTGGCAGTCTGACACACTGTGCCTAGCTCCTTTTCTCACCTCAGGGAGAGTATAATCCCAGTGGTGTGGTATGAGTACGTGTGATGTGCATCCCCAAACATATCTTTGTGCCCTGTGGGGAGACAAATGCATTGAGTGCTCAAACTAAAGAAACCCTAAGCTTATTCCTTATTCCAACAGTTTGCAGGTCTGTCCCAGCCTCATGCATACATCTGCTGGATTGCACAGTGTTTCTACTCCGGCATTGAGCTGAATCATGCACTTTTACCATCAGGGTTATCAGTGCCTGCTCCAGTGACAGTGGGTGCCTTGGGCAAGGGAGAAAGTGGGGACTCCTGTCCATCCAACTGCCTTCTCTTGGATCTGGCCCAATTTTTGTAGACTGGTTATTTTACCTGTTAGGACCTCATCCACTATTTGTAAACTTAGCTGGCAGATAGAGCTGCAAGTTGGTTTGTGTCTCCCAAATATCTCATTTATACAAGGGTTTATAAGGTCACTTGCAGTTCTGGTGAAAAGTCACAGATCTGAAGTGTAGAGGCACCTTTGACGGTTTGGCAGCCCTTCCTCTGCTGGCATGGAGATTGTGACCCCGCCTTCAGAGTGCAGAATGAGGGGTTTCTGTACCACTTTGCATCCTGCTTTCCATGCCTCCCACCCACCCCAGGACCTGTTTATGCATTACTCACACAGTGGGGATGTATTCTCCTGGGAAGGCATTGGTGGTGTAACTGATAAGGAGACAGGTTTTCCCCACAGCTCTGGAAGATAAAGAAAAAATAGCACAAAGTCGTAGTACTGCAGGCAGTCTTGCTAGATTGAGGTGGAGATGGGGCAATCCTTCCACACCTCTAAGCTAGCCCTTTCAGGAGACCCCTGGAAGCAGAAAGACATTCACAGAACCAGACAGCACATAACCATAGGTTAGACAACTGGCAGGAAGAAAGACAGGATGTCACACAAAAATGTTTGTTGTCTTTGAGCATGAAGTCTTGTTTTATGGTCTGGTACAGAGATCACTCAGCAAAAATACATCCACTCTGAGTTGGAGATGAGAGCCCATTTTACAGCATGTGCACAGTGCTATATGCTCACAGCCAGGGTATATTATTTGGTGTGGGAGTTCCATGACAAAGCTGCCCAGTCAGCTACAGACCCTGAACACAGGCACTCCTGCCTGCTTCTACAGCTGCTGTGGGGAGGGGCTGATGGCACCTCTTCTTGATTTAGCCACAACACCTTTCAATCTTGCCTGTCTGTGGTAAGCTGCAGCATCACCCACAGAGAGAGCTGTAAGCATTCAGCAAGGGGCCTCTCCCTATGGCTGCTGGTGGTGTTTCTGAGCTAGAAGCTGGTGCTTTGACTTTCCTCAGCTTATACCCCACACCCATGCTGCAGCAGGGTGGAGTGCAAATAAGCCAACATGGGAGCACAGCCCATACTGAGTGAGGGCATTGGTGTGAAGGAGGTAAGAAAGGGGGCAGTAAGGCCATCAAGGGGAGGAGAAGGTGAACCCTGTGGTGAGGGAAAGAAGTGGAAATAAACTGGAAGAAAATAAAGTAGCAATAATAGGTGTAGGAAGAAGAATCCTTATCCTGCTGGGCTGCTACTGCTGAGGTCTGTGTGGTCTGGGAAAGTCTGACCATGTTTCAGTTACAGCATATGTAATAATGGAGATGATGAGAGCAACCTGACTCCTCAGCCTACAAGCACAGCCACAGGGTGAGGAAGATGGGTGAAATACTGGAGTCCCTTTGCTGGGGAACTCCAACCATCTCAACTGTACCTGCTAAGTGCCCTGATGCATAACTGCATACTTGCCTTTTTGTGTGCCCTTGACAAGCACAGCTGGCATCTTCACCCTGATTACTAGGTACCTGCCTTGATCACTGCACTGTGGGGCAGCTGAGGAGGAAACTGAGCTCTTCTGCATGCTCTGACACTGGTTTCTTCCTTCTGCCACCTTCTTTTCTTAGATCTTCCTCTCAGTCCTTTCTCTTTTCCCAGGTCCTTTGTTTCCCTCTTATCATAGAGATAGTGAGGGAGGGTCATGGAGGCTTCCTGAAGCTCTACCAGTAACAGCTATGGGGCTCTATAGGACTGTGGGTGCGTCAATCATGGAAGCAGGGAAAGTTTTCAATTAGTGTGGTTGAACAGAGAGGAGGACAAAGGGTCAGCGAAGGAGTGAAATTTACAACAAAACTATTGAGAGAAGAGGTGAGGTTAGCAGCACTTGCAGGTTCCTGGGGCTGAACTCAGGGAGTAAGAGGTCAGTGATCTGTGATGGAGGAGGCTGTGGGGCCAGAAGAGCTATGGGGAAACGTGAGGGGCTTAGCTAAGTGACAGCAAAAGGTCCTGTGGTCGGTAAGGTTACACAAGCGAGGGTGACATGGCTGGTATGGCAGGGAGGGAGGTGAAGGGTGGTGAACTAAGAGCTCAGAGCGATGGGAAGACTACTGGACTGCTGTGTTGCAAGAGTGAGAGAGGCCATGCAGTGTACAGAGGAGTTGTGGTCAGAGGGGTTGAGAGCAGGATGTGTTGTGGGGTTAGCCATGATATAAGGGGAATGCTGCCTTGAGGGATGGCTACAGAGTTGGTGCAATGTGTGAGGGGGAAACTGGGGGATTAACAGGGCAACAGAAAAATACCCAGTGGTGTTGTTCATCCAACTCTAGCTTGCAGCCTTCGGGGGACTTTTCTTAGAGGTAGAGGTGTTTATGTGGGGCTCTGTCCTTCCTTGCTGTTTCTCCCTGTCCCCTTGCCCCATCCCCTGAGAATATGTCTAACATGTACTGTTACGTGTGCAGATGTCTTCTTCCCCAGGCAAGTTTTGAAGGAGGAAGTGACTGGGGAGCAGGGCTGCTGCATATGTCTCTTCATCTGCTACCTGATAGCTGCCCCAGATAACAGTCTGGCCAGTTCCTAGCTGGGAAATGAATTAACCTACTCCGTGCTAAATGTGGACTCTCCTCCCCTCCCTCCTTTGCACCTACTCATCCCACAGGTCAAGAAGAGGCCCTGTCCATCCAACCCCTCCCACCTCCAGCAGTAGTGACTGCTTCACTTATTGGTGGCTTAGATCAGGCCATTTCCAGGGAATAGGGGACATAGGCAGTGCCGCCATCATGCTGTGAAGGCATGGTTGTGTTACCTCCCACTCCCAAAGTGGCATATACTTGTGCCTATCTCAGTGGAAAGAGCTCCTCCTCCTTGTGCCCAGAGAAACCCCTTGCCAAAGAGTCTCTCCCACACCCCATTACAGAGATGATGTACTGAGAAAAGCTGAACATAGAGATAGTGGCAGACATCTCTATGTTCTATCTATCAGACATAGTGCTGTGCCCTTTCCCAGTCAGTCCCAGCAAGCAGATGGCTTTCAAGGAGCCATTCACGTGCAGAAGAGTGCTTGTGCCTCTTAGGTTTTAAATCTGACTCCTGCTTACAGGTTGAATCTGGCAGCAACACAACCACCTCCTGTGTGTGGACAGACCTGCTCCACTTTTCAAGCCCCTTTTGCAGATGCCCTTCAAAATGCCCTCTTCCACACCCTTCCCAGAAGAAGGTCCCTTGCCCTGGGGAGGGAAGAGTGAGTGAGAGAGGGAACGCAGTCTGCAGAAGGTCAGAAGCAAAGCTGGGGAAGTTTCACCAAGCAGCCTTCTTTCTTGCCCCTTGTCACTGCCCCTCCCTCTCCCATATCCGCAGCAAACCAGCAGGGTACCTACCCGTCTCCCACCACGACACACTTGATGGCTTGCATGTCTCTGGACCCGTGGTGGAGGACAGCGTCCGGGGCAAAGGAAAGTCAGGCCAAGGCAAACAGCAGGGAGAGACAGTCAAATTTGGTATCAACCCTTGTGCTGCAGTGAGCAGCAGGTTGCAGGGAGGGAGGAAGTGGAAGAGGGAACTTTACTATCACCCTCAGGTCCCTCCTCCACTCCGATCTCAGCAGCAACTCTGCGGTTGAGGCCGTTAGCTGAAGGCGGGGCCTGCATGACTTCGTGGTTGGGTTGATGACTGCTGTAGGGGTTTTTTTCTCCCTATATGTCTTACCCATTCCCTTCCGTCCCCATCCCAGTGAATGGCTGGGGGCACCAAACTGCTTTTACAGGCGAGCTGAACAAGGGTTAGAAGTGGGGTGAGAAAGTGGAGGGATGGATTTCCTCCTCCCTACTTTATCATCCAAACTTGGGAGGAGGTTTAAGCAGGGAAGGGAATCTGAAATGGGAGTAGTGGGGTGATGTGGGGCAATGAATATGAAACATCACAAGGAACAGTGTTTTCTGTGAAGGCTGAACAAGTAAGTTAAGCAGCCTCTAGGAAGCAACAGCCACCCCATGGCTGCTCTATCACTTCTAACCTGTGGTGATAAGGTCCTACCTCACTTCCCCACCTGCCAAGATTACTAGTACAAAGAAGTATTTTGTGAACCTGTATTCACCATGAAGTGAAGCAAATGCATCAGGGAATGCAATGAACTGCTTTGTCTCCCATGCCGGTACAATGAGAGCCAAGACTGGTGGGTGAGAGGAGCCCCTGCAAACCAGCTTCTCCCTATCAACCTTCTCCCTTTTGTGCCAAAGCAGCCAGTGGGAGATGCTGCCAGATGTCTTCCATCTTGTCACAGAACCATAGAATAGTTTGAATTGGAAGGAACCCTTAAAGGTTATGAAGCCCAACCCCCCTGCAGTGATCAGGAACATCTGCAACTAGATCAGGTGGCTCAGAGCCCTGTCCAACCTGACCTTTAATGTTTCCACGGATGGGGCATCTACCAGCTCTCTGGGCAACATGTTCCAGGGTTTCACCAACCTCATCATAAAAAATTGCTTGCTTATATCTAGTCTTCTAGTTTAAAACCATAACCCACATCCTATTGCTACAGACCCTACTAAAAAGTCTGTCCTTATTTTTCTTGTAAGTCCCCTTTATGTATGGAAAGGTCCCAGTAAGTTTCCCTGGATCCTTCTCCAGGCTAAACAACCCCAACTCTCCCATCCATCACTCAGCACTGGCTGCAACCCAGAAACCTTCAACTATGGAAGGTTTTCAAGTCTTGCAGCTATTTCAGAAGCACAAAGTGACCATATGTACTAGGTGTTCCCTCTGTGGGTGGTAGGGAAGGGGGAGGAAGGAAACCCACTGACTCCTCTGCAAGTGAGAGCTGGAACAGGCCATAGAAATACAGGTCAGAGAAGAACAGAAGGGGGAGTGACAAAGGCTGTTACAGGGAGAGCAACAGCAGGAGATGGGAAGGGCAGACAGGCGCAGAATATAGGTACTCAGCGAAGACAAGTATATCTGGCCCTAGAGAATACAGCCAGTGGATGGAGAAAAACTATTACAGTTTCCTGGACAATTGGACACATTGAGAGCTCTGTGGGAGTCATTTGGGTGACAAGTGAGGGCCCAGGGAGCTGGAGCTTGCAGAGTTCCTAGGGATTCAGGAAGCTCTAGGTTGGGCAAGCAGCCTGGGACAGGCAATCAGGAAACTAACTCCTTTCTGGGCATTGTTGAAACCACATTCGGAATCAGCTTCTCCAAAGGAACAGTTCCATTTTCACCAGATCTATTCTCTGAAGGTTTCCAATAACCCTTATGTGCGTGGGGAATATCAGGATGGGGAGAACAGAGAGTGAACACCCTGGGGTAAGAAGGATGGGGACTGAGGGGAGAAGAACTGGGGAGAGCTGGAGAATATATTGAGTCTTACCCAGGTCAGAGTAACAGTCATGTGAGGATACTGGGGCTAGGAATGGGATTCAGGCTGAAGGAGACTGGATGGAAAACTGGCCAGTGGCACAGCATAACCTAGTGGCAGGGATGGACAAGGACCATTGACATGTCAGTGTGTGCTTTTGTCCTTGTAGTCTGGCATATGGGTTTGTGGGACTGGCAGCATGAAAGGGACTGGGGAAGAAGACAAGTTAAAATTGGTTGGAGTGGAGGAACTGTTGTTGAGACTCCATGTCCAGGTGAGTGCCATGTCAAAGACAAGTACTGTATGGCCAACAATGAGCTGTGGAAGTCCTGGCAAGAAGGGATATCTCCAGCCCACTTCTGGGCAGATTACTTTTGGAGGATAATTGCCTGCTACTGCTATGGATGGTTAGTTCTCATCCAAGTAAGAGGTCTGTGCTGTGAATCTATGAACATCTCTTCTCCACTAGTGCCTCCGTAGAGGTATGATAGAAATCTCCATAAAGGCTTTTAGGGTGTTTCTTTCCATCATATTTAAATTAATAAAAATGGGATATTACATTAAAATAACACATATTGTAATCACTCTGAGAACAACTGGCACCTGCTACATTAAAACCACTTGGTTATACGTGCTGCAGGCAAGGAAGGAAACCACAGGAAATGGGCCCATAACCCCTAACAGCATATACAGATCTACCGCTGCTGTGATGTCCTCTCACACCACCAAGAGGTGCTCTTGACATAGGTTTCCTTCTGCATGTGCAGTGGGACTGAGGAAAGGCAGGAACCCATCTGGGGTTTCTTGTTCCCTTTTCTGAGTTTAAAAAAGATGTTAATGGGAAAGAATTGCTCAGTGAGACAGTTTTGCTCTGAGAGACTGCCAGGGCCCCAGGCTGGGTCACCTCCGAGTGACCCATCGGTGCTGGGTTTGCACAGCACCCGTGTGGGATGGCAGGGAAGGGAGGAAATGCATGATACCTTTTTTCCCCTCACAAGGATCCAAAGCAGTGAGGACTGCTCCATCTCTCCCCTTCTTTACACAGGTTTCTGCTCCCTTGGGGAGGATGGGAAAAGGGTGAGGGGGCTCTTTCAGAA
This sequence comes from Athene noctua, assembly GCF_965140245.1. Taxonomy (NCBI): domain Eukaryota; kingdom Metazoa; phylum Chordata; class Aves; order Strigiformes; family Strigidae; genus Athene; species Athene noctua. The sequence goes on from NC_134039.1 coordinate 29,377,150, forward strand.
ATTATGTTTGCATTTCACAGCCCTGCACAGGAGGGCAGGAGCTGAGCAGGAGGCTTGTCCTTCAGCAGAGAGTAGCAGGAGGAATCCTTTCCTGGGGGGAACAGGAGGCCCATTTCTTTGCACACACAGGGCAAGGCCACAGCAGGTATTCTCATTACTTTGGGCCCTGATAGGATCTATTTTCTGTGAGCTATTGCTCAGGCAGTCCTGAGTGGCCATGAGACCTTTTCTGTGTGTGCTGGGCCTCCACCATGAGAGTAATTTGCTTCATTCTGGCTGGGCTGCAAACTGTCTCTGCTTGTATATTCCCCTTTTGCGTCTTCCCACTTCCCCATTCACACAGTTTTGCACCACCTGCCTCCTGCTTTTAGTTCTTGCTTTGCTGCCTCTCTTCTCCAAAACTCCCACCCCTCCCTGTTGCTGCTCCCCCCTCTCCCCTCACTGCTGAGGTTTCTCACTGACTGCCACACTTGTTTGAAAAGCCTGCCCCGAATTCAAAGCTCAGATCATAACTGAAATGGGGCAATGTACCTCAGTCCATGACGTTCTGCAGTCCCTGTTAGTGAGGTTGTGGAGTTGCTTCATATAGGGTCTGTTTTCTAACACAGCCATGCCAAGTGCTTCTCTAGCTTAAATTTACCCTGACAAGCAAAAGCTTAGGAAAAAAATGAAGTTTCTAATTCAGCCTTGCTTAACACAAACTACCTACATTTACAGTATAACTCATAACCAACTCAACTTGCAAATGGTGCTTACTGAGTTTTGGACCTGTCTTACTCATGGGCTTTTCTGGAGACCAGCCCTACTGCCATCAAGGGAAGGTTGTTCATTACTGATACTTTGTGTTATGGAGGCCCCTCTAGTTTCAGGATCTCAACCTTTCCAGTCTGGGGCAAAATAGCAGGTCCACTGCCATCTTCCTATCTGGAGCACTGAAAGAGGATCACTCCCTCCACCTCTTCTCCACTATATACCTGGGTAAGCAGAAGACCATGGCACAGACCTTTGGACGCCAAGTTCTTCATGATGGCTGATTCACACTTGCACTTCCCTCAGTTGAGAAGTTGTTCACAGGCTCTAAATCATACTATTTTTTTTATGGCTTGGCCTTATCTGCTTCTTCGTACTTCTTCAAGTCCCCAATGATTCTGATTTGGGTTTCCATTCTTACAGATATTTTGTTCTCAGCCAGTGACAACCCCCGTCTTGCTGATACCTCTCTGTTACTTAATGGTGATAAATATAGATCAAGATCTGACAGTGCATCATTTCCCATGAGGTGCTCAGATGGTTCAACAATATTCTTCACCTTCCTGTTGTAGAGGGGAGGTAACAGAGACTGAAGAATACATAAATTCTAACTTGAATGTCAACTGCTTGTCTTGACTCCCCTGAATGCTAGCACTCTTTATATGTTATCAGATGTTAGATATACTATGCTTTGTAAAACCAGATCTAATACCTATTTTCACTTGTAAGCTATGGCATCTTCTAAGAAGGCTGCATCAGGGAAGTGAAAATATCTGTTCAGAGTACTAAGGAAATCTATAGCTACTCTGTTTTACAAGACTAATATTTCCTGAACTACTAAAGTAAAATCTTTTGCTTGACTTCTACAATTTTTTTTTTTCAAAGGCATAAAGCTTCAGTCTTGCAGCACTTCCAAGTCAAAGAAAAAAATCCCTCCAGCAGTTCATTCAAGTTTATCAGATTCTAAGTGACCCTCCTGTAGTCTTTGTAAGAGGTTTTATTTTTAATGTGGCCTTCTAGCTTTAAAATAGACTTCAGTTCCTTGAACTAGTAAAAGCAGTTGAGAATAGGCTAATCCAGGTGCTCTGCACTAGTAGCTTTACTTACTGCCTGCACATTTGCATCCTGAGCTACTGCTCTGTCTGTCACAGTCTGTGTTGCTCCTCACACTGGACAAGAATTATTTTATTCCAATTGTTATATGAAAAATCCTGTTATTGTCTTTTCTTTGTCCTGTTTTACCTTGCATCAAAATACCATCTATGCAGCTCATAATCCCCAAAATACTGTGTAAGAAGTGCTAAACTCTCTCCTGACATACTACAATTCCTAAACCCAACCTGAATGGAAGCCTAAACCTCCTGAAGGGGCTATTGAATTTGTACAACCCTGTACTTTGTCTCTCTGTGGAGAGTTGTGGGAATACAGTCGACATGTTCAGCACAGAGAAATACATGGCACTTTGTCTTTATACCCTTGAGAGTAGTAGGAAATACTTGTATTTCTTTTTTATTTACACAATTATTATAAGCCTATACCAAGTAGTAGAAAAGTGCACCCACACTTTTGGTTTGATATTTTCTTTTGTGATCCCAGAACAACAGATATTTACAACTCCAATTCAAGTCTCTGTGTACAGTCATTAGGGAGAAAAAATGGTTCATGGCACAGGAAGCAGCCTGGAGTATTGATCTGCAGCAACCTGCCTAATCTGCCCATGCTTGATGAGGTGAGAACTGCTGGACCAGCCTGGATGCCCCCACTGCACACACTCCCCGCCTCTTGCCTACACAGCTCCAGCCTGAGATAACCACAGATGGGAAGGATGTGCAGCGGCACAAGCAATTACTGGATCTCACACCAGTCCTGTATCAGAAGCGCTGATTTCCAGGGATATGCTTCTTTCTGTCCCTGTTCCCAACAGCGCTGGAGGCACAGGAGAAGCACTGCTTTACCTGTGGATGTGAAGGGGAGTGAAAAGACGGGACAAAAGGGGCCAAATCCCACCCCAGTCCAACCCAAGACATATCTGACCTGTTACAGTCCTCTTCACTTACCCTGATATTATGTAGGTCCCTCGACATCCTCTCCCACCCAGTCTTCTTGTTCCCTTATTGACATCTCTTGTACAGCTAAGAGAACTTTGCACCTCTGAGCCAGGTCTTAGAGCCAGGATTGGCCATTTCCGGCTCTACTCTTTATCTTGTTGAAATGATCTCTATCACCTGAAAAATGTTCTTTGGTTCTTCCTCCAGTCTTCTGCTTCTCCAAGGAGTGCATTTCTTGATGAGATATGACCTTGATCTCATCTGGGTTGCTCTTTTCTCAGATGTTGCTGAAGTCATCATAGTGGGTTTTTTAAATGTATAGGCCACAAGTTTCCCTAGAAGGAGGAAGATGCCAGAAACTGCCCAATATAAGAGTCAGTCCCCAGGATATGAGTATCTTTCAGCATAAGCTGATTTTTGCTGCATGTCAAATTCTCATTGCTTAGTCTGTATTTGACCTAGGTTGTATCTATGCTGGCCTTGTTGACAATATCAGTGGGAGAACCCACGTGCTCTGAGCCACTGGCTGTGGGCTAATTCTGATCAAACTGTATAGCATTTAATTCTCATCTCTCCTAGGATCAATCTGATATTTCTATGCCCCTGGGGCATAATTAATTTTTACCTGCTTGCTTGCTTTTGTGCCCTCCTTCCCTCCTTCCTTCCTTCCCTCCTTCCTTCCTTCCTTCCTTCCTTCCTTCCTTCCTTCCTTCCTTCCTTCCTTCCTTCCTTCCTTCCCTCCCTCCTTCCTTCCTTCCTTCCTTCCTTCCTTCCTTCCTTCCTTCCTTCCTTCCTTCCTTCCTTCCTTCCGTCTTTGCTTTTTCCTTTGGTTCCCTTCCACCTATTTTACTTGAAATAATGAGAGGGTTGGGTTGTACCCCTTTTATGGTATTTTCATGCCATGACCACAGAACATGCCTTATTTATCTTAAAGGCATTTCCAGATACATTTCTGGCTGGGATAGCATTGGTATCTACCTGAGTTCAGTACAGATCTGTATTGCCTGTATGGGATACTGACCTATCATCTGGGTCTAGATTTCCTCAAGGAGGAACTGGTTGTTTTGCTCCAGGGTAAGCCTGGAACCAAACTAGTTTGTGCACCATGTGAATGAGTAGGAGACTAAGGACCTAGAGAGGGAGACATACTCACCCTGCACTTTGGAAAGAATGGGAGATGTTCTAGGCTTAGTTTAATTATACAGTCCTGTCTCACTTCTTGTGTACCCTCATGAGAAGACACCTCACAGGTGTTTCATTTTTACATGAAAAAGATTTATGGAGTTTTTTTAACAATGCATTTCCCATTCAGACTCCTCTGAATGAAATAGCTGAAAGCATTTAATGTGCATCAAGGCCAACCACTGTTAAAACAAGGCTACCAGAACCAGGAGAATGCACGTAATGGAGATGATCATTGAACTGAAAAAGTAGGTAAGATCACAAACCAGAGAAGTCAGGGATTCCAACAGACATTCAGGAAAAGCTGTGAGAAGAAGGAAGCATCAAGGAACTAAGAGATGAAGCAAGTATGGATTAGAGACACAAGTACAGGTTTTGCATTGCTCTCTGTCAGAGTGGCTGAGAGTACTTCTGCAGTGCACAGAGGCATCCGTTGGTGTTTGCAGGGTGCTTGTGGTTTGTTGTGCCCACAGACCCATGTATAAGAACAGCCCTGATCAAGCTGCTTATATATGTCACCTTCTTTTGAGGCAGACAAGATCAGGTCTTTCAAGGAAGTGATTTAAGTTGACAAGTCTGCTTGATGTCAGCTGCAATACTGCTGAAACAATTATTTTGTGGAAAACAGTGATGGAAGGACAGGAGGTGATATGCTGGACCCAGGCCCAGTGCAACAATTGGGACACTGAGCTGGACTGTGGAGCAGTGAATTCTCCTCTGATGTGGTAGTGTCATGGTTTGAGGCCAGAGGGAAACTGAGCACCACACAACCACTCACTCAGCCCTTCCCCCTCAGGAACAGGAAGGAGAAAATACAGCAAAAGGCTTAGGAATTGAGATGAGGATAGGGAGGGATGATTCACCCATTATGGTCACAGGCAAAAGACAGATTTGTCAGGGGAAGAAAAGGAACATCAATTTAATTTAAACATTAACAACACTTAACAGACAGAGTCGGACAGTGAGAAGCATTACCACATCTTAAAAACACCTTCCCCACACCCCTCCCTTCTTCCCAGGCTCAGCTTTGCTCCCAATTTCTCTACCTCCTTTCCCAGCAGCACAGGGGGAAGGGAATAGGGGTATGCAATCAGTCCTGCCATTCCTTCCTCCTCAGGGGGAGGACTTCTCTCATTCTTCCCCTGCTCCAGTGTAGTGTCCATCTCATGGGGAAGTCTTCCACAAACTTTTTCTGACATGAGTCCTTCCCATGGGCCACAGCCCTTCCGGAGCTGCTCCAGCATGGATCCTCCCAGCAATCCTCCCAGCACTGAACTACAACAGCAGACGGTTCTTCTTCCCACAGAGTCCCAGCCTTCTTTGGGCACAGCCACCTGCTCTGGTGTGGGGTCCCCCATGGGCTGCAGGTGGGCATCTGCTCCACCATAGACCACCACAGGCTGCAAGGAGGTTTCTACACCGGTACACCTCCCCCCCTTTCTCCTCCATTCTTCCACGGACCTCAGTGTTTGCATAGGTGTCCTCCTTACAACTCCAACTCCCTCTCCCAGGTTCCCCTTCTTAAATATGTTATCACAGAGGTGTGGCCACCATCACTAACTGGCTCAGCCTTGGCACAGAGGTGGGTCCAACGTGGAGTCTGGAGAGCTTTGAGAAGCTTCTCACAGGGGACACCGCTGTAGCCCCCTCCTCTGCTACCATAACCCCCCACCATGCACACAAACCCAGCACATTAGGTCAAAGTCTGGACCTGTTTTGCTGTTCTGCTCAAGGCCTGCTGTGACCACAGCAACAGGTCAGGGAGCTAAGGATGTAGAGTGCTTCAGAGGTAAATGCATGGAGAAGAGTCATCCCTCTACAGCTTCAGTCCTGCTAGAGAAGACAAGAGCCCAGTTTGGGTATCACACCTGGTTTGAATTTTGCCTTGACCAGTTCATGGCTCTGACATAGTGCCCTCCTGCATGCTTCTTTTTTCCCACATTGCCTACATCAGAGATCTACCACATAAATCACATGGCAACCAAATTGAACTCAAGGGGAAATGTAAAGCCTTCTGGGGCTGTGTGGAGGTGATGGAGGAAAAGAGCACCTCTCTGACTTGCAGGTGAACAGAGCAGCCTTCAAAACTGTCTGGCTAATGCCAGGTCACACCAGCAGGAATATTACTAAATCTGAGAGAGTAATTAATTCCTCCTCAGTTCACTCCATCCTTACTTAAAGGCTTCCCAAGAAAAACAGTTTGCTTGGGGGGGGGGGGAAGAGCAGGACTCTGAGTACAAGTCACTTAGTGAGCTGGGGGGGGGGGCAAGCGGGGAGAAGAAAAAGATTCTTTTCTCCCCTCCATCAACCATCCTCCAATTTTGGAGTGCCCATCCCCCCCACCCCCCACCTGCTGCAGAATTAACACAGGAAGAATTTTTCCTTTAAAATGAAACCACTTCCTGAATCAGACGGGTTTTCTGAATCAAGAACTTCCTTTTTTCCCCCCCTTTCTCCTTGGAGTATCTCAGACAAAAGTCTAAAGTACTGTCAGCCTCTTGCTGCTCATTTCAGTCCCTTCAGACAGAGATGTGTGCTCAGAGATTCCCCAGAAAGGTGCTGGGATGGAAATGCATTTGTGGATTTGCATTTCAGAAAGAGCCAAGGAGTCCCTGTTAGCTCATAGCGATATGCACATACAGCTTCCTTCACTGATGCAAGCTCATGCGATGTGGTGGAGGGACTAGGAAAGGAAGGGTGGAGTCAGAGGGCAACCCTCCCCCCTAATGCTGCTACAGTCTTGGCCACTGGCTCCAAGTTGTTTCAGTTCTGTGGAGCATCTGAACAAGCAGAAAGAAAGGAGGAACAACACTTGTTGAAAATATCTTGTGCTCTTCAGGATGGACTTCTGTCCTGCTGGTAAGCCTTAACCATCTTTTGCCTTGTTTTCTGTGAGGGCTGTGCACTCAGTTTGACAGGGCAGAGCACAGCATAAGATCTCAGCAGCTAGAGTGGATCCTGTGGCTGGCGGCTCTGCAGAATGGGATGGTGGAAGATCCCTGGTGGTGCCATTAACTGCTTGTTAGACTTCAGCATTAGGCTTTTTTCTTGTTTTACTTGCTGTCCTGTAAGTGAACTCCTTTCACATTGGGAGAAATTTTCCCACTGATTTGAATGGCCTTTGTGATGAGAGCGTCCACTGCTGTGATTCCTCGTGCTGGTGATTCTGAGCTGAGCTGGAAACTGGCTCAGGTGTATCAAGGGTATATGTGTCACTTGGGATGAGCACCTATAAACTTCGGCTTCTCTTCATGCAACTCTCTCATGGCTTGCAAGTTCCTCAGTGGTGTTTCCTTACAGGCCTTAGGAGCTAGTTTGCTTTTGCATAGTCTCTCACACCATTGGGTATCCCAGTGCAACTTGCTTGCAAGGCTTTTGGTAATGGGACCTCTCTTGTTTGTGTCCATGTTAAAGGTAAATGACTGAATTAGGGTTCTACGAACTCCAAGTGACCTGCAGGTGGGCCTGCCTGATCCAGAAATAATCTCAAAAGGCAGATGTGGGTTAGGGGAGATAAACTGCATCTGAGGAACCAAGACAGATCTTAGGTTTTATTTTCTACTTTGGCAGGTGGTGGATAAAGTGGTTGGGATTCAGCATGGAAAGGCATACTGCCAGACTGAACATTTCTTGCCTCTGGCTGAGGAAGCTCTGAATGTGTGTTTGTGCGAAGGCAGCAGATAGGGAGAGCAGAAAGGGAATAGGCTGAACAAGGGCCAGGAAGCAAAGGGATCATCTTGCAATGGCCCTGCTGTGTCTGACTGTCCTCACAGGCTTCTGCATATAGGATATAGAGCACAGAGTGAAAGGAAAAAGCAGTGCCCAGTTTCAACAATTGTTCTGCACTTTTTTTGCTCCTATGTGGGTTGACAAACAAAGGGCATGCTCAAACCACATACTAGCCTTGCTTGCCAGGGAAATTGGTGGAACCTATGGGAGCTGAGCTTTTGCCAGCATCTGGCTATAAATGTTGGTGAAGGTGGGTATCTTCGGATCACCCAGCCCTCACCACGTGAAAGCAACTGTGGACAAAGCTTCTGCAGGACAGGTTGGGCAGAAGGAGGGGGGTAATGTCATGTTTTGCTACTTGTTTTAGGTGTGCTTTCCGCAGAAACTGGGGCTCTCAGAACTGATGGTCTGACACAGTCATTTACTCAAGTTATGTGTTGCTGAGTTAATTATGTCTTGAAAGTTACACGCTACAATAGCACAGTGAGATCCTGCTCAGGGACAGTGCAGGTTTGTTCAGCTCTGGCTAGAGGCAAAGCCTGGAGACAGGCAATGCCTGAAGAGATGTGCTGTTTGTGACTGACTCTTTTCTTAGTCCCAGCCTACCACTTCACAGCTGTGTGGGAAAGTGCGCTTGTTTGTTGCTGCTCTACCTTGGGAGCTGAGGCTGCTGCCAGATGCAGTTTTCCAGTGAGCTTTAGAGTACTGTATGTGTTTAAAGTTGCTTGGTTGCGGCATCATTTTCCTGAAGGTCAGAGGTGCACATACACCTTTTCTTGGAGTCACTCCTACCTGAGGACACAATGGTCCTGTCAGGTACCTGCCCACCACAGCTGCATGGAGATGAGACCTGTGTCTGTGGGGAGGCTGCTCCTCCTGCAGTGGATATCCTCTTTCAGCTTCCTTCAGGACCCTTTAGCAACTGTCTGGGTGAGGCCACAGAACCAGTATACCAAATCCTTGAGCTGGGTGTGTGGAGCTGGGAGAGCAGACTGGTGCCATGGTATCACATGCTGGGATGTGTGGGGTGAGAGCCATAGGCGAAGATGGCTGGAAGCTATCCTGATTGTTCTAAGTTGTCATGTAGGAAAGGGGACCAGGTGACAACATAAATTCTTCTTCACACCTTTCCCCCCATAGCTGGAATGTGCAAATTAAACCTGTGTGAGGTCCATGTTGAATTTCTTCTGACACAAGCTGTAAGAGAACTGTGGAGTGGCTGCAGGAGGGAGACAGATTCGGCTGGAAGGAATTGAGGAGCTGGAAAGCTTCCTGTTATCTGCCTGGTACCACCCTGGTACTTGGCTGAGGAGCTGGTGGTGCTGGAGGTGACACAACAGCCATGTCCAAAAAGAAAAGGAATTTCCGGTGAAATTCTTCCACCAGACAGCCTCATCCAGGCAGAATGTGCCTATCAAGCTGTTCTGTTTGTGTGTTGCCATGGGTGGAGGTGCCCAAAGCCTTTAGCAGACACACTCAGAGCTCTACCTTACCTTCCAAATGGGACAGCTGAACCTCTGCTGTTACACTGTGGGTAGGTAAGTAGCATGCAAATGGTCTGTAACAGTGCTACAGATGCAGTCATTCGTCATAACCTTCTCCTATGGTTTCTGCAGTCCATCTTTCCAGCTCTTCTGGGTAGTCACTTCCCACTTATTTCTGTGCTTCAAACACTATCTTCCTATTTATATACTTTTGCTTGGGATTGAAAGCCTCACTTAGCACCTGGACAGCTCTGCACAGCCCTTTGCAATAGGAAATGAGACCACCAAACAGTACTCTTTGCAGGCTCCATGAGTACCCAGACTTTTGCATAATTCCAACCTGCGCTCCAGATGGGGAGGTTGAGGGCGTAAGTTACAACAACCGGAATTGAAGTCTCTTCTGAGTGACAGCACTAAAAATACAAGCCTGGGCAATTAATGAGGAACTAACAGGTCTTTCTATCTGGGTCTGCCCTGAGAGTGGGAAAACAACCTCAGGAGCAGGTGTAAGCCCCACAAATGTGATACTGATGCGCTTTCCTTTCAACATTTGCTCTCTGAAAATAAACTCCAAGCAGCAACTTCATGTCCTCTCTGGAGAAGATGCTAACCAGTTTTTTATGTCTTGTGACTGAACTGGAAGACTTCAGCCATTGGTTTGGCAGGCAGTGTCCCCCTGAAACCTGCGGGTGTTTTTGCACGGTGAAATTTTCCCATGTGCAGAGAATCCTGATCAGGCCTATGTTTCATCTGTAACCTGACTTAGCCCTAGGGGGAAGTGGAACTTGGTGGTATGGAGGACTTTGATGAGGCTGAAGATGTTCCTCAGTCCCTCAGTGCAGGGATGAATTCCCTCTGCCATTGCAAGTGTCTGGAGCCAGCCAGGAGGTACTTCACTCAGAGTGTCCCTCTCCTGCCAGCTCAGCTTGTTCTCAATGCAGAGAGGGAAGGAAAGGCAAAGCAGCCTCCTCTTATTATCTCATCTGCTTCTTGCCCACCTGCTTCTGCTGTCTTTGCTGCCTTTCTGTGGCTGGTTGCCCAAACAAGCCTTCTGTGCTCACTTCCCCTAACTGTAGACCCCAGTGTGTGCAGTAACATTGATGAACGACCTCAAAACATTTTTGAGCAGAGCATTAGGCTTTCTGTTAGGGAAACGGAGTAATATGCAGGCACTGACCCCAGAATTATTTTCCAAGACAAATGGGGACTTAAGATGTTTAATAAACTTAGGAAACCTTACAAGGATCCCCTCTGCACCTCAATCTAAATTGCTCTGAAAGTTTCATCCATACATTTTTTTTCTTACTATGTCACCCTTTCCTGATTTTATCCCTTGATACCCTTCACTTCTCCACGACTCATATGCTTTTTCTCCCCCGCCCTTGCCACACACACAGTCCTTTCCACACTTTTCTCATTCTGACAAAATGGACAGGTAAATTACTTGGGAGTTAAGGTTCTCAGATGTTCAAGAGGAAGGGGGATTAGGTTATTTACAGGCTCGGTGGAGCTTGTGTGAGAGAGATGGTGTCCTCTGGGAGCCTCACATCTCTTTGAGATGCTTTAGGCTGCTTCAGTAAACAGAGAACAACTGAAGCAAAACAATCAGCCTCACCACAAACTTTGCTGATGGGGTGGGGGAAAAAGAAGTTCCTCAGGTATGTCCTGCTAAGGTGCTTTTGTGGTATGAAATACAGGAAAAAAACTCTCTGTGGTAATTTGTCAAGGAATCACCCCAGTGTTTCCACATATAGCAGCCCCCATAGGGGTGAGAGAGATAAATCTGGGGATACTGAGAGGCTGGACTCATCTGCAGATACCAAAATGGCAGGAGACATAAAGTAAGCTGAAAGACCCAGGCACCGCTCACAGGCGCAGGGCTGACATTCAAGGGGAAGTCAGCAACCTGCCTAACAAGCAGCAAAGCAACTGCATGGGTTTTTGTTGCTGTTACTGTTTGTTTGTTTTCCCCTCACATGCAGACGTGGCTGTCGCAAGCTGCTGGATGCCACATTTTCCTCCCCTCTTGACCGGCTTTCAGCTCTTCATGAGGGCTGCTTGCAGAGGTGGGAGGGGACATGGGTCCGGGCTTCATGCTGGCTCCTTGCCTAGTGCTTTCCTCCCAGAGGATCAGCAGCCTTTCCCCAGGGAATGCAATGATTGACAACAGCGGGAGGAGTGACAGGAGAGAAGCTGCAGCCTGAGAAAAGTAATAGGACGGACTTAACACATGGAAACTCAACCAGCTCGGAGGATGGGGGAAAGATTAGGTTTGGGGAAGACATGTCTCTCTGAGCTGTTGTGGCAATGACAGCAAAGAAGCATATGGGCTCTAAGATGACTACCCTTGTCCCCCTTTCCTTCTGTATGTCTTGACTAGTTCCTTCCTCTTTTTCCCCACTCATATTTATAGCTGTTGTTTTGCATGTGAGATCCACACTAAGAATTTCCAAGGCAACTGATGCCACTTCCTCTTTTTCCAGGAAGACTGGAGGCCCAGGGGATTTTGGCTTATGAAATAGTGGAGTAAGGCATTCAGTGACCTGACCTGGCTTCCTAGGGAAGTTTTGTCTCAAAGTGTTTAGTTGCAGCAAGAATCCTGTCCACAAGTTCTGCAGTGACCTCCCAGGAACTCCAGTGCTCCCAGCCTCGGTTTTTTTTTTTCTTCCTAGGGCTCACAATTTGCTTTGCCTCTCTAGGGCTGCAGCCTCCTCTTTCTCCTTGCTGAAGAGACTGTGCTTCACCTGTATTATATTTAGCAGCAGTGCTGTCACCCCAATTCTTCTAGGTCTTTTATGAATCATTTTGTGGTCGCCTTGACTCTGCTGTTATCTGTTTAACTTCCTGTACATTACAAGGAAGCCTACTTGTGTTTCTGCGTTGTCTGTGGTCCACAGAACAACAGCCTCCCACAGATGCTCCTTCTTCAGCAAGGCTTTCATACCCCCAGATCCTGCCCTCAGACCTGAAAAACCTCAATTTTCTCTCTTAAGTAATTTCTGACTAGCTAAGGATGGATCAGTCCATGAAGCCCATGGCTCTTCATGGGAGGTTTGGATGTAGGTGAAGTATTTAGGTCACAGTTTTTCAGTACATGGAGATGACTGACATAAAACCCAGCAAAGAGCATTTGGTAAGACCTCTTCATTGTGCTTGCAGTGAGCAAAATTAGTTGAGTAGGTGGGGTAGAAGGCTGCAGGGTTAGATCGGAAGCCAGTGTAGAATCTTGCTGCTGGAAGGGATATATGGATCTCTGCTGCTCGCTCTGGACTGAGAGCCATTTGCAGGGCAAAGCTGAGGTGCAGTGGCTCCAACAACAGGGAACATAGATGCTGAAACACAGAAATCAATGTTGCTGTGGCATGACCCTAGGAAAGTATAGGCACTGAAATGTTGAGGCAGCTTTTCCTGTGATATGTTGGTTCCAGTACTATTCTCACAGACATCTTTGTTCTTCCAGGGTCAACTGACTTGAGTGAGGCTGAAGAGGCTGAAATAGAGATAATCAGGCAGCACAGACAGGAGCTTTTGGAGGACATTAAGGTAAAGAACATCCCGTTCTTCCTGTGTACCTAACCTTCTCAAAACTCTCTTCACCAAGGTGTGCCTTAACATAACAGTCCAGATCATGCAGAAGTGCTTCTGCACAGGAGTCATTTGCTCTGGCATGATCCAGCTTGAATTCTGAACTTCAGGTTGCCCTGGCATATTTGCCGCCAGTGTTCAGCCTGTGGTACTCTCTGCTGCAGGAGTCATCAACTACCCTAATGGGATATTTGAGAAAAACTGGTCAGCACGTTAGCAGGGATGAGCTGGGATTGCATATTTAGGATAAGGAAATGAATATGACTTTACTAAGACACACTAGCAGGGATCTGGCTCAGCATTTATGATTATTTTAAATTACTGATTACCTGCTAAGGACATATCAGTCCTAGTTATCTGCTGCATCCCCCTGTGTTTATCAAACTTTTATTTACTTTGTGGACCTCTAACAAGTCCTCCATTAAGGATCCTGTCTCTTTAGAGAGGTGTGATGGCAGGACCTTCCCCACAAGTTTCTCCACCCAAACATTTCTCTATTGACTCCTAAAATGTCTGAAAGCAGCAGATTCAAAATCAGTCAGTAATATCGCATTGCAGTCATGCATAGTGCCATACACTTTCTATTCTGTTCTGCCTCCACCTCCACATGGAATGTGGCCTCCCATTAGAGAGAGCTTATTACACTGAATCATTGGGCTTGCACTGATTTCCCCACAACATGAAGATGTCCACATGCCTGGGGAATAGGTGCAATATTTTCCTGTGCAGAGTAAAGGATTAAGCCAAACTACCTATTACTTCTCAGGCTTCCAGACTCATCATCTCCACTGCAAATCAGAACGGTGTCTTCTTCCTTCTTGCAAAGCAGTCTATGTGCATGTGGTTTGCTTGTCTGTAGTTCTTATCTCATCAATTCTCAGAATAGGCAATGGTCACTGTACAAGGCAGGATATTTTAATAAGAATACTACATTTTTGGTCAGAGAAAAGCTGCTAGAGTACACAGACCCATACTCTAAATCCCAAAGCCATTAACCAATGGGGTATGAATTGTCCAATGGAGCACGATGAGTTTAGTTGAAAGAGTACCTAGAACTAGAGGCATTTTCCCAGGTGGATTTCTTCAGAAAGTATCTAGCAATACCCTTTAATACAAAGACTTAGTGGGGATGTCTGGTGGTGGGAGAGGGAGGAGGATGGGTCTAGACTTGCTGGTTACTCTGCCAAAAGACAGCGGTGAATACAATAACAAAACTGATAATAATTTGAAATTCAGGAGATAAGATAATGTCTTTGTTACATTTGTGCAATACCTAAAGCTTAGTAAGGAACACTCCTGGCTCTGGAGTCTGATGAAGCACAACAAGATGAAGGCCAGAGCAAAACTGAAATCCAGAAGTTCTTTTAAATTATGGGATATTGGAGAACTTCGGTTTCTCTATCTGGATGAATACTGTGGCCACATCCTCACTCCTCATTGATGCAAGATCTGTCATAAAACAACTGTTCTTCCCCTGCCTATTCTGGTTTGCATGGGGAAGAATTTGGGTGATTCCTGGAAGAGAACTGTGATGCACTCTGGCTCTAAGGAGGACCATAACTGCAGGATGTAAGCAAGGAGTTACAGACATCTTCATTTCCTTGGTAACACAGAATATCCAGCCAAGGCAGCCATGGTCTGTCATGGGCCTAAAGGAACCTGAATTCTACAATTGATTTTTTTAGTTTGGCAGTGATTACTCGTCTTTTACTCGTCCTTTCTTCTTTTTCCACCTAAAAGACAGGTATCTGCTCAATGATATTTGAATGATAGGTATGTTAAAAAATTTGTGTTTCATAATGTGGCCACTTCAGGTTCATATTGACCTCACAGACACTGGTTCCACTTCCTCTTGCCTGGATGTGTAGCAGGGCTATGCAAAGTAAAAGCTAGAAGGAAATGGTCATAATGGAAGGAGTGTCAGATCTGACACTGTTTGAGGAACTGAAATCAACACTGGGGTGAGTTCACTGACACTCTCCACACTGGCTAAGCTTGATTTTCCAACCTTGATTAACAACAGACATGAGAACATCCCTCTGCCCCTCTCTCCCATTGTTTTAATCTAGAATCCAGCAGGGTCACCCCAGAGCAGTGCCTATTTCATAGACATCCTTGGCTGGTCGTGACCATATGACCTGTCCTTTTCCTATGATTGAGAGAAGAAGTAAGACATGCTCTGTAGGTGTCTGTTCTTTTTCCTTCCATTGCCTTCCTTCTCCTGATATTTCTTTTGCAGAAGTTGAAGGAAGAGATTTCTGAAGTGTTTGCAGAGATTGAGCGCTTCCAAAATGCAGAGGAGAGGCAAGAGGCAGACAATAATCCTGGGGAGCAGACCAGGCAAGTGGGACAAGATGAGTATTCCTTTGTTCACAAAGTCTCTCTCTTGATGTTGAGAAAACAAAAACACCAATGGGATTTGGATCACAAGAACAGGGAAATGAGGCCAAGAATACCCTTCTCTAAGATTTCTCTTTATTCCTGGATAGTCAGAGACCTGTTCTTGAGATATCTGAGTTATCTTGTGAGTAAATTGAAACATGGCCCTTTATTCTAAGTTTAACTTTCTTTCTTTCTTTCTTTCTTTCTTTCTTTCTTTCTTTCTTTCTTTCTTTCTTTCTGTCTGTCTGTCTTCCTTCTTCATGTTTGCAGCAAACTATCACAGAGGGATAAACTTCTGTCCCTGGGCCGGAAGAAATTCAACATGGACCCTGCAAAGGTAGGATCTGTTCATTCCACCTATGACAAAGCTGTGAGGAGGAGCTTCTGTTGGCTACTGGTCCACTTGCAGCCACCCATGTCAAAGGAACTATAGGATGGGACTGTAAGGCTGATTTCCTACCTCACTAAGGTGCTAGTTAGTAGCACTCTTGATCCTGTCCCTGAATAAGGTTCCTGAATAAGATCAAGCCATTCTGCCTTTCCCCATCATGTGCCTATAGGCCATCCCATCAGATGTAACCCAAAACTAGGAGAAATAAAGGATGGTTTAACACTGCCAATGTGTCAAGACAGACAAATCTCCTTCAGCCCAGCAATTCTTGCCTGTAGGAGGCTAAGAACTGGCTATAGTGTGATGGAGGAAGATGAAGTAAGAAGAAGGTGAGAAGTTTTGAGAGTGTGTCAGGTTCCTTCGCTCATTCAGAACAGAAGAGAACAAGCTGCCTCTGTCATTTTGGAAGTAGTTTTGGTAGTACTGGTGGAGTGAATCCAGGTTTTTCACTTTCTGGGACTCTGACCAGTGGCATCCAGATGCCATAGCCTTCAGGCCTCTGCAGAAAGCTCTAAAATTGTCATGATTAAGTAGAGATGTGAGAAAGATAGTTTATTCTTCCTTCCTTCTCACTGGTGGACCATTTTTTGAGCTCTATAAGGAAAACCACAAGATACGATTGAACATTTGCTCATTGTCAGCTAATCACCGCAGGTAACATCTTGGGTGGCTGTTGGTCTGAGTGCCAGCTTTTCATGACTCCTCCTCTGCCCTGCTGAGACCCTCAAGATGCCTTCCCCTGTATCCACACCACAGCTGGAGTCCTTCCCAGTCCCCTGGACATCCCTCTGCTAGTGGGATTTGTCTCAGAGCAGTGATATCCGTACCTACAGTTTGCGTGAGAGCAGCTTTCATTTCGTCTTTCTATCCGACCTTGGTCTGAGGCCCCAGAGGCATCTCTCTGTGAAACTGTGCCATACTGTGCAGAAATACCTGACTAGTTCTGACCCCAAACCAGATTAGCTTTATTAGTTCAATGCCAATCAGCTTGGTCAAAATGTTATACTATGTACCTATATTATGCAGATCTCTGTTTATTGCTTCCTTTTTGCTACATGCCATAGTCTAAGAGGTGCTTCAATGCAGGGAACTTTCTTTGCCCCTCCTTGCTAAGGTTATACTTCATCCTTGCAATGCTGATACTTTAAATGACTTCCTATCTCCAAGATCTCATGGCAAGTTCCTGAGGCTAGAGTAGGTAAGTGTTAGGAATCTTACAGAAGAAAACCTTTTGGGAGAAACATTTTATTCTGGAAAATCATCAGTGCAATACTTTGCAAAATGAAATTGATCTTACCAAAATTCTGTCTGGGGAAAATGAAAGAAAAATAGTGTGGAAAAATCTCACAAACATTTTAAATTCTTCTTTTGAAACTGCTTTTTCTTTGGGGCATTTTAGAAATAGTTTCTTACATATTATAAGGCAAAGTGAATTGATTCTGTTGAAGTAGAACATTTTAATAGATCTAAAAAAAATTTCATTCCTTTATTGTATTTTGTGAGGAGAATTGCAGTGTGGTCTGGAGAGTTTTAGACATTGTTAAGAACCTGAACAAAACCTCAGCTTTCTGTGACTTTGAAAATCATGAAATTACCTCTAAAATAGGATGTTGACTCTTTGAGCAGCCCAACTCAGACCCTCGATATTCCTTAAAAAACATATTCCATACTTACTGGCTGGCGAGGATGGAGCTGAAAAGATTGCAGACTTCTCTGTGGCATAGAAGAGAATTTAGGGAAAAATAATTTTAAGTTGTCTCAAGCCTGTATTTTTGTCTGAGTACAATTTTTTATTATATCTTCTTTTAAACATTTTTTTTCCTTTAATTCAGAAAAATATTACATTTAGGAAGAGAACGCTAAGATATTTTGATTGAAAATGTTAAAATGAACTATTTTGACTTTGACTTTTTGGACTTTTAACCTACATTGTCCTTTTTTGTTTGCTTGAGTTTTCATCCCAGTGAAACATTTATCCAAATCTAGGGATGAAATAGAAGTATGACTGACACACCACAGTGAATGAAGAGGGATGGAATAAGGGTGAGAACATGGCTGTGGCCTCTCATAGAGGGCCTCAGGAGTAACAGAAGAGGTAACATCATCAAAGCCAAGGAAAGCTGATATCAGGGTTTTGAGGTCCTACTTTCTCATCAGCCCACAGAGCTGTCTTACTTCACTGTCTTGCTTCTCCTTCCCCAGGGGATCCAGTACCTGATTGAACACCAGGTATTGTCCTCAGACCTGCAAGAGATTGCCAGATTCCTCCACAAGGGTGAAGGCCTGAACAAGACGGCCATTGGGGATTATCTGGGTGGGAGGTGAGCAACGCAGCCAGGATGAGGAGGCCCTTCGGAGGCCCTGTCCTGCCTGGCCCCTACCAACTACCATTTAATTGACCCCTGGCAGACCTCAGTCAAGTGCCAAGACTGAGCACACCTCAAATTGCAGTGGGCTAGGTGGGCAGTGCACCCCAGGGCGGGTCTTTGGAACGTGGTTAAGACTGGCTGTATGGGCTACCTTTCCTCCTGCCTGTAATGGGGTCTGTCTTCCCAGACAAGAGTGTGTGTCTTGGCTTCTTGTTGGTCAGATGGGAAGTGGCTGGGATAGAGCCAGGTGCATGTTGTCAAACCAAGGGGCATCCAAACTGAGCAGGGTCAAAGTTCTCTTCTGATCTTTTCCTTCTATCCTCTCCCAGGGACCCCACAAACATTCAAATCCTCCAAGCCTTTGTGGCATGTCACCAGTTTGCCAACCTCAACCTGGTGCAGGCACTGAGGTGAGTGAGCATGCAGGATGGAGGGAATGAAGCAGCAGCCTGCTCAGCCACTGGGTCTTGCCACCCAGGAAGGTTGTGAAGACCTCCTGGGCTGAAATGGATCTTTCCAAGGCCCTGCTTTGTGTTTTGGTGCCGAGATTGTTGCTGTGAGGTGTTAACACCTTTTCCTGGCCCCTTGACTGGATTGGCCCTGTGCAGAGAAGATGGGAAAAGCAAAGTGGGTCACTGTGGCTTCGATGGCTGGGGGGATTGGGCATGTTATTTTTTGCACCAGGAAACATGTCTGTCCACAGTGCTAGTTATATCAGCGACAAAGCGACTCTTGTTACACTCTTTTCTTATAAGCCAGTCTCCTGGCAGGACTCTTTTCTCTTGAGGTCTCTGCTGCCTTGCAGGACACTCATCATGGAAAAGGAGCCATGATTTCCAGGATGATTAGTTCTGCTTCCTGCTTTTAGGGTCTTTGAGGCTGATGAACCTAATTTCTAGAGAAAGGAGTAGAGCTCCTGCTTCATGCACTGTGGCATCACCCCAGTGTGATGGGATGACATTTTATTTTCATGGTGTCCCATGGTTTGAAGGAAGGGATAAATATCCCTTGCACTCGATCTGACTAACTCTCTGGCATGTTGATCCTGATAGACAGTTCTTATGGAGCTTCCGGCTGCCTGGGGAAGCACAGAAGATTGACCGGATGATGGAGGCCTTTGCCAACTGGTACTGCAAGTGTAACCCGGGAGTATTCCAGTCCACAGGTAGTTATGGGGAGAAGGCCTGTGAAGCTGAGCTCCACTGTTTGCTAGTGAGAGGAACCTTCCTTTTCCATTCACAAACCACAGAGGGCATCACTTGGAAGTGTGGGTGTTTCCCCTTAAGCTGAAGGAGACAGTCCAGTTCCTATGAGGATTTTCAACAGGCTGAGGGTCTTCAGTCCTCCTTTTGCTATTGTGCTCCAGTCCATCCCCATAGGAAATAGACTTGAGAAGTGCTCCCAGCCCCACATGAGGTACACCTCATTGCAGCAAGGATAGCACTGACATACATGGGTCTGTAGAAACTTTCCTGCTGGTAGAGCCACTATCAGACCAGATTTACCCAATTTGCCACATTACCCTGAGGGGATGGAATCACCCCCATCATAAGAGATCAACTCTCTCCCTCTTTCTCCTAGCGGAGGGGACATCTCCCTTTTTACCTGCAGCTGAGAGGATAATGCTGTTCTCCAGTGACTGGAAACCAAGCCATCTGTTAGGGTGTGGATTGAGCTGCCCTCTAAGACGAGTGCCACCCATTCTGGTTTTCTTTCTCATTGCCAGATACCTGTTATATACTGTCCTTCTCTATCATCATGCTTAACACCAGTCTGCATAACCCCAATGTGAAAGACAAACCCCCCTTTGAAAGGTTTGTATCCATCAACAGAGGCATTGACAAGGGAGGAGACCTGCCAGAAGAGCTCTTAAAGGTAAGGAGACATCCCATTTTCTAAATAGTCCCTCTTTTCTCTGTGGCTTGGGGTCCACTGAGAAGCAACGTTCCACAGGTCTCAGTGTAATACAGGCCTACTAACCTTCTGCCATACAAGGTGAATGGCTGCGCAAGTAAACAGGGATGTACATACAAAAGCAAAGCTTGAAAATGTGGAAACTCTTTTGGAGAGGGACTGTGCACATGCTTGTTAGTGAGGACATGAAGCAAGAAAGATGGGGCTGGAGACATTCAGGGAGTAGCAGTGTCAGTTTAAGAAAAGATGAGCTTTTAAGTGTATCTGTGTGAGAGAAGAACAGATACTGTAACTGTGTGAGAGAGGAAGACATGAGCTGCGGGTATCTGTGTATTGTGCAGGTATGAGGCTGTGTGAATGGGGCACCCACTTCTGTTGGAGGTAGCTGGGCACTCAACTCTTTTGGCCAAATTTGAAAGTCCTAGCCCACAAGGGGATTGTCTGTTTCTTGTGTCTCTGTGTGTGTGAGACAATGTCACCATGGCCCAGATTATGAACCCCTTTTCCTTTTTGTACCTAAATGTTTCAGCTGACTCCAGTGTTCACATCAGTCAGGACACCAGTGCCTGGTCTCTCTTACACCAGGATATATCTTTGAGTGAGTAGAACCAAGAAGCCCCAGATGAGTGTCAGGGTCTTTTCCAGCATCTCTTCCAGCATCTGTCAAGCTCTCAGCAGGTCCATGGTGTCTGATCCCAAAGGATGAAGTTGCAGTGTGGGGGAGACAGAGACAGGGGATGCATCCATTGGTAAAGCTGGAACTACCATTTTCTCAAAGGCTCAGCAGTCATGGGACCTGCCTTATGAGGCAAGGTAGAGGTGGCCACCCTGCCTACATGTGTCTAGCTTCACCCAGCCAATCTGGGGAGAATAACTTGTGTCTTGTGTCAAAGAGGGTGCCTACACCCCACACTTGGGTTTGCTGAGCAGCATCCCCTCAGGGTAAAGACTTTAGTTTTTTCTCCAGAGTGTCATTTCTTTCAGGCAATTTGAGGGAAGGTGCAGAAGCCTGCAGGTTCTTTTTTTTTTCTTGGCTTGGGATTTGTGTAATAAATTATGGAAAATCCAATGATGTGAGCAATATTTGTGTACCCCTTGAAAGCTAGTAACGTGCCTCCTCTGTCACTCTGTTGTTATGAATGTCATCCTTTGTGTCCCTAAGTGTAAAAGCCTTGGTTCTATGAAATGTACCTCCTTGTAGTCATGGAGATGTGTGTGTTGGTCTCTACATACAAGTTCTCAGCAGAGTGTTTGGCACCACCAAGCCAGCACCTAAGTGAGGCTGCAGTCTTTTCCGTGTCATGTATCCTCCCAGTGCCTTAGTACTACCCATAGTGGCACTAGTGTGACATGCTGGGTTTGGTTGCTGCAGCCTATCTTAATGGGGGTGCACACTTTTGTGCCTGTGACTTTCCAAAATGGGTCACTTTTTTCGACACAGGATGCAGAAAAAAGCTGGTGATCCCCCTTGAGACCTGTGAGATGTGGACTGAGGGTTGTTGTACCCCCTGTGCTTACTGCCCGCTCACCTCCCCCTTCACCTGTCTGCCTCTGGAAACATAGTGATGAACCAGATGGACCTAGAAGAGTTGTGTACAAGCTATGTCAGAAATTTCTTTCTTTTTCTTTCTCTCTTTCCCCCACCAATGCTCTGGTGCAGAATCTGTTTGAGAGCATAAAGAATGAGCCATTCTCCATACCAGAGGATGATGGGAATGACCTCACACATACTTTCTTCAACCCTAACCGTGAGGGCTGGCTCCTGAAACTAGGTAGGGAGAGGATTGCCCTAGCTCCTCTGAATTCACCACCTGCCCATCACCCACCACAAATCTCCCCCAGGAATCCACCAGCTCTCTGCTGTCCGTCCCTTCAGTCTGCTGTGGTGGGGTGAGGCTGACACCTGCTGTTGAAACCAGCCGGCTACTCTCTCCTCCCAGCTCCTGCAGACTCTGTCTGCTCAAAAAGATATTCCTCATCCCTCCCCGTTCCCAGCCCCATCAGAGCAAAACTGGCTCCCTGTGTGTGTGAGTGTCTACCATATGGCTTCACGTCAGTGGTGAGCACCACGGTTGCCTCCTTGGGGCTGATCTACAGGGAGAGCTGGGAGGGTATGTCTGTGTGTGCATGTCTGGAGCTTGGGGCTGGGGGGGGGGGGGGAGGGGAAAGGCAGCAAAATGTGTGACTAATGGAGTTTGAACCTCATTGCCTTAAGGAGGACGTGTGAAAACCTGGAAACGCCGTTGGTTCATTCTGACCGATAACTGCCTCTACTACTTTGAATATACTACGGTAAAAGCTCAACTCCCAACTGGGAAACTGTGTCCTGGGTGGTTATGAGCCTCTGAGGGGCCAAGAAGGAGGAAAGGGTAGGGGGCAACTCTTCCCTTCTACCCTATGCTCCTAGACTGAACTCAGACCCCCCTTCTCTCCTATGCTGTTTTCTCGCCTCTAGTCTTGAGGAGGAGAGAGGCTGGACAATGCAGCTATTGCTGTGATCTCCTGCTAACTAAGCTCCCCACTGTATAAATGGAGGGGGTCTCCCCAGGCATACACTGCCCTAGTCACCCCTGCAAAGGCACATGTTTGGGAAATCAGAGAGGCTCTAAATAGTGGCATAGGTGTGGGGAACATGTTGGGTGTTAATTCATGTTTCCTTGCCTTCAGGACAAAGAGCCTCTGGGCATTATCCCCCTGGAGAACTTATCAGTCCGGAAAGTAGATGATCCCAAAAAGCCGGTAAGTCTCTGTGGCTTGGTACTCTGCCAGTGCAGGCTCTCAGGAGGTCAGAGGGAAGAGAGGGTGCACACACCCTACTTTACCATGCTTCTCAGAGCAAAGGTGCCATTCCAGACTGCTTCCCCATCTAAACATGTTGTTATCTAAATATGATTGTATTTTACCAGGGAAGATCTGGTGTGAACAGAGACCTGTCTTTTGGATAGCTGTATTGTATTGTTTTCACGAGTGTTTGTGTGTGCAGGGAGGCAGAGATGAGTACACACAGCTGGCTCCCTACTCATTTTGCACCAAGAGATGTGGGTTCAATTTCTCTCTCCAGTGCTCTCCATAATGAGTTACAGCCTATGGAGACCAGACAGTGCTGTGGTGTTCAGAAACTTTCCCAGGAAGCTAAACTCTTTGCGCATCTTTTGGGGGTACCCACGTTTTGATGTGTCATGACTTTGGGAAAAGTGCTTTTTATCTGTATGGTGGCAGGCAGAAGAGAGGATGTTGCATCTACTTAAGAGGGAGAGAGATCTTCATGAGTGGAGCAGATCCCAGAAGGTGTTTTCTGATAACTGTTGATGCTCCATCTCTCCATAAAGACTGTTCTAGTGACCAGCCCTTCACAAGAGGGATGTATTTGCCTAAGAGGTGTGGCCTGGAGATCTAACTCATAGGGGAATTCTTGGGGTGGGGCTGGAAAGGCTCTGTTGCATTTCAGAGGCAGAATGGTCTCCTCTCCTTTGGAAGCTCTCTCAGCCTGTCACCCATGATTCAAGGCAGCATAGTCTCCTTGATCCACCCTGTCCTCCCCTAATGCTCCATTTTATTACCTGACAGAACTGCTTTGAGCTCTTCAATCCCAACTGCAAAGGTCAGAAGATAAAAGCCTGCAAAACAGATGGGGATGGGAAGGTGGTTGAAGGCAAGCATCAGTCCTACAAGATCTCAGCAGCCACACCAGCAGAACGTGATGAGTGGATTGAGGCAATACGGTGAGGAGACCAGAACTGAAGGCCTGAGCTTGCCCCAGGGACAAGTGGTCATGCAGTTTATTTGGCTACCAGAGCTTGAAAGAGGGGGTGGAAAGAAATTTTTACAGTCTAGCACCTGTGCTACCTCTTGATTTCAAAGAGTTTCAGGGCCCTTCTGGAGAATCTCTAGCCACAGCTAAACTCTCTGCTGTGGGTCTGCAGATCTCCTGTCCTACGTTTTGGTGAGTGTTGTCTCTGCAAATTCAGTTAGGTTGTCTGTGCCATTCTCCAGCATTAATACTCTTCCTTTTGCTCCCACTTCCTCTTGTTTCCAGGACCAGCATCACACAGGATCCTTTCTATGACCTGGTCTCTGCCCGTAAGAAAAAGATTGCCAGCAGAAACTGAGCCCTGACCTGGTCACTGGCAGCAGGAAGATGTAGTTGTTGGACAGCTTCCTTCCCATGCTGGGCTCTTCTAGGGAAGAAATTTGGGAGCACTGGTTCCCTCTGCCTCCCACTTGGCAGAAAGATGACTGACAGGACAACTTGCCAGATTTGCTTCTTCTATGTCCAAACTGAAGGCAGAGGTACAGAGGGCAATCCACTGAGGACTGTCAGAACCATGGGCATGGCATTTCCCATAGCCAAATGTAAAGGCTCAAGAGCAACTGGCCTTTGGGTTTTCCCACATAGCCTGAGCCATGTAGGATAAGAACTAAGAGGAGACAAAAATGTCTTCAGAATGTCTCTAGCCCTTCCTGCCATCAAACCAGGCCTGGATATTTTTCTGTGAGGATGCTCTTAGTGCAGCCAAGCATGGTCCAGTCAGTTACAGAGCAGAAAAGCCCCAGTGATTTCTTTTCCATGAACAGATGTGTAGTAGGAAAAGGGGCCACTGATATTTAAGACCTCACTGTGAAACCAGAGGCTAAGGGAAGAAAAGAAGCCCTCTGTTCAGAAGAGAGCCCTCTCTACCTCTTCCTATAGTCATGAGGGCTGTAATCCTGGTCATTCCCTGTTCTGTAACTGTCATAGGTTTTAGAAAGTTAAAGATGTTGGATAAGGAGATAAGAGTGTAGAGAGGCTGGGGGACCAGGGAAGCAGCTCTGTGTCTTTTGTCTCTGTTTTGAGACTCAGGGATCACCCCAGGTCTCCCTAGGGAAGAAAACCAAACACTAGCTCTCCTCCTGGCTGATTGCTCCCCAGCAAAGGTTGCTTCCTTGCACTACCCTCAAGGCTTGGGCATTGTATCTGAAAGGCCTGCAGTCAGAAGACATGAAAAATTGGAGGTGCATACACACCACACTCACAAGAAAACACACACAGAGGCATTCCCATCTTCATACATTGGCTTCATCTGGAGTCTGGGGCTTTTTGTCTCAAGGGTAAAGAAATAAATAAAAGTGCTTGAAACAAGCCCAAAACTCAGGGTAACATGGTTGTTTTAGTGATAAAGACAGAGGATGTAAGATAAGAGTGCCACGTTCCTGTGCCTAGAAAAGCAGCCTGAGCACCACCGCAGCACTGCACTGCACCCAAAATGCAGGTGGGCTGGCACAAGCAGGCAGCTGTTGGGCAGTGCAGGAGGGAGGAGTAGTTAATGGGACAAGAGGAAAGGTGATGGGAGCTGTAACACTGGAAACTGGGAAGAGCATGGAGGCAAATATCAGAGACTTGCTAGAGACAATTATACATGCAAGGTCAAAGGACATGATAAGCTATTGCTATTTCATCTGTTGCCTTTTGGGTCTCTTCTAGTAAACACCGATACTGTCTCAGTCTCTTGCCTTTTTTCTCCCTGAAGAGGGCTCTATCTACTAGGCAATCTGCAGCAGTGCCAGCACAGCCGATTATTTATTCCAGTTATTTTTGCCCAAGCCACAGGAATGTTGAATAAATTTCAGGAGGCGGGGAGTGTATCTCGGAGTTGAAGCACAGGCTCAGCCCAGAAAAGGAACATGAAGGTTTTCTTCTGCTCATGCCTGCAGATGTCTCCTGCATTGAATCTCTTTGTCACTGATGTGGTACCCAGTGAATTTGCTGCTCACTGCTCTAGAGCACATGTGTGCGCACACACATTCACCCTTGCTTTGGGTTCAGTGCAGGGAGGCAGAGTCATGTCCAGGGGTGGCAGAAGAAGTCAGAATATGGCCTCTTGGCAAAATCTCCAATATATGCAAAAGAAATATAAATATGTACTTGGTTGGTGAAAGATGCCCTACAGCCTAGGATTTGGATGAGCAATGTCTGTCCTAGTGCCTCTCAGGCTCATGCTCTGTGTGACAAAAGCCATCACAATGTAGCTTGGATTCTCTTTTCTACTGACAGTCTGGTCCTGTGTGAGGGAATCCAGGCCAAGCCACCCCTAGAGTTTACCTGGATCATTCCTATGACATCAGTGTCTATCCAAGCTCTTCCCAGTCACACCTCATCCCAAAACCTTGCAATTTTCTTCAGACTGCTTATGTCATTTCCCCTCCCTTCTTCCCCCAGATACCCATGCACTGCAAGAACAGAATTATTCCTAGCTGGGACATGGTGGGAAGGATGACTTGTAAGAGGCAAAACAATGCAGAGACAGGCAATTGTTTAATTCCCATCCATCAAACTAATCGCAAGACTTGGGAAGAGATGGACCAGGTTTCTTTTCTCTAGAGACTGAAGTGGGGAGAGAGACAGTAAGTTTGAGTTTCCATTGTTTTTCCTTGGCTCCAGCACAGAAAATTAATTTCCAAACTTCTTGCTGTACCATGCCTCAGTCTCCTCAGTGCTGTGAACAGTGCTGTGTTGACCACCAGCAAAGCAACATATGCACTGTCCCAGTGGTATCCTTGACCTCATGCCTGCTGAATACCAATGTGTTTGCTATTGGCCAGGGTGTCTCAGGACAGGTCTATAAAACTTGACCCTCACTCATATCCATGCGCTTTGACAGCCGTGCTTGGAGCCATTGTAAATGTATTATGGGAACAACTTGTGCAACTAGAATGGCACCACCAGGGAATGTGTTGCTGGCCACCATCACACATTCCCTATGTTGAGGGCAACTGCAGCACCACACACATGAATGCATACACACAGACATACAGACATATACAGAGTCCTTCAGCTACTAAATCGGACAGATTGCTATCTATCTAGTAGATGGGTTCCTCCTTCTCATCATAGGCACCACACAGACATGCAGACAGAAGACTGACACTTATTCCCTGCTTGCCTAAGGAATTCTGCGCCCACCCAGTAATTCGCCTTCATAATAAATGTCCATCTCTTTTCATAAAAGGGCTGGGAGGAGAATACCACAGATGTGTAGAATAGACTACATCACTGCATCCTGCCTCCTCCCCACTTCTTCCCTTTCTCCTGTTCCCTGTTTATCAGCTCTATTTTGGAAGGCTAATACAGTTTAAAAAGGCATTCTAGAAACTTTGCAGCAACAGAGATGGAGCAGCTGTGAGGAGAGCCAGCAGTCTTTCTCATTCAGTACAGCTTAGGTATCTAGCAAAGGATAGAGAAAATTTCTGGAAGGTGGAGGGGGAGTACAATGTACAAATGGAGACAGACCAGACTGAATTATGGATTCAGAGCAAATCAAAGGGCATGAGTTGAACCTGTCTTTTTCCAGGGCATAAATGCCCCTGGTGATGGGAGCTCATGAGCAAACAGAGGCCTGTGGGAAAACAAGACTCTGCAAAAGAGTTGGCCAGGAATGATGCTTAGTGATGGGGTGGGAGCATACGTTTGTGATACTGTCCATTTCTGGCAGGCCTGAAACTGTTCAGTTGTGTCTCACACACCCTTCAGCACAAATAGAAAATCAAGAATGTTTTTTCTGCTAGCTAAACAGGGTTATCTGGAGTGGGACTGCCAGCCTTTTAATTCTGTGATATGCCTTGTGAGCCCCTACAGCTCACCCCTCAACAGCAGTGTAGGGATTGCCACCAAGAAGGGCTGACAGGTTTGCTAGTTTGTACCATAAACCTGGAGGAACAGGAGGCTATTACAAGGGCCTCTGAGGCATAAGACCCAGTCTTCATACCATCTGAGTCTGGTCATTTATATGGAAAGAAGCACAGCCCCAGTGTATTTAAGCTGGTTTGAATGGTGCAGTCAGATTTGTAGATCTGACAAGAACAGTTCCTCCTGTCTTCTATCCCTTACGTTTGGTGGCAGTAAAGCAACTCATTATCTGAGGGTGGTGGACCCAATGAAGTACTTTCTTCCTCTGAAAACTTTCTTTGAATATGCATTTCACACACAAAGTCCAGAGCAAAAAGCTAGAGGGCAGGATGGTTCTCAGCCATGGCCTCTCTTCTTCACTTTGTTCTGGCTCACTTCTGTCTCCAGCCTGACAGAGGTCCAGTTTAGGGAACTGAAGGAAGTCCAGGCAGACTGGGGTTGAGACCTGATGAGGGTTTCTTGGCGTGTCACTGCTGTCACATCTGTGGTGGCTGTGCTCTAAGTGCCTGTGACAGGGGTGTGCAGCAGACTCATCTTGCCATGCCATTTCCAATCCTGCAGCCTCTGTGTGATGAAAATGAATGTGGCCTGTCCCAGGTTATCACATTCCTCTGTGTGTGAGCCTGTATACAGACATCAGTTTGCTCCTGAAGGCAAACTACTACTATTGAGCTAACTTCAAGAAGACTGTGTATAGTGGAACAGAAGGGTCTACAATGAAAGAGTCATGGAGCGTGGAGGGGTCTTGGTCTTGTGTGGGTAGTTGATGAAGAAGGGCTTGCAGCAACAAGAACAAGGGTTTCGCCTCAGCTTCAGAACAGGGGCAGCACAAATGTCAGGAACAAGTAAGGTATGACATCCCTTGAACAGCCTGCAACCTTTACTGCAGCCACTGTGTTACGCCACCAAGGAGCACTACACATCACAACAGCTCTCGTCTCCATGGAGTTGGAGAGAGTGTTGCTAGACATGCCAGCCCAACACTTCAGAGAGACAGTGGAGATGGTGTGAGGTGGCCACCACGTCTGGGCCCTCAAGGGCACAACATATGCAGGGACAGGACCATCTGCCCCTCTAGCACAGCATGTCTTTGTTCCTCTACCTTGCTAAATAAGTGGGGTTACATGTTCCTTTCTGCATGTGAGTACAAACACAGGTATAGGGGGTTGTGTGTGTGATGTGTCCTTCATACTCGTAGTCACACATACCCGAGCACATCTGTGCATACACAAGTACACACACAGTCTACATGCATCACAGCCCAATGCCTCTCCTTGTCCTTTCCTTGCAGAAGGGCCCTGGCAAAACAGTCTGTAAGGGAAGAACAGAGATCATGGAGAAGCAGGGAAGGACAGTCCTTGTGGGGTTGCACAGCAAGTGGTATATGGGGAGAGGAAGGCAGGACAGACTGCAGTGGGGTCTACAGAGCCCATAGGGCTCCTGCCCCATGCAGGCTACACTAGTGGGAACACAGACCTTCACCTGGGGCAGAATTTGAGGAAGGTCTGTGGTGTCTATGTTAAGGGACATTGCAAGGTGAGGCATTTAACAGTCCCCTCTTCCTCCTGATGTACCAGGCTGACCTTAAGGGACCTACAGAAAAGATATTTTCTGCTGCCTCTTTAACTATGATGGGTGGCAGCAAGGTTCCTGGGGTTGGCTGAAGAGGTGGTGATTTACGCAATTAATATCTAATCAGTTCTATGAATATTTATTGCTAGTCAGCAAGCTTCTGAGTGACAGTGAAGCCCCATCTGATTGGAATCACATTCACAAGTAAACCAGAGCCTCCTTTGAGGTTCACAGACCTCCCATTGGGGAAAAGGTCCAGAGGGTCTAACCATCCTGCAGCACATGGAAAATTATATGCAACCCGTTTTTGGTGGAGGAAAAACAAAGGTTTTTAAATTGACTTGTTGGGGAGAGACACCTTGAAATAGTCTGATGTATTAACAAATTTAGCCCATGACTGAGTTTGAGCTTGTTAGTTTTTGGGGGGTTTTTTGGTTATGGTTTGGTTTGGTTTGGTTTTTTCTTTTTTTCTTTTTTTTTTTTTTTCCTTGGTGTGTACTCTCTCATTTTTTCTTCTGTTGCAACATGAGTGAGAAAATAATAGGGAGAGAAATAGAAACTCCTGCAACTGTTTGAAAAGTCATGTAACAGTCAGGAATTTCTTGGAGCTTGTATTTGACCCTTCCTCCACCATGGCATAAAGTGTGCAGAAATCTAATATTTTGTTTCCCCGATAAAGACTAATTTGGGTACTTTCTATCATCATCAGAAATTTGACACTTCTCAGCTTTGCCCAAATTTATGCTCTTTTCCAGAATCCCCCGTTTTTTCCCCTTTATTATCCCCCTGCTCTAATCCTTTCACTTCACCTCTTTCTCTGGCTTCTCTTTCCCACGGTGCCTTCTGCACTCTGTGCTTTCCTCATCCCTCTCCATAAACTTGCTACTGTCCTCTCACCTTCAACAAATCCCCCTCTTCCTTTTTTCTGATGAGGGATGCTGCCTTGCCTGCCCTCCTGATACCCGGACAGACTCACTCTGCCTTGGCAGAGCTCTGGGAAAAACCCCTATTATCAGTGGAAAGTGAGTTGCTAAACCTGAGCCAAAGTCTTCATCTTCTGCTGCTCACCTGCAGCTTGGGTTTGTGCTGGAGGCACCATCAAAAGCCTGTTATTACCTAAATGAAAAAGATACACAGCTCTGCCTGAGAAGGGACATGGATAACAGTGATTTGCTTGTTGCCTTCTGACTTCAAAAAGCACCTCAAATTACAGCAGGGTTTCCAGGATCAACCCTCAGTGGAGGGAGGGGGACAGAGACAGCTCTATGTATTTTTACTTTCTGCATGGAAAGGATCCTGTGGCTTTTGGTGGCAGGGTAAGGGAAGATCTTCTGAATTTGAGCCACAGATATCCCCTTCCTCTCATGTGATTATGCTTGGCCTTGTGATGGTACAGGACTGGGAAAAATATAAATTTTGGAGCCAGTAATAGACCCAGAATAAACAGCAAAGTATCAGGGAAGGAAAGAGGTGGGAGGGTTGGCAAACCTGAAATCATGATCACAGTGTACAAGGGGTCTGTTGTGCAGAGCTCTGTTTTCCTTGCTGCAGCCCTCAACATTCCTCACCAGCTGCACCACTGTGCTCTGAAGCCATTATTTCAATATTCAGGAGATAATGGGCTGCTTGGCCTCCTCTCCAGAGGGCATTCAGCAGAAGAATGTTGTGTGCTTCACACACAAAGAGGCTAGGGGAACTTCAAGGGAAGCAGTGGAAAGGGTCAGGGGAGAGCAAGCAACTCAGAGCTACATGCTGAGGGAAAGAAATGCAGTCAGAAGTTCCTGGAAATGCCAGCTGACCCTAAACCCCAGACATGAACAGCCTCACCTCTCAATGCACAATCTCCCCACTCATGGATTGGTGTCCCTGTAGAGATACCTCTACTCCGATGCAGTTAAAATTCATGTAATGGCAGACAACATATTGGTGAGTGTAGACAACCAGTAGTCAACCAATGGTAGACAACCAGTAACAAGTAGTGTCCCTGTCCTGGGCCAAATATTGTTTGATATATTCATTAATGACCTGGAGAGTAGGATTGAGCTCACCCTCAGCAAGTTTGTGGGTAACACCAAGCTGAGTGATACAGCTGATACACTAATGGGAAGGGATTCCATCCAGAGGGACCTTGACAGGCTTGAGAACCTGTGTGAGCATCATGAAGTTCAACAAGGCCAAGTGCAAGAACCTATATCTGGGTCGTGAAAATCCCCAATAACAGCAGACTGGGTGAATTGTTTGAGAGCCACACTGCAGAGAAGGACTTGGGGATACTGGTGGTTGAAAAGCTGAGTATGACCCGGCAATTGTGCTTACAGCCTAGAAATCCAACAGTATCCTGGGCTGCATCAAAAGAAGCGTGGCCAGCGGGTTGAAGGAAGTGATTCTTCCCCTCTACTCTGCTCTTGTGAGACCCCACTTGCAGTATTGTCTTCAGGTCTGTGGCCCTGACCACAAGAAAGACACGGACCTGTTCAAGTGGGTCCAGAGGAGGGCCACAAAAATGATCAGAGGGCTGGAACACCTCTGCTATGAGGAAAGTCTGAGAGAATTGTGGCTGTTCAGCCTGGAGAAGGCTCCAGGGAGACCTTATTGCAGCCTTTCAGTACTTAAAGGAGGCTTATAAAACAGACAGAGAAAGGCTTTGTACCAAAGCCCCTACAGGGACAGCAGTTTTAAAATGAAAGAGAGTAAATTTAGATTGGACGTAAGGAAGAAATTCGTTATGATGAGGCTGATGAGACACTGGCACAGGTTGCCCAGACAAGTTGTGGCTGCCCCCTCCCTGGAAGGGTTCAAGGCCAGGTTGGATGGGGCTTTGAACCACCTGAACTAGTGAAAGATGTCCCTGCCCATGGCAGGGGGGTTGGACTAGACAACTTTTAAAGGTCCATTCCAAACCAAACCATTCTATGCACACATACACATACTTTTTTTTCCCACTACAGTACCTTCTTATAATGATTTACCATTCAACCACATCTCATTTTTCCCAAGCTAGACCAAAATATCACCAACTTTCCCAAACATAAGACTGGGCTTTAAACAAATCACAAGATTTTATTTTAATGTCCAATGTACCCTTGCTTAGTTGAATTTTGAGGATATTTTATCCCTCCAGAGAAAAGAAACATACTTTCCTCCTTCCTTTTCATATTTGGTATGAGAATTGAAACTGTCTTTTGATCCCCCTGGCTCCAGGTGCTGAAGCTTTAAGAAAATCAGTTTTAAGAAAATTATGAAGTATCATGATGCTTAGGACAAAATAGTAAGAATCTGCATAATTTCCATGTACTCCTTTCATCAGACACTTCTACTCCTGCTGTAAGGTGTGCTCTTACACTCATACCTTCTCCGAAATGCTTGCCCTCCTGTGTTCCCCAGCACCTGAACAAAACTTCTGTGTACCACATGAAGCTTTGCTTAGTCCTTTGCAATCATACAGAGAAAATACTTTTTTGGGGGTTTTGGGGTTTTTGCGTTTTTTTTTTTTAAGAAAAGGCCAGTGTTTATCTTGCCACAGGGAAAAATACAGTCTCTTCTCAGCTTTCCCACAGACACCTCTGTGATTCCCAGCTTTGCTACAGGCTCCTCCATGAAGAAGCAGATGTAGCATGTACCCTGAGGAAAATCAAGAACTCAGAAAGTGTTAGAAAGCTTTCAGTGTGCTGCTAAAAGATCCCATGTCATTCAGTCTTATTAGGAGAAAGCAAAGCTACGATTTTCATGTCAAATCCCTAACGCTTGCACAGCCCACAGCTCAACCCACTTCTGAAAAACCTCCAGCCCTTTAGCTGTGGGATACAACCCAGATACACTATTATGCTTTGGGCAACTCTCCCCCCTCCAGAGACAGGCTTGTTGGCCTGAGCACCCAACACCCAGAGCTGCAGGTGAAACCATGGGGCTCTGGTAACCTTCATCAAACCCATGGAGTCTTTGCTGTGCAGGGGCAAGGAGAAGAACAAAGCCTCTGTCCTCCAGGCAGGTTTGGGAGCTGCTGCATATTTCTTCTCCCCACCCCAGAGCAGGCAGGCTGCTTCTGTGAGCTGGGAACTACTAAGAGATTGAAAACCTGTTGCTGTGAATTTCAGAGATGCCTAGCAGGGGCAGCTAAAGCAGTGAAGGGTTCAGTGTATTAAACTCACTATAGTAAAGCCATAATGGGATTTTAGATGCTGCTGCGACCAGAATACCCAAACCAGCTCAGCATCTCACATCATCAAGCGTGCTTTCGATACCTTCTTCTTGCTCCAGTCCCTCTCCCCCAACCGTGTCCCAGCCCTGTCTTCAGAATAATGTCTGTCTCTGTAGGAGGAAGGGGGAGCTTTACCCCTTGGGCCCACCCAAGTCTCATAGGCTTGTTGGCTTCTTCCTCTGCTCCTTTTAGGAATATGATAAGCATCATTTATGGGTGGGAATACATCAGCGGTGAAGGGGAGTGGGCGGAATTTCTCCCTAGAAAGAAGGAGCAAGAAAGTGAGTTTCTGGAGACATATGTGGAAAGGAGGCTTGGGAAGAGACAAGTCAAATGACAAATGGGACTTGAGGAAAGGCCATAGAGGAAAACTGGGAGGAGGGATGCTCCAGGGAAATAGCTAGGAATGGCTTGGGGAAGGGATGCCTTCAGAATAAGAAGGGAGTGGACAGGGGTCTGGGAGGAAGAGTACCCTTCTTGTGGGAGGAGATGAGGCTGTGAGAGGGCAGGCACTGGGTCTGAACAGCTTGTGTTTGCAGCCTGTGGTCAGGGAAGCTTAGGGGTGTGTATGTGTGCATTTAAAGGGGGTATCTACACTACTTCCCATAGGGTAAATTTCTCTTAGAAAAAACAACTTTGTAATCAGGAAGTTGGTATTTTCTCTGCTGGAACTACCTCTCCTCTGCAAGCCCTTTAAGAGAGTTCATCTTGTTAAATTCTCTGTCCTGGAGGAGGTAAGGAGGCCAAATGCCTTCTGGGGAATAGACACTTAGCAAAGCTGTTTCCCTACTGGTGCAGAGACCCTAATCCCAGTGCCTCCTTCCCCTGTTGAGGCTGTAATACCTAGAAGGAAGAAAACATGATGAGAAATAAGGGTGGATGTGAGAGTCAACCCTCCTTCCATCTTGCATGTGACTCCAAGGCTGTGTGCTATCACCCTAGGCTGATTGTGCTACCAGCCCACCTCTGCAGCTGCCTAGGAGGGATGAGGGCAGGGAAGGCCTGGGGCACCCTCACAAACCCTGTGGCCTGGTTAACTCACAGCCACCCAAATCTGTTGGTGAGACCCAGACTTTGCATCAGAGGGAACATATAGGGCAAGTGCCTGAGATCACTATGCGTCAGGGAGACAAGAGGTGGTGGCTGGCTTGCACAATTTAGGGGAAGCCAATTAGTACATCTATTCCTGCCTTACTCTCAGTGTGTTTTGGATCAGGAGATCTCAAGCACTGCGGCAATCTCTGTTCAACAGAGCTGTCTTTGATGTGCAGTTCAAGGATTGGGAAACCTGCTTAGACCTGAAGTATGGGGCTGCCGGGAGCCCAGTATGGAAAGAAGTATGGACAAGATTAGGACTAAAAGAGAAGATTAGCAAGGAAGAACAAAGGAAAGAAAAAGTAAGAAGAAAGCAGGCAGATTGACAAAGAGAGGCACATGGGCAGCCTGTGTTCACATTTATTTAGTGGTGTTGCTGTGGACAACTCATTTGCCTGATAATTTTAGTCTGAACATGTATTGGCCACTCATCAGAGCATAGAATATGAGTCAGGAGGAAACCACCTCATTATCAAGAGAGATTTTGACTGCCTGGAGAAACTAGGGCCCAAGAGTCCCTTCAGAAACTCTCTTAAAGGCAAGAAGGATTTTTTACTCCCTTACCTCCTGAGCACCTGAAGGCCAAGACTTCACCTTGAATTAAAAGGCAATGAATTTACTTGTGGAGAGCTGTGCCTCAGACCTCCCAGTGTTGCTGGGTCAGCTTTTTCATCTTTACCTTTCCCTTATATTGCCTCTATAAAATGGGACATTATACCGGAGTAACCCTTTCACATCTCACTGGGTTGCCTCATCTACTGAGCTGCAAGCTCTTTGGGGTAAGGCAGTTGCTACAGCTGCACAGCACCTACGTACAATGACACTGTTACTGTTGTTGGGTTTACTGGGAATAACCCTAATAACATAACTGAGATGGTGAACTGCAGACTCACAGATATCTTCATCATAAGCACAGTCAGTTACTCATGCGTCCTTTCCTTCCTATTTCTCCCTTGCTTTTCCACTCTTCTGAGGTTTTGCCCACTCCCTCTTTCCATGATTACTCCTTACCTATCTCATGAGCTCTTCAGTAGGATTGTGCTTGGCTGGATCCAGGCCAGTGCAGCTTCTCCTTCACTGCAATGAGGAAGTAGGCAGAGAGAGTAGGAGGGAACTATCAGGCTGCCTCTGGAGAACCTCCCTTCCACACTGGTTTGGTTTATCTACCATCAAGATGCATGCATCAAAAGCCCATCCTAACCTCAGGGCTTGGCAATTGTGACAGAGACAGAGCTAGTCTCCCTCCCTCTCCAACTCCATCAACCCAAAATATAACCTGAGTGGAAGTAAAAGAGATGTGAGTTAAAGTAGGGGAAGATTTGTCAGACTCAATAATTTAGTAATTTGGAGTGTTTAGGGTGGCTACCTCTGACACAGTCCAGAGGAAGCCAGGTACCCAAAGTTTTGCTCTCTGAGTTTTCCTTACAAGCTGTGAGTAAGCTTGCAAGGAAAACCTCATTGCTTGGGTCACTGACAACTTGACTGGCCAGAGTCCCTGGGGCAATGGTCCCTAGCTGGCTGGGTAACAAGAGCATCTGTCTCCAGTGCTGGCAGTGTGGCAGTCAGCTACTTGGCAAAAAGATGGATCAAATCATAACACAGCCAAGGAAAACCTTGGAGGGAGATGGAGTCCAACTCTGTCAGGCCAGCCTGTGGCTGCTTAGCAGTTGAAGGACAAAACCCAGTTGGGTCTTTCCTTTGGCACTTTGGAGGATAAGGCCTGGGTATGGATAGATGGGGGTGAAATCTAGTGTCACTATGAGCAGGAGAGGGTTCAGGCATCATACTTACCCCTTCATTACCCTTCCCTCCCATCACCCAAATCAGACACCACTTCTGTGCCAAAAAAAACCCACCAGAGGGGAGGACAAAGGAGGTTATGGGGAGTGGGTGGAGCTAGGTAAGGGTACATTGCTCCACCTCTACCTAAATGCTCTTTTCTTTCTCTTTTGCATTGTGGCACCCCATGTGCAGTGGTCTCCCATCTGCTCAGTGAGGAAAAGCAGGTGAATCCCTTCCTTTCACCATCTCTCCACAGAGGTTCTTGAAGAGCTGGGGAAAGGCAGTATCTCATTTGCCCTTGGCCACAGAGCAGAGAAGCAAGTCATACCTGACTGAGGATGGGTTGCCACCAGAACAGGCTGGAAAGACCCAGCCCACAGGGCTCCAGCCACTCCTGCCATGTCTCCATGTTGCTCCACTCGGGGCAAGGGAAGATGGTTCCATACCCAAGCTTCCTCCTTCACTTCGAAGGATGGACATGTCTCCCTTTGTTCTCCTCAAGGACAAGGCATCATTGGGCATAGAGGATGAGAGCAGATCTCTAAGGGTGTTGGACAATGGATTCCCACCTCGAAACAGGCATGCTGTTAGCAAACAGCACTGCACAGGATTGTCATCATGAGATGTGGAGACACAGCAGTAAGGTCCCTGACAAGAGGAAAGGCCAACACTGTACTCAGCACGTATAGTCTGTTGGCCCTAATTTCTCCTCTGCTCTGGACTCTGTGTGCCAGAATGAGATGAATCAGGAGAGGTAACATTTTGCTAAATCTTGAAGCTGACACTTTTAAT
This sequence comes from Athene noctua, assembly GCF_965140245.1. Taxonomy (NCBI): domain Eukaryota; kingdom Metazoa; phylum Chordata; class Aves; order Strigiformes; family Strigidae; genus Athene; species Athene noctua. Next base: position 29,414,086 of record NC_134039.1, read on the forward strand.
ATCCATTAGTGTTGCTACTCTGCCAGAGAGAATTAGCTGAGATACATGGACCGTTCCCCCTCTGATCCCTAGCCCCAGCTCCTTTTATCCGTCCTTTTGTCTCCCCAGCCCAGCCTGACTGTGTTCCCAGTACCAACAACATCAGTTATCTCAGGTTCAACCCCCCTGTTCAACAAATCTGTCATTGCCATCTCTCACTCTGCTCATTTTCAAGGATTCCTGTATCTTCCAGAAAGTTTCTCTCCACCAATGCACATGGACCCACATCCAAACATGTACCTAACAAAAGTCAGAAGGCAAGACTTACTTTCTTCTGCCTCCAAGAAACAGACATGATGCACTAGATGGAGCAAAGGAAAGAGAAAGTTTGAAATACAGATTCTGGCATTCCCTCTTGGCTGCATTGCAGGGGTCAGCAGAATCCTCTGCCAAGATTTGTTTTTGAGGCACTGTGCAAATGAGTTGTCAAAGCCATTCCTGCCATCCCTCCACTAGCTTGGACTACTGAGCATCCAAAACCAGGATGGTTGGTGCTCTTCTGCAGGGGGTGAACAGAGAAGAGTGAATAGGATTTGCTCTGGATGTCTGTGACCAGGTTAGAAGATGGAGCTGGCCCTCTATGCATTGGTCAAGCTGCCACAGACTCAACTGTGCAAATCCAAGTGGCCTGAAAACTTAGATAGTTAAACTCTATGCTCCTCTACCCGAATAGGGGGCCATATAATGACCCTTGGCATTGGTTCTCCCTTAAACCAGGCGTGAAACTCAGATTGCTGGTTTGCACAAGCCACAGCCATGCTCAGGAGTGGGCTAACAGCTGCAGCATGGACATCCTGAGAACAGTTCCCAGACTGTCCTGGATGTGTTCAGTATAAATGTAACCCCAAAGGGCTGTGTCCATGGGCCTTCAGAGACTTCCAGGCATTGAAGAGTCTTTGGGAAAAGGGGGAGATGATTTTAAATGACTGGCAAAGAAAGGGCATGATTTTGGGAGCAGTGTAATTTGTTCTGCACTGTTTGACTGTGCAGCTGTCAAACATCAGAGACAGGAGGAAGATAATATCAGGATTCCAATTTTGGCTGGGTGACTATGAGTAGCAATGCATGTATGTAACCAAAAAATATCAAAGGCTGCTACAGACACATGTGTCTTCACTCACAGTCATTTTGATCTACCTCCTAGTCTTGATATCAGGATCCATCTTTGCCCCTCTCACACACAGAGGTTCAGAGAAAAAGAAAAATAAAGCAATAGTTACCCACTACACACAGCAAGCCAAGATCAGCACAGTACACCAGAATCATGATGTTACCTTATTGGGGAAGTATTGGGGAACATGGTTGTGGGCATGTGCTTAACGATGGAGAAACAATTAGGTGGGAGTACAGTGCAGTGTACTTATATTTGTTTGTGTTCATAAGGAGTAAATACCCACCTCTTTGCAGTAAAGCAAGTATAAATGTCTTTCTGGACAGCCCGTGATACTGACAGTTTTCTCTCCTCTCTTATTTTCAGTGATACTGTCCTCCCCAGACAGGTAAGAGGGACAAATATGTATTTGTTATGGTTAGAAAGACAAATGCCAGTGGTCAGGGAGAAACAAGAGCAGGACTACTCCATAAAAAGGATGAATATAGAGCCAAGTGTAGCTTAAGCATGGGCAAGCAGTGACCCTAAAGGCGGGGTAAGGTACCACACTACCTGGGCAGGGGTAGCAATAGCAACAAGATCTATTAACAAACTTAGGCAAACCAAGCTGATGAAACAGATCTCAGATCCATTCAGGAGCAACACAACTACAATACACCAAAAGTGAGTGCCTTGGCCTCATCTTAAAAAGACCTCTAGAGACATGGGCAGATGATGTGTGGGTGGAAGCCTCAGGTGAGACTGTTCAGGGCAGTTAAGGCTCAGGGCCCTAACAATAATTAGTACCACTGAATGCCATCCTCTGAATGTGTTGGTTACTGCAGCTGTGATTAGAATGGTGGTGGGAGTGGGGTGGGGACAACGGACAGTGCTTGTACAGTTATATTCTAGTGTGTGTTTAAAGAAGCTTGTACATGCATGATCTATCAGCATACTGCTATGAAGTTGTATGGCTATTGAACCCAAAGCAAAATAAATGTAGCTGATAGAGCTGCTTCCGTCTACGTACCCAGTAACCTGGTCTGGTCTCAAAAGTATGGATGAGTTATTTTTACTGTTGTTATTTCTCCCAGTTTAGGTAAATTAATGATGGGAAAATATTTTCAGAAATACAAGCCTTAGCCTGAAGTTTTTTTAATTTCTTGGTCTCTGAACTGTTGTATTTGACTGAGTTTGAATCAAAGTGGCTGTCAATCACTGCACCTGGAGAAGTAGTAGAATGCACAAATATGCTTGAGTGACCCTGTTTAGAAAGCTGCTGGACAGATTGTTGAAGAGTTTATAGCTATGTTAGAAAGTGGGAAAAACAGATTGGGTTTTTTTGAAGGTGGGGAGACACTCTCTGTCTGGGATCCACTTTAATAGGTGTGGTGGTTTGACCTTGGCTAAATTCCAGGTACCCACCAAGTCCCTCTATCACTTCATCCCCTTCCCTTTTTTTTCTCAACAGGGCAAAGAGGGGAAAGAAAATAAGACAGGGAAAAAACCCACCAACCCTTGTGGGTAAAACAAAAGCAATTTTAATATAAACAAAGCGAAGCAAAGGTCCACATGTGGAAGCAAAAAAAAAGCAAACAGATTTAATCTCTACTTCCCATGGACAGGCGATGTCAGGCCTTCCCAGGAAGCAGAGCTCCCATACGCGTAGTGGTTGCCTTGGAGGACCACGGGTGACCCCACCCCTTCCTCCCTTCTCCCAGCTTTATACTGAGCAGACATCATATGGTATGGAATATCCCTTTCGTCAGCTCCGGTCAGCTGTCCTGGCTGTGTCCCCTCCCAAGACCTTGCCCACCCCGTCCCACTCGGGGGGGAAATATCACAAAGAGCCTTGGTGCTGTGTAAGCACTTCTCAGCAGCAGCCACAACACCAGGGTGCCATCAACACCCTGCCAGCTCCCAGCATAAAACACAGCACCATGAGGGCTGCTACAGGGGAAAAGCAATTCCAGCTCAGCCAGACCCAGTACAGTAGGATATACTAAGGAGCCTCTCACAATATGAAAGAGATTAAATGAAAATTTCCTCCCTGCAGGCAGATGATATTGTCACATTGTCCCTGTGTAAAGCAGAGATAAAAGAAAGACGAAAAAAAACAACAAAAAAAAATCAACAGGTGTTAGGGTAGAGGCATGCACAAAACTCTGAAAGGACCATAGACACAGAAGAAGAATAATTGATCAGAAGCTTGAATAAAGGAAATAAGTGTTCATCAAAGCACCTAGATTGACGAAGTCTTTAAAAGGTGTTACTATGTAAAAATAATTCCATATAAAACATAGGTGTGAAAAGTCATTATCTCGCACAGATATCTCTTGGCAGAACAGATAGCTTTGGCACCTCCATCCCAGTCCCAGTACAATGGCAACTCTAGGCTATCTCTTGTAATGAACCCTAGCCACTAAGACCCCATCTCTGGCCCACACCACAAACTTCCTCTCAGCATAGCTCTCTTATCAGCATGCTTTTTGTTTTGGCTTCCCTGTTTTAGACCCACTCCAACCATACCTCTAGTTATTATCTTTATGCCTTCTCTAATGACTTTTATCCTCTTTCTAGGATGTAACAGATTTTCATAGACAAGACTTTTAACCATGGTCTTTGCAGTACTAAGTTAATCTTGAATCCTCAGATAGTTTCCTTAAAGCATCTCCAAATGCAGTTTGATGTCTTTTACCCTGTCCGTTGTTTCTCAAGGCAGAATCCAGCTATTTATCTTAGGAGAATGAGATAGTGTTTGCAATGTCTCCTATAAACATAATGTTCAGTCACGAAGCAGAAAAATCTCTGGGATTGCAAAAAGCCTGGTTCCTCTGGATATGGATATGCTCAAGTCCTTTGGGACAGGCCAGAAATTTTCCTAGCTTAAGCCACAGCCTGCTCAAGAACAACACATAAACTCAGACCTGGAGGCCAGAAGAGGATGGCAAGCAGAGTAAGGACTGTTGCTGTCTGGTCTCTTTGTCCCCCTGATTTATCCTCAGTACTGAGACTGTTGTAAGACTATCTTACTGTCTCTGATTGTTCTCTTCCCTCACTCCACCCCTTATAATGGCGTTCTTCTGGCAGCTTTTGATGTTGAGGTTGGAACAAGGGATGGTTGGGTCTGGATTGTTTGAGGTTACTTGAGAGTGGCAGGACTTTGTGACCTATTGCCTACAAACCAAGACCAGTGTGGAGTCACAAGGTGAGGCTGACGAGTGAGAGATGTTTGGATACAGCAATGTGAAGAGCATTAGCAGATGACACAAGGAAGAAGGAGGCAGGAAGTGTTGTGGAGTCCTGTCAGATCCCTGTGATGATACTGGATCAGGGGATCACAATGGAGCCAGGAGAAAATGGGCAAGAAGACATCTAAGGAAAACAAAGAACAGCAAAAGCACCAGCCTGCAAGGCCACTTCAGTGGGCCTGCCAGGCAAATCACAGGGCAAGGGAGAGCTCCAGAACCAGGCACACCGCTAAGTGCCTAATTCCTATTTAGGCACCTTAATTCCCATTGATTGGAAGGGACTGTAAGTGTGAATACTAGATACACAAAATACAATTTGTCATTCCCTCACTCTGGTTTGTAAAGGCCATATCATCACAGAGACAGACAGACAGACAGACAGAATGAATGAATGAATGAAGCAGCTCTGAATCAATATCCAGTTTAGAACACATTCTTTTTGTCCTTGGAAAAGATTAGATAGACAGCACCTCAGTGTTGACCTCTAAGATCTGCCTGCTGCTACTCCAGGCAGACCAAGGTTGATTTGCCTTAGATTTGAAGCAACTGCTGTCAATAATATAAACCTCAAGAGGTGAGTAACAGGCCTCCTCATGAGATTTTTTTTTTTTCCAGCCACCCTGTTTGCTCCTGCAGCTTCAAACCTAACAAAGGAATGAGTAATTTTTTTCTATTGATTGAAAGAGGGCAGATAAGAGGTAGGTCTTAAAATTAAGAATCCAATACTTGATTGCAGCTCTTATCATATTTTTTCCATTTTCCCCCCTTCTTCCCAACAGAAAATAAATTACTTCAATAAATTACATCTTTAATCTGCATAGGGAACCTTCAGGCTGAGCTCTCCTTTTAATACGTTCTATTGCAAGATAATCAACCCCTTCCTCTCACTGCATGGAGCAAACTAATAGATTTTAAACAATTCCATTATTTGATGATTTCTCCCATTATTAATACAAATTGCCTCCACTCTCTTTCAATTAGAGCATTTTTATTTTCTAATAAATCCCAATCAGGTTCTCTCAAACACCACCTAAACATGGGGAGATTACCACACTTTCCATTTAAACAAAAAACCCATCACACTCAAATGCCTCACCTCCCTTTATTTCTCATGACTTTCCTTCTTCCAAACTCTTCTTCCATTTTCCTCTCCTCTCTTTGTCAGCAGAACCCACTTATTTTCTTCCCCTACTGCTTTCTCCTAAAGCTAATTCTATATCCCTGGTGGTGAAGTCAGTAGAAGTCAGTAAGGCCACCCATTAACACTATCGATTCATGCTCTCTCCTGTTACCCAGCATTCCCAAGAGTGACACAGCTTGCAACTGGTACAGATCCCCTCTCCACAGGGCCTCCACTCTGTCCTGACACATGAAAATGAGAAATTCTGCTAACCATGAGTTGAAGGTTGCCTCGGTCCCAATGGCAGCTCTGCTTGCAACATTGGCTGCAGTTCCATGCCCAGATGTTTGTGATGCAACTGTGCAAAGGTACCTCCACTCTGAAAGCAGAGCTTCTGTGGCCATTCAAAGTGGAGGGAGTACCTAATCTGGGCACTGTTGTAGTAAGGACTGAAGGAGATTCTGTTGTTACCATGACTGTGTTGATTGTGCCCAACTGCCTGCTCTCCTGTATGGACTTTCAGCCAGACACCTTAGTTCTGGAGGTTTTCACACACCTTTTTGTGTCATTAACCACTGAGGTTAGCCCAGCCTTGAGCACTGATGTACTGTCACTAAACACTACACTTTTTCTGACTCCAGCAACACCAAGAGACCATGGTTCAAAGGAGGCAGGGAGAAGGTGAGTGCATGCAATAATACCCCATCCACAAGCATGGGACCCTGAGAGTAGTGGATGGAGAGGCAGCATTGCCACCATTACCTGAAAGCTGAAGAAGGGTGTGGTTTGCCTCACAGGTCTATGACAGTGATAAAACCTCCCAAATCCCACAGGGCCATGATACATCTTAATCTGAAGGTATTGGGTTGTTGTTTGGTTGTTGGTTTGTTTTTTGGTTGGGTTTTTTTTTTTTTTGTTGGGGGTGGGGTATTGTGGTGTTTGGGTTGTTTTGTTGTTTGGTGGGGTTTTTTTTTGGGGGGGGGGAGGAGAAACATGCTGTGTAAAGGCCCTGAGTGACACAGATAAAGGCCATTGAAGTGCTTGTGTGAAGAAGTTTAAGAAGGTTCAGCAGGACATAATGACATGGTAAAAATATAAGAATGGCTATTCCAGGAGGATCAAAGATCTAGAATCTTGTCCTAAGGAAGGAATGCTTAAAAACATATATATATTAAATATTATCCCCCAAATGGAGTGCCATCTTTTCAGAGGACACCAACTGTTCCACAAAGCAACACCAACTCTCTTACTGCTACCGATCAAGTGCATTCCCTAAGTGATGCTGCTTAGAGCAGACAGGGGTGGCATTCAGCTCAACTTTTAATGCAGCTGCTTCTGGGGTGGAGCCTAATGTCCTGTTTGCTTCTGCAGTGCAGCAGCATGTCTGAGTGACAGGGAGAGAGAGGAATGAAAATTCCTGGAGAGGTACGATTCAGTTCAGAGAATGTCTGCACTGCCACCTTGGAGGTTGGTTTGGAGACACATTATTTGTTTAATACTGTTGCAGCATTGTTTAGCTTTCAGAAGGGGGCACCACTGAATCCAACCGAGTATCTGGGCTAGACTGGGTGTGGGTGAGGAGCGCCATGCCTGCCCACTACACTAGCAGCTCTCCCTCAGTACAATACCTGGATACGCTGAGGCAACAACAACCAGTCTCAGAAGGTTACCAAAGGAGTCCCAGCTGCTGTTCCCAGGAGACAATGACACAAACAAGCCATAGGTTTCTTCCTACAACCCATCTTTTTTACTGCTGCCTGTCCTTCTGAGAGGTAGGACAGTGGAACTTGTCAGCTGCTATGGCAACCCTGCCTTGTCTGCTGCCAGAGCAAGGAAGGATGAGAGTGAGGGCAGGAATGGGAAAGGGTGTGGGGATAGAAGATCTCCACATCCTGGCTCAGGATAATCAATATACAGAGGTCATTAGCCTTCACTGTCCTTCATCACTGCAGCACAATTGGAGCTGCAGCGCCTGTGTGATGGAGGAGGAGGAGAATGCTGTGGGGTGAACAGGCATAAGGACAGGAAAGCTGTGTTCCTGCACATTGATGGGTTGACCATAAACTCCACATGCATGGGCTACATCTCCGTCTGCACTCTGGCCACATCACTTGCAACATGTGCCACACAGTACTCTTCTCCCACTATAGCTTGCACATCCACCTCCTCTCTCTCAGCCTGCTGGGTGACACACTCCTGTTGCCCACCTACATACATTCTCCATGAGTGTCATTTCACTGCTGCTCCTTGACATGCACAAAGATACATCTTTGCTCCAACCTGCAAGTGGGTTTGCAATGGACTGACCAGCCGTGCACCTGCAGAGCTGTGGAGGTGTGGTTCCTCATCCTGATGTAAACCCCTCCCTGTGCCTGTGATCCTAGACCCCCAGACACCTGCACACACACCTTGCATGCACACAGAAAGCACAGCCTGTGCCCCCTGCCCCAGGTTTGTCTTCTGCCAGGTGTGTTTGCATACACCGCCACAGGCAACTTTCATCCTCTGCTCCCAAGCAAATTTGCTCAAAGCATCTGAGTTCCCCAGTATACACACATCCTCCCCTCCACCCTGATACTCCCTCCTGCCATGCCAGCCAGCACCAGCCACCCACACAAAAACACACACATGCAGATCGAGAGCAATGGCGGAGCCCTCAGTGAGCTGCTGGAGCAGAACAGATGGCTTAGCAACCAAAAAAACAGTCATTTGCTCCACAAGTTTCTTCCTCAACGTTCTGTTTGTTTTCAGAACATGTTTGTCACCAGAATAAAATCCAGGCAAAATGGGCTGATATAAACACCCCAGCCTTGATCCCACGAGGTGTGAAGTCTCACCTGCTTTTTGCACTCTTTTTCTCACAAATCCCTACCAACTCTTCATGAGGCATTCCCCACCACATTCCCACTTGCAAACCACCCCACCCCCCAACATACAGATTAACTTCATCTTCCCTGGGAGACAATACCCCCACGTTTTGTCTCGTTCTTGTCTTCAGCTGGTAAGCACCCTTCATACTTTCCAATGCTCATTTTCCCGTTTCACATGTTGACCTGACCCAAAAGAGCACTTTGTCTTTTATCTTGTGCTGGAGTCATCTACCTGAAAAATGTTTGTTAAAGGTTTGAGGAAGCTGTGTTGTGGATGGGGAAACCGGCAGATCTGTGGCAGTGGACATAATACCCACTGGGTAGCACATGCTGCTAAAAGGAAGGGTTGGAAGAAGCTGCAGCTTCTTCTCCCCTACAGTGAATTCCTGACTGGGATTTGGGATAGCAGATAAAGGGAGATTTATATAAGTGAGGGAAACTGTCTCTCACAGGCATGAGGGAAGCTGTCATAACATTTTGATTCTCTGCATCACAGCCAAGTGGGAGCTGTATCTATTCCCAAACACACAGGTCAATTATCAGGGCTGTCTTTACCAAAGACCTATTACAAGGAAAGAGGGAGTCTTAAACCCTGCCCCACCACTGCTCTCTGCCCTCTGTGGGGGTTCGGGGTTCCCTATACCTGCTATACATCAGCAACTGAGCAGTCAGTCCTATCCATCACCAGAGGCTTCTGGGTCAAGCTGAGCTGCAGCAGAAGGGAGGTCTTTGACTCCCTCTAGTGATATATCTGGAATAGGGCCTCACAGACCCACTGCCCCCACAACTTCACCAAAATCCAGGGCTGGGCACTCAAGATGCATACAAACTCCTCTGCCAGATTAAACCAGGCTATTTATATAAGCAAGACAATTAACATCTCTCCTGTTCATTCCCACATTGTCACTCAATGATGATGCCTCCTGGGAGAGCCCACCAGATACATGGAGTGGGAGTGGGAAAGCCCCAAGAAGGCAAACATCTGGCTCCAGTGCAGTAGGAGAGGAGACCTGGGTTTATTTGGGATCACTCTATGCCCTCTAACATCAAACCTTGCCTCCTCCTGCTTAAACAGGAATCTCTACCCTTGCCATGTTCTCTGTTGTGGGGGAACTGCACATCTCTGCTTCATCACTGAAGTGAGGCCTGGAAGTCCCAGAGTACAACCAATTAAGAGCCATGCCATGCACAAGCTGCATTTGTATTTCTAGCAGTGACATGGGTAGTGCCCTCCCTGTATGTCACCTCTCCCTACTCCCCTCTCCAGGAAGAAAACATAAAAAGCTTCTGTGAGATGAAAAAGAATTTTTGAAAAGAAAGGCTAGATGAAGAGGTAATTGACAAACACACTGTGAGGAGAGGTCAAGAGAACGGTGGGGATTCCATGGGTATGGAAAGCCAAAGGGTTGTGTTAATAATTCATGAGGTGGAAGTGTTCCTGTGCACTGGAGGCTGGTGTCCTTGGCCAGTGGTGGATGGCTATCAGGCCATGTCAGCAGGGAGGGGATGGTGTCAGAGGATAGCATACTTCATGTCAAAAACATGGTCCAGGCAGGCAGAGGGTGATGAGATGGGGATCTGGGAAAAGGAGGGATGGAAAGGTTGAAAAGAGAAACTGGTCTTTTCTGGGAGATGAATGGGGGCTAAGGAGTGCAAAGAACACAAGCTAGGGTCTCTTAACCCTAAAGAAAAGTTGTGCTCCCACATAATTATGTTAAGCCATGCTTAGCTTTGACTAAGCCATCTTTGTTATACTTAGGAGATCATAGAGTCCCACTCACACTAAATGAAGTAATCCATGCTCTGTCCATCTTATAGGACAGAAAGTTTTAGTATGAGGCAGGGACAGGGCCCTTCCTGTCTGCAAACATGCGGTATGTGTGTGTGCATTACCAGCCTCTGCTGAAGGTTTGAGGTTTTCTCCTCCATGAGATTCAGTTGTGCTTCTGAAAAGGCTACATCTGGACTGGGCTGCAAAGACAGGCTGCAGTATACCTTGATATTCTCATCCTACATCAATGAATCCAGGGGGACCACAGCATGCTATGGCTCCCTGCCCACCTGCATCCCTGCCCTGCCACATCAGGTAGGCACAGATGATGTGGCCTCACTGCACATGGGCTCAGCACAGGACAGAGGTATAGTGCAGAGCAGTGACCATAGATAGGAAGTGTTCTGAAGCCCAAATGTAGCCTAAAATAACTTTTCTTTTGTCCCCAAGGGCCCTTCCAGGGGATGAGGGCATGAGCACCAGCCTTGCCACCACCGTGAAATTATGAGCAGTTGTGCTATGCAAGCACAGCAGCAACTGTGAAATCCCAAGGGTAATTACAGGTTCATTATACTGTAACATATCTGGGTCAAAACAGGGCAGGCAAGAGGAAGTGATAGGAGAATTGAAACCCTTCCTCCCAGTCTGCCTGCCCTGTGAGCAAGAACAAGCACCCACAATGTCAAGCAGGATGTTGTCATGCTGGAGCCGTCCATGGCTCTTACCAAAGGTGGGGAGAGGTGTTGCCCTTGCTGAATAGACAGTGTCCCTCTCAGCTTCCCCTGCACTGTGATAGCTCTTCTTGTCTCCTCCTTTGGGTTGCAGCAGCCTTTGGAGGTCTGCAGCTGAGGCCAGGGAAGGCCACAGCCCAGGGAGCCTGGTGTGGATCACTGCCAGCTCTGACAAGTCATAGCAGGGCAGGGCAGCCAGAGATCATGGAATTGCACAGCCACAGATAGGCTTGGACCTGGTGCCAAGAACTGGAGAAGGGAAGAAAGACAGCTTCATTTCATGTGCAGAGAGCATTGCTTCCCTCCCTGCGCCTCCCACACTTTTAGCTGATATGCTTTGAGACCTCCTTCACTCCTTCCCCTCCAGTTCCAGCATCCCTTCTCATATTTCCAGGAGGTGATTATCTCCTCTGTCTGTTTTTTTCAGCTGCTTCTTTCTCTCAAAGCACTGGCGAGGGACTGTTTCTCCATATTGCATAACCATTGCCCAAAAAAATGGCACTAGCCAGGAATTATTGTGTCCATAGTCCTCAGACACTAACCACAATGTCATCTCATTGCTGAGTACCCTTACCAGCTGCCAGGCTGAAAGACCAGGGAGCAGTAGAAGTTCCCTCACAAAGTCAGTGGGTGCCCAAGATGCCAGGAAAGGCTCCTGATCCTTTCATGTCTGGTCCTGTGAACAACCCACCATATGTCCCTCTCATATAGTGACAACCAGAATTTCAGATGTCTCCTTCTTACACTGGGAGTTCTTCCCTGGCCTCCCAGCACTGCTCCCTCCCACCAGCGGCGTGTGGTCATCTACCTCCTCCATCATTGTGGAAGATGCTGGCAGGCTGTGAGAACAGGTCTGGGGGAAGAAGGCTGCATTTCCTGGCAAATTCAGTCAAGGTTTGGCACAGCAGATCAACCCTTGGGCCTTCCCCATGTTTCACCCACCCTTGCTCTCATGCTCTTTCTCCTAACAGACTTCCCCATAGACATCACATGATGGTTTACATACAGCTGGTATTTCTAATGCCACAGGTCCATCTTCATTTTTGTTGCTTTTTCCACTTCAATGCCCGCACAAACAAAAATTTATTACCACAGAGTGCCATTACGGATAAATGATCTCCTGACAGCTCTATTTACCAGGGGATGGGGAGGACACAGGAGCTTGCATGTGTGGTGGTGGGGGAGGCTGGAGCTATGCTCCAGCTGACAGCAGCATTTATTTGCAGAACTGTGCAGGATCTAATTAACGTCAGCAATGCTGCCCGTGGAGGGAGGCAAAGAGACCTAGAAGGAAAAGAGGAGAGGGCAAAGAGACAAGTGGAAGAAGAGGGAGGGCAGGAGAGGAGGGAACAGGGGAAGAAAGGTAGGGCAATAAGGGCAGCCCACTGCTTCTTCATCACTCTGAAGGTGCTGCCTCCCTCAACAAATCCTTAATTGCAGCGACTTCTTGTTTTTCACCTGGCTGCTGTGAAGTGACAGCCCTTTTTGTAATGTTGATAATATCCTCAAAGCCCAGAGCAGTGTTCAGACCCCATGAGGGGTGGTGAGAGATAGAGGGGCTTGGGCCAGGGAGAGGAGTGGATCACACAAGGATTTTTAACTCTTTCAGATGAATTCAGGAATTGGGCTTTTGGCTGACACAGAGTAAACAATCCCACTCCACGTCTGGGGAGCCAGGCCTTTAGCATCCATGGGCACACACCTGGCTGAAAGCAAGAGGACAGGGACGAGGAGTGTGGAAGGGAAAGGAAGGCATGTGCATGGGCATACGGAGGTGGCAGGAGGTTTTGGTGTGAGAAGACCAAATCATCCTATTTCATATATGTGGTGGTTTGACTTTGGCTAAATGCCAGGTATCCACCAAGTCGCTCTATCACTTCCCCTCCCTTTCCCCTTGTTTTCTCAACAGGGCAAAGAGGGGAAAGCAAATGAGATAGACCAACCCTTGTGGGTAAAACAAAAGCAATTTTAATGTAAACAAAACGAAGCAAAGGTCCGTGCATGGAAGCAAGAAAAAATGAAACAGATTTATTCTCTACTTCCCATGAAGAGGCGATGTCGGGCCTTCTCAGGAAGCAGAGCTCCCATACGCGTAGTGGTTGCCTCGGAGGACCAAGGGTGACCCCATCCCTTTCTCCTTTCTCCCAGCTTTATATTGAGCAGACATCATATGGTCTGGAATATCCCTTTGGTCGGTTTGGGTCAGCTGTCCTGGCTGTGTCCCCTCCCAAGATCTTGCCCACCCCATCCCACTGGGGGGGGAAATGTCGGAAAGAGCCTTGGTGCTGTGTAAGCACTGCTCAGCAGTAGCCACAACACCAGGGTGCTATCAACACCCTGCCAGCTCCCAGCATAAAACACAGCACCGTGAGGGCTGCTACAGGGGAAAAGCAATTCCAGCTCAGCCAGACCCAGTACAATATAGTTGAGTGAGTGTGTGATAAGAGCCATCTTGTGGCAGGGGGAAACACAATGTCATACAACAGAAAACAAGCTGTGCTTACAGTGACTGGATGAGAGAGGTAGGAAAGACACTTTGCGATGTGCTTATGCATGGTTGTTCACTGGGTGCACACAGCTTTGTGTTCATGTGCCCCTATACATACAGACCTCTCACTGTCCACATGCTCAAGCTGTGTGTGTGTGTGTCCACTCAACCTGTGTGCCCAGTTGCTCAGTGTAAGCCTGTGAAGGTCTAAGTGGCAACTTAGATTTATGCCTACAAGGTGCTAGCCCAGGCTGCTGTTGCACAGCTGTGTGGCTAAATGTGTGTGTGTGTGTGTGTGTGTGTACGTGTGTGCAAATATATGCTGCTTCCCTTCTGTACCAGCTGAGCACCCAAGGAGCTGCAGGGTACACGATGTCCGGACAGCATCTCTGTGCTCATGGATGCTGTGAATGATATGGGCTAGCTGTGGCAGTTATCAGCAGCTCATGAGAAGGCTCTTAACTCACACAGACAGCCGGTGCTGGGGGCAGCTGGCAAGGGGCTAGAAGACAACCCATTGTGACAGCTGCTCTGCCAGGGGTGGTTGGGCGCTTCTCTCTTCTTGTTTTCACCACAAACTGGTTACCTAGTGTGCTGCTAACAGGGCACTGCTAAATCCAACAGAAATGGGATCTAAGGGAACAAGCACAGACTGCATTAAGCAGAAGAACATCAGGAAAGCAAAACACTCGAGAGCTGCACGCTTCCTGGTTCATGCGTTACTGATACACACTCCTCTCATGCTTGCTGCTTTTCTTAGAGCCTCTCTTCTTCCCTATCTTCCATTGCTCCTCCTCTTCCTCCCCACCTCCACCAAGTCCTTCTTGCCTTTTCCCAAGTACCTTCCTTCTATGGCTGCACTGAGCCCCCAGTCAGGATACTATGAAAGCTGGGACTGGGACCGGTCCTTTGGATATCTTTTTGGAAAAAAAATCTGAGATGGGACTACAGTCATCCCCTATTGTTGCAACACTTTGTTCAGCCTTAGCCACTCTGGGAGCCCAGAGACAGGCATGTTGCCAGCTATGACAGAAAACTGCTGGGTTTCTGCTTCCCAAGAGACTCCTGACAGCACTGGTGAGCCTCATGCTATGAATAAGGGAGAAAACTATTAACAGCTCTGAGCCTGTTGAGGAGATCCAAAGGGGCTGTGATACCTCAGCATAAAGTTCATCCTTGTGGATAGATATAGGTAACAGGAGGGCGAGCTTGCGAACAAGCACAGAAAACCTCGTGCTCTGGATTACTCTTGAAAACCATCCTACTTGAAAACCACAGACTACTCTCAGTCTTTCTGGCCCCCTCATTCCCCGCGCTGATCCCTCCTCTGCAGCCTCCCTCTTTTCCTTCAGTCCACTGCAAGAATGCTGGTCCTTTCTCTGGTCTCACAAAAAAGTTGGAGCAGTGAGGACACACTTTTCTACCTCCAAATCGGGAAGGAAAGAAAAAGAGCACAATGTGTGACTTGGCAGAGGAAGCAGCTTTGTTGTGCATCACCCCATAAATCTCATGCCTGACAGAGTTTCTAATGCTGGTATGACTTAAAACCATGGCATCATGTTGCGTTAAACTGATGAATATCACCGACAGAGACAGCCTAAACTGTTGAATGGGGACCCTGCCGACGGCAGGCTCCCATTCTCATTTACATTCTGCTCCCTCTCTCCATTAATGGAGCCCCATCTCTTTAATCAGAAAGTAAGTACTCTCCAGGTTACTGCCTGAAATGTTCAGAGACACTTCTTAGAGAGACCTGGAAGCAGCAATGCTCAGCTTGGAAACTCTTCAATCAGGAGAGAACAAAAGAAGGGAAAGAACAAGGAGGTTCAGAGCATTCATACATGAAGAGTTGTGCCTCCTCAGTTGTCACTGGCGCCAACAACAGCCTATCAAGTTGTTGGAGAAGCTCGATGCCAAGCCAGACTTGGCCAGAAGAATAATGAGTGTAGGGGTTCTCAGAAAAGGCCACTTCTAAAATGAATGAAGTCCAGGGCAATAACCTTCTCTCTTCCAGGCGAGAGGAGAGGACTCCTGTGGGAGCACAGTGGAGACTGTGGGAGAAGATTTCAAGGCAGGGCTCTGACCTTGCTGCAGCCAGCACTGGAGGTTGCATTTCTGGGATCAGGCTAAGCCTTTCTCAGAGCCTTTCTTTGACTCCCTGGTTTCATTCTCAGCCTAGTTTTTTGATGTAAAGGAGAAAGAGTTACTAAAGGTATCTGCCTTGTTTGGTGTTATTTCCTATTCTGTGGTGATCTAAATGCAAAAGAATGGCAGAACATCCCACAGTCCTGTGAAAATCCATTTTTTATTTCCATTCTGGGACCAGACCCTTTGGCATTCAGACTCCACTATGTTACCTGTGTCTGCACAGCACCAATGTCATGGTTTGAACTTGGTTGGTAGCCAATCACCACATGGCCAGTCATTTACTTCCCTCCTCCACTCCCTGGTGAAATAGGGGAGGGACAAAAAAAAAAGAAATTCATAGGTTGAATAAAAAAAAAATTAGTAATAATAACAAAACAGCAGTAACAATAGTAAGTCCAAATGAGTAAAACAGCAGTGGCTTACTGACCAGCAACCGGTATGCAGCCCCACCCCCAGTAGTGATCCCAACTGGACCAGAAATCTTGCCTTGATGCCTGGGAAACTGAAACCAAATCAGCTGTGAGAGGGCATGCGTCCGCCTATATACTGAGCATGATGTCACATGGTATGGAATATTCCAATGAGCAATTTGGGCCCCATTCTCTAGCTGTGCTCCCTCTCAGCCCAAGGAAAGTTAACTCTATCCTGGCCAAAACCAGGACAACCAAGCGTGAAAACTGTGATTTGCCTCACCCTCACTGTTACTTTGGCCCTCTCTTTTCCAATCTTTCCCCCTGCCACATCCTTCTTTGCTTGCAATCCCACAACCCTGTCCCTTGCTCTGTCATTGCTCCTCTGTGACTGCCTTCCTCCTTTACCTTCCATTCCCAACCTTCTCAGATTCCCCTGCCAGGCATTGTATTTTTCCCAGTTTGTTCCCACTGAATTTTTTTCTTCTTGATGTTCCCCAGGGAAATCCTCTTCTGTTCTTCACATCATTTTCCCTGCAGGTGCAGGACTCATTAAGTACCAAGTTTACTCATTAAGTGTCAAGTTTTCTTCCTCACCTTTTCTGGACACATGTTGGTTGGGGACACAAGCTCTTTGGGGACACCCCAGCCACGGGGTGAGTAGAGCCACCCCTGCAGATGTCAGCCCAGGCAGCCAAGAAGAACACCAGGATCACAGTCAGACCAAGCTCTAATTGAGGACTGAGACAAAGTAAACCTACCCAAGAAATTCTGAAAAAGCTGCATGCCTGGTTTAGATAGCTCTGACCTTCATGGCTGAACACCTTTGGCACTGGTGTACTTCTCCAGTAAGCAGGTGCAAGTTCCCTTGTATAACAGTAGTCTTGGAGTGTGGGAGCACAGTGAGTCTAGAGGTTTAGGAGCCCTGATTTATACTTACATGCCCTTTGAGTTAATAGTGGTTGACCAGGTTTGATGTGTGAAGATGTGATCCCTCAGCCTCCAATGACCCAGTATGCATGACACAGTCACCTACTCTCCAATTTACATCACAATAACACTCTCTGCATTTTGGCATTTTTCAAGTATACCCTTTTCTCGAGTATCAGGGAGTTGGGATAAGGATGCAGGGTGACAGGTGAACTCTGCATGTGGAACAGCAGGAATTTCATGTTACTACCATGTAAAATGTTTGGAAACAAGGCGGTCATGGATAAGTCTGTAAATCAAATGCCCCCATCGGAGTTAAAGAGGTGTTTTGGCTGAGGCTTTCAAAAGAAGCCTACTGTGATTTAAGTATCCAGCTCCCAACATGGCCACCAGTCCTCTCTCCTTTAACTTTCAGCCTCTGAATCAGTCTTGTCCTGTGTAACAGAAGCTCTGAGTGGCTATTCCTGCTCCCTCTTTTGCTCCCCAGGGACAACATAAAGTCAGAGTTCAGCATCTTTACCAGGTAGCTCCCACCATTGCTGCCCTCCACTGTCACTGGGATGCAAACACAAGGGTGGCAGGGAGACTCCTAATGTGTTGGGGGAGAAGCACTGCAATATAACTCACTGCAGGTGCTTCAAGGGAGGTCTGTTGAAATAAAGGCAACAGGGTGCATGTAAGACTCCTAGAGAGCTCACAGTATGTAGGCTAAACAGAGCAAGGAGGTGTTCTAGATGATACTGAAAGGCAAAAGGAGGAGGGCTGCAGTGGGGAGGGAGGTGGAAGGGGTGCCTGGTGAGGGTACTTTTCCTGCTTGGCTGCTGGCAGTCACAGTGATGTCAGCCCTCCTACAAAGGGACCTGATGACAAGATAATTTCAGCTGTGGCATTTTCTAAACGCTGGCTGTGCTGATGAGCAGGGCTGATGCAATGAGTTTACCCTCTGGAGAGAGTGCAGATGGGGCTGGGTGGGGGAAAGGGGGGGAGATGCAAGGTTTGGGGCAGGAGGAAGAAAAGACTTTAATCTCCTCTACTCAGGTGGCCGCTTAGAGGGATAGGGGGAACAGGTAGAAGCAGAGCCAGGAGCCAGGAGGAAGACACTGACACGCATGGTACCCGGAGGTAGTGAGATCAGCAGATCTTCTCTTCTCAGCCAAATGTCTCCCTCTCAGAGCTGGGACTGCTCCCAGAGGCAATGAAGCCTTTACATCCAGGGCTAAACCATCTGTGACAAGTGTCTGCCACTATGCCATGTTCCATCTTCTCTGAAAGCTTCCAAGTACCCCATCTTTGTTGTGTTGGTCCCCAGTGTCCTCCCTTTTGCTCTGTTTTTGCTGGATATTCTCCCTCTTTTACATTAGCATGAGCCCCACCTGATACTTGAGCAGAAAGAGACCCCTTAGAGTTTCCTGATGCATCATTTGCCTTGCCCATGCTCTCCTTAGATGTCTTCTGCTTCCTGAGGTGCAAAAAGCAGGGTGGGAGCACTGTCTCAGTGTGTCCATCAGGGGGCTGCTGTAAGGGACAGGGTAGGAGCGCTGGCTGGCTCACTCTGTGTGGATAACTGCAGGGGTGGTATGGGAGCACTACCAGAGAGGGATGGATGGGGAGACATGGCAAGTGGTGAGCCCCATGCAGTGGTCCCTGCTCCCCACAGCTGTTGGAGGTGCTGTCATGCTTGCCCCACATGTGCTGCAGTTCATGCGAACTCTGTGTCCTTCTAAGTCAATGCCTCCCCGTCCCCTTAGGCCGTGTATAACGAGCACAGCGCTCAGATGGCACAGCTTGTTTCACTCCTCTTCATCTCAAAGCTCTGCCTGCCTGTACTGTTCGTCACTCCAATCCTAATGAAGAGACAGGCAGGGTGGGAAGACCTTGCCCCTTCCCAAAACCAAGATAATTTTCCCTGTCAACAGTGAGAACATTTGGCTTTCACCTCCCTTCCCCTCTCTCTCCGTCTCTTTTTCTGTGCGCTACATTTTCTTTTCTAATGAGGGCAACACCTGCTTCCCAGCCTTGTTTCAATCCCCAATCATCCTTCCCCAGTGAGTCCAACAGGAGCTTAGTGAAGGGACAGAAGGGCAGGTAGCCACCACTGGAGGATGGTTCACCTGTCCAAATGTTGGGTGAAGAGGATGAACCACTGAAACAGCTCTCTTGGCTATGGGTGGGAGCAGGGCTGCTTGTACTTGCATAATTCTGGCCCTCAATCTCTGGGTGTTTGGGATCTAATGCTCAGGCTGTCATACTAATCCTCCAGAGGTTACTTTATAGCCTATAACTATGAGCCCATGGGAGCATAGGCCTGCCCAGACTATTTAATCTGGTGGGCACAGTACACATGCCACATCAACACTTCTAAAGGCTCTCTGGGGGATCCTCTGCTCCTCCAATTACCTAGCCAGCCAGCCCAAGCAAGAGACACCCAATGTGTCAGCTTCTAGCTGCATAGGATAGGCTTTCTGGGGGGAGCTGTGAACACAGAAGTTGGGGGGTCACTCTGCCTGTTGGCGATCCTTAGGATCCTGGCCTATGACTTGTTCACTGCAAGGCAAGACTAAAGGCTGAGCATTTGTGAGACCAGCCCCAGGTACCAGAGCACCTGTACGCAGCTTTGCTCTGAAGCAGAAATCCCCATCTTTTCACCATGCAGACTTGGATGCTCCAACTGCCCAGCTAAACCTGGCGACTGTTAATTGGGAGCATAGGGAGAGGGGCTGAGATGTGTCAGGGAAAGATAGAGTGACTGAGAGATCAGACATCAGCAGCAGCATGGGGGGACAGTCAGAGGAAGAGGGGAGGATTGCGTGGGGGTGTGAGGAATGCCAAAAAGCAAAGCTGAGTACTTGGGAGAGCAGGCTCACACGCATCAGAACTGCAGGGACTCAGGGACAGTGTCACAGGCAAGGCTGAAATATAAATGGAAATTCTCACTGAGCTGGATCAATGCCATATTAATGAGTGAAAAAATGGAGTGAAGGAAAACAACACAGTCAGAGCAGCCCTGCCCACCAGTGGAGGCTGCTGAGCAGAGGGCTAGGCACTCAGTGGAGTGGGAGAGGGGCACTAAGTCATTTGTTTGTCATTAATAAGCCAGTAAGGAAAATGAACAAAGACACAGAGCCTTTTTTTGGTTTCTTTCTTGCCTTTTCCTCTTATCCCACTCCCCTTTCTCCCTGATAACTGCCTGAACATCTCTGGTTCCTGTGGCTATCAGTTAGCTCTCCTTTCCCTACCACCCCTGCCCCCCAGCCTCTTCCTCCTACAGGATCTGCTTTGGGTATTGGCATTTCTCATTAAGACTCCAGGAATCCATCAAATATGGGGCTCTTACAGCCCCAGGCACTAATGCACATATGTATTCCTTAACAACAGTTACTCATTCCCTCAGTCTGGTCCTTGAAGGGCTGGAGAGGCTTGGCCTGATTAAGTGTGCTGCTCTTGGAAGAGTCAGGCAGCACCTGCCCAGCAGCTGCAGTCAGTCAGTTTAAGGTGAAAGGGAGGCAGGGGAGCAAAGGACAGGATCTCTTAAGTCAAGGGAACAGTGGTCTCCCTTGCTGGATAGGGTAGTCTCTAACTCCCCCAGCTTTTGCCCCTGTGGCTTCCTCATGGCCATGTTTCATTTAATTCTATATTCTGCATGGCCACAGCTCCATACACTTACCAGCCCAAGACCCACAGTCACCTCTACCTTCAATCAGATCCACCTTCATCTACCTCCTTTAGCCAGGCTGCCTTTTCCTCCCAAATTCTTCCTTCTCTTTATCTAACTCCTTTCTTCTTCTCCCACCTCTCTATACACTGAATTTCATGGTACTGGAGAGGAGCCTTAGAAAAGTCAAGGTGGAACAGTGCAAATTAGACCCAAGGTCTTCCCTTTCCTACCATCTGTCATTAGCCACTGCTTATTCCCCTGTGTCCCAGGAAGAAAGCTTCTCCAGAACACAAGGAAATGTCTTCTCAGACAGAAACATAAGTGCTGAGAGTATAAGTGTTGCCCTGCCATTGGGGCCTGCAGGTTGGAGACTCCAAGGACTGAGCTGTCAAGAACAAAAAGACTGATGGGTGGATCAGTGACCCCTTTCAATCTGGATCTGCCATGGTCTCCTGATGCCACAGTCCTGACCCTTCCTGTTCACTGACAGCAAGACAGTGAACCTCTGGCTTTGAAAGCCCCAGAGCCTAAAAGTAAAAGGGATGCCCCTGTGAAAGAAACAAGAGCACTTTACTGCAGCATATTTATTCACAATCAGAAATTTGTGGCTTTCTGGTGGCTCCACATGGGCCATATGTATAGAGAAGCAAGCAGAAGTATTTCCATTTGATGTGAGCTGAGGCTCACAGTGGTATACCCCCAAACCTAGCTCCTCTGCCTGACATTGATGCCTGACAAAAGTTCTCCATAGGGAGGGGGAGCATCAGACAGTCCCTGTGACATTGCCATGACTCTGCTTTTGTGAGCACCACTGTGCCATGAGACAGAGGGTTCCCACTTTCTGTAAACATCACTGATTTGACTCCTGAGAGGTAGAAGGAAGAATCATACTACACACAACCATTTCCTTAGAGAGAGTGATCATGAGCTCTGTGGGATGGTAACCCTGACAAAGTCAGTCCAGTGAACATGAACCAGATTCGCTTACCATCCACATCAGCACCACTCACGCAAATGCTGACAGGTTGCTGGTGCTCTGTGGAAGGGATGTCACATGCATGGTGACATCTTAGCAGGCCTACAGTCACACAGTTTGGATGGAGCAAGGCCTGTCCAAATGCTTGCTTCAACATGGTGTACCAGCAACACCAAAGTGAAAGTCTGCCTAAGCAAATTGTGAGTACTTTAATTCAAGCTAAATTCAGCAATATGGACAAATATAGCCTGCTATGCACCTTGCAATGTGGTCAAACATCTACATGGGTCTACCAGTATAACATCTTTCCCCCTCAGTTTGAAGGTCAAAACCCACTTTTCCCTGTGAGGCCAGAGCTCAGGGAACACATTCCACTTTTCTCAATTGAACCAAAACTGCCTGAGGAAGAGATTTCCCTTTTGTCCAAAATTTGTTCAACATCTTTGTTACACCCCCATCAACCCTGCCATCCTGTGAAGTGAAAGAACATCTCCCTTCCTTGCACAGCACCCTCCCACCCCTCACCCTGCCTGCCATCAGTCCTCATGAATATCACAGCCAGTTTCTGTGCCATTGGAGCAGTGTGTTTCTCTCTTGATTTTTCACAAGTGATTATCGAAGTCAGAATTGTCAGCCACAGAATGAAAGGAAAATGAACCTTCAATCACAAATGCAGATCTACCTGCTGAGAAAGAAGAGGGGGGGAAGAGAGAGATGGGCAAGGGAAGGGAAAAGCAAGAAGGACATGTGAAACAGAAAGAAGAAACCATGAACAAAGAGATCAAGAATGAAGACAGAAAACACAGAGAAGGGAGGGGGTGTGGAGAATGAAGAGACTGACATGAAGAGACTAAATAAGGCAGAGCAACTAAACCCGAAAAGGTAAAAGTTAACATGAAAAATGGAGGGGCAGGATAGGAGAGATCACTGTACCCGAGGATGGAGCAGTGAAATTTCCTTGTTCTCTTTCCCATCCCATCTCTCACCTGATCCAAACCCACTACCCTCATCTCTTCTGACTCCCAGTAGGACTGGTCCCTCTCTGGTGCTTGAGGTGATTCTGCCCACCCTTGAGCCTGTACAGGGGTAAGGTAACCACTGTGGTCTGGCTCTTCACAATGCCTTGTCCCTGTCCCTCCACTAAAGCATGTCCATAGACACACACATTTGCACAGTTATTCATGTCTATCAGATGGGAAGATGGTTATCACACATCCTCTTAGTCATCACTTAGCAAAGCTAAATACATTTAGTGTTTAGTCTTCCCTCATCAGGCAGGCCTTCCTTTGCCCCTCTATCTGCTGCTCTGCCCTGAATCTTCTCCATTTTCTCCCCATTTCAGTCAATAATCTGCCCAGCCAAGCAGAGCCCTCCAGACAGGAGGCAGCAACTCACTGTTCCATGACTTGATGCTTCATTAAGGACAACCATTTCATTCTCTACCCCCTAATCTCCTCCAAATAGCAGCTGTGGATATTGGCTTGTAATCTTCTCTACCCTTTCCTTCTTTGCCAAGCTTAGCAATTTGCTCCCAGGTCTCTCAATGGCTATTCTCCTTTAAGAACCAGAACTGGTGTCAGATGAAGAAGGGACAATTTTGAGTTCTTGAGAATTATGTATAAAAGTATATGTGCTTCTCTAAAATAAAAGGAAAGTTGTGGCTGAGAAAAGTTTGACAATAAGAAACCCATTTACAAATAAAGCTCAAAGAAAAAACCACCAAGTATTCAAAATACCATTTTAAATTCATTACGATAACTTATCTCAGTTGCATGAACCCAAAGACCATCCATTATACTACAGTATTTGTGGTGTCACATGCTTCATAAGATGTTTATCCATCTATGCCTTCCAGTAGCTTCCAGAAATTTTTTTTTTAGAGCAGTGCTACCAAACCCCTCTAATGGTTCAGGATACAGCCCTGAAGTACCAAAGCCCAGCAGTGCCTTCCCTAATGACAACTGGCCATGTACCCACAATATAGTTAGATTTGGTCTTTGTGCAGCTTGTATGTGCCCAAACTGGCCTGACAGATAGGTGCAAGCAGGGTGAGGCAGCCCACTGTACACCTTGCCTCAAAAGCTGTAATGGGACAAGGGCTTGTCAGGTATCCCAGAGAAACCATAGTGAGAGCCATGGAAAGAATCTACTCATTCATTGTGCTGCATTAGCAATATCACAGAATCACAGAATCAACTAGGTTGGAAAGGACCTTGAAGATCATCTAGTCCAACCATTAACCTCACACTGACCGTTCTCAACTACACCAGATCCCTCAGCGCTATGTCGACCCGACTCTTAAACACAACACCTCCAGGGATGGGGACTCCACCACCTCCCTGGGCAGCTCATTCCAATGCCCAACAACCTGTTCTGTAAAGAAATGCTTCCTAATATCCAGTCTAAACCTTCCCTGGTGCAACTTGAGGCCATTACCTCTTGTCCTATCACTTGTTACTTGGTTAAAGAGACTCATCCCCAGCTCTGTGCAACCTCCTTTCAGGTAGCTGTAGAGGGCGATGAGTCTCCCCTCAGCCTCCTCTTCTCCAGACTAAACACCCCCAGTTCCCTCAGCCGCTCCTCGTACGACCTGTGCTCCAGACCCTGCACCAGCTCCGTTGCCCTTCTCTGGACACGCTCGAGTCATTCAATGTCCTTTTTGTAGTGATGGGCCCAAAACTGAACACAGTCATCGAGGTGCGGCCTCACCAGTGCCGAGTACAGGGGTAAGATCCTTTCCCTGTCCCTGCTGGCCACGCTATTGCTGATACAAGCCAGGACAATCACTTCAAAGAGCTCCAGCACAAAAGCACAGAGAGATGCTGGACTGTACAGTCACACACACATCCCCACTGGGAAGGCAGGGGGGAATCCAGGACAGGGCTGTGCATGTCTGACACGGACAAATAAAAAAGATGCTGCAGGTTTAATGATTGCTAGGCAGCCTGCATTTGCTTGTAGATAAAGATGGAGGATCTGACTGGCTTTTGAATAAGTTGTGCCTACAAACTGATCGAATGTCCTTTAAACAGGTGGATTTAGATACTGCCTTTCTTTAAAATGGTTCCAGGACACAATTAACCTCCTGTATGCAGCATTAGTGGTTATCACCTACACAAAGACATACACCACTTCTCAAAACAAAGAGGTATGTGAGAGAAGAGCTGTGTTTGAGGGAGGGTTAAAGAAAGCAATGCCGTCTGATAAAAGGATGAGTTTAAAGAAAGGAATTTAAAAAGCATTAAGAACAGTCTGAAGAAAGGTTTTTGGGCAGCAAAGAAACTGCCTCCTAGTTTTTGACTTATCAAAGCAGCACTTTATACTCCCTTGGGAAACAGGCCATCCCCAGAGAACTTCATAGATCCACCATTAATTTGTCTCCTTAAAGGAAAACAATACACAGGACCTTGAACTTCAGCCAACAACTTGAATCAAAAAGATGAAACACATTATCTGGGTATAAGTCTAGAGCAGGGATCCTGTAAAGTATGTCTTCTCACCCTACAGTACATCTCCCATTAGGTTCACCTCTTCTCAGCACTTAGCTAACCCCAAGTGAATGGCTGGGATAGGGGCTCTACTCTTTTTCCCCCACGGTAGAATGTGTATGCATACCAGGTCAGCAGTAGCCAAGGGACAGGTGTAGAGCTGCCTATGTAACCATCCCTGTCCTTGGATGAGCAGAGAAAAGAGACAAAAGGAGACGACAGCAATATTTGGAGAGGATGGGAAGGGACTTACCTGCACCCTTCCTATTTCTCTATACACTGACTTTCCCATCCTCTACCTCCTGCACCACTGCAGCCAGAGGGATGTTTTCCCTGTTGACTTCAGAGGCAGCAGGAACCAGCCACTAATTAGGATCCAGTATGACAAAGCACAGAGTAGCCTGACACTGCCACACCACAGGCTCCTAGAGGCAAAGGAGACAGCTCCTGCCTGAGGATCGGTTTCCTTAAGATGAAGAACATCATACTGCTTTCCTTGAACTGACATCCATCTGTCAAAGAAGCATGCAAAGAAAGGCAGAGCTGACAGGGGTCCTAAGGAGAATCTCATTAGGATGGTTTTAGAGGGGCCTCTTGATGAGAGAGCTGTGGGGACTATCTTCCCCCTCCCATCAGGAATGGCTCATGCCTGTCAGTTTGTCGTCTCTGTTCTCAGAGGTTGATGGGGACGGACAGGTAATATTGACTGGAGGTCACGGGCACAGAAATGTGACCAAGGAGGAAGAACTGGACTGAGGGAGAAGTAGTGATCAGGGCAGCACAGAGCAAGTGCACAGAGGGAACATTCAACTCACTTTTTGGCTCCAAGGAGAGGTAGCTTCTGTGAAGGGCAGACTACTACAGCAAGCACCCCGGACAGTGCTGGGCTGCCCAAGGGGAGCCTGGTGGGAGTGTGAATAGCATCTCACCTCCCTGTGCACATGTGCATACTGCGCAGAATTGAACACAGACAGCTATCTTGCTCTTTTTTTATGGGATATAGGCATAACTTTCACTCCAGACACATCTGCACATCTCTAGAGGCTCATCAAGATCTTAACGCATCTGAATTAGCCCACAGCTCAGCCTGATAGGTAGGGATATGCTTCCTCTCTTGTGGGAGCAATGATGAGGAAAGACTCCTTCACTCCACAGAAAACAGCAACACGCACATTTGGATGGAAGAGGTATAACCCCAGGGACATATGGCTTTCTGGGTCTGAGCTACAGCCACATGGCTCTAACATAGACCAATGATTTCTGGAAGGCTTAAAATCAGGCATTTATCTAGCACTGTAACTCTCTCCCGAGGCACTCCTGCTGGTAAGTGCATTCAGACACTTGCCCTGCAGTACAATGAGAAGGCATGTGCTCAAATTCCCCAGCCACCTCTGAATCAGTAATCACAAGTGTTCATTAGTGCCTACAGGGACATCCTGCTTATTAGGAGTGGTCAGCTGGGCATTACACTGAATTCAAGTGGTTCACCAGTCTTTAGCCTCTAGAACTGACCTTGCAATTGACTGCTACAAATATTAGTGACATCATTCGGTGTCTCTAGAGGATCACATGGGTGATATCATTGCATTTTGTTAGAAGTTGCTACTCACAGTCTCTTGATGTAGAATGAAAGCATGATTTTTTCATTTCCTTAGAAAGCTCATGCTGATGGTCATTGTGGTCTTTGTGGTCATCCTTAGGGCTGCCACACATGACCTCACTGTTTTGTCTAAAGCAAAAGTAGGAGACCTAAAGCCCATGGGCTGGATATAGACTGCCCATAGGCCTGGGACATATCACAGACACTTGGCATGATTGAAAGACCTTGCGTGTGCACAATACAAGAGATGACCCTGGCACAGGCCAGGGTCTCTGCATATGTCATCACAATCTCAAATCAAAGATACAGCTCAGAAACCATGTTCCCAACCAGCACTGAAAGCCACGTGATGTTTTCACTTTGTGTTATTGTTGTGCAGTGATAAGGTGTGTTTGAATTTGCAACCAGCTAAAAGATGTTGGAAATACCTGCTCTCTCCCCAGGAAAGAACTGGCTCATCAGCCCTGCACCAGGACTTTGCAGTGATGACATCACACAGGATTTGAAGAGCTCTGCTGGATGATGTCACATGGTACCTCTGAAAATCTGCAGTGCTGACGCTGTCTCTGGTTTTAATGGTTAGCACAAATGGTGTCAGTCAAGGAGTGAGTCAGAGGCCCAAACACTGGTGTTCAGTGCAAGGTTACCCACCTGTCTTCAGTCTCTCCTCCAGAATATCTCCCACAGGACGTGTGTGGTATTTGCCAGCAGTGAGCAAATGTTATGGATAACTCAGGGCACCAAAAATGGGTCTGGAAACCAGAATCTCACCCTTCAGATACCTGAGGGCATGCAGCAATGGTGCCATCCCCCATCTCCAGACCCTTGCTAGGGTGCCTTTCTTCCAGATTTTCATCTCTTCTGAGGACAGCCACTCAAATATCAGCTGGAGGGACAGCTGAGATGCATTTCATAGTGCATGAGCACTGCAGAAACCCTCTTTTTGCCACCACACCTGTTTCCTTCCCCCTTGCAAGTCTTGGAAAGGATTCATCACTGAGCTCTGACCAAAAGTAAGGGGTGCCTGAGCACCAGATGGCAGGCGATCCCCTCTGCAGAGGCAGCAGGAGCAGGATAGCTGATGTGTTCAGGCCAAGCAGGTGCTGGGAAGGGACATGATGTTCCCACCTCCCCAAGACAGGGAGTTTTTGATGAGACAGGACCGGGTCTGGCCAGCTGCAAGACCTGGCTATGCTCTATTGGCCATTTGGCTCTATGGAGAAGCAAGCAAGAAGCAAGCTGTCTGCCTCCTGCTCTGATTACAAATATCACAAACAGAGAGGCCGCAGGACTGGGTGTGTGAGTAGGACAGCAGCTGCTGTCTGTTGGGACATTTGGGCTAGTCCTCTTTGGCTTCCCAGTGTACATAGAAGGCAAAGTTTTATTCCATCAGTCTCCCTTGCTTCCATCCTCACCAATGCAGACCAGCCAGGTGTTATTTCAGGCTTGGTGGGGATGGAGGACAAGCACCATAACAGGGAAGGCATGCATACAGGCAGGATGTTGTTACAACTCCCAGCTCACCCTGGCATCCTCGACTCAATCCAGAAGGGTTAGTGCATGGCTCTTAGGACTCCCCATCCCCACCTAAAACATGCCAACCCACTGTGACTCCAAGCTCCTGAAGTGGTCTCCCAGGCAGAGAGGGTGTTGCGGAGGCTTTGCTTCAGCTCACCCCTCCCCTGCCTGGTTTTCATGCTCCCACTTGCATGCATACTGTGGCTGTCTCGGGCTCTCTCGCACAGTCTGTCTCACACGCACAAGCTCTAACACAAGCACAAAAGCTACAGGATACATGTCTCTCACACATTGTATAGAATCCCTCTCCCTCACAGTGTCTGTTTCACACACACTGTCTCCCCCACACTCATGCTTGCACACACCTCTTCTTCTGTCTCTTCCTCTTTTCAGCATTGGTGGGAGTTTCAGAGAACAAGGCTCTGTCTTGTTCACTCTGTTCGCAGTATCTTGCTCCCTTCTAGCCTGTACAATTTGTTTTGCTATATTACTAGGACTCACCAGACATGTTTGCATTGTCAGGTCTATGCAGGTTTTGCTTTAGACCCTGCTCTGTTTGGCTGCATTACCTGTCAGAAAATGATGCTTCCAGCATGTGTTAGGTTCACATGAGTCAACCTGAACACCAGGTGAGCTTAATGTGAAAACAAGCTAAGCAACAGCAAAAATCAGTTCTGAAAGACTAACTGTTGAACTGCAGTCCAATTACCTGGAAGAACAGCTGATCCTCTTCTTCCTTATTGCAAATCTGGATTATCACAGTGAGTATCTGTATGCAAATGGATCATCAAATTCCTTAATCTTCTGCTTTCTTTTCTTCCCAGGTCGCCAATCAGCGTAGGGTGTGTTGTTTTTACATCTGGGTTTTTGTGAATACATATTTCAACAGCAGTGCCATTCTAAGTGTGATGTCTGAAGACTGTAAGAGCGGCAATGATTTAGAGAAGGATCAGCCATGATACAGAGAGAAATGGACAGGGTGTCAGGCACACAAGCAGGTCTGGAGGCAATAAATGCAGCAGGCCAAAAGAAGGGCTTGTCCATTTTGACATTTAATTTGGCTTGTCCAAAAATAAGACATTTATATCCCTCTATAAACCCTGCCATACCAACATTGTCTCAACTTGGCAGGCATCAGAAATGCATGGATTCCTCACAGCAGCATCACCTCTCTTAGAGGTGCATGTTTCTAAGAAGAAAGCAGAATTTCAGTTCCATCCTTCCCAGTTGGCATGAACCTTCCCATGACTTCGTATAGACTTAGACTTTCCCCACAGTGACATATTCCTCCAGCCCTCAGGCATTTCTCCCAGTCACCATGAGTGTTCAAAGATTATTTAGAGTGACTTTGAAATTACATCAGCCAGCTTCCTTAACATTACTGGATGCATCCCATCAGGGCCCATGGACTTATATATGTCCAATTTGCTTAAGTATTCTCTGAATCTATTACACCAAGGTTAAGTTGCTCCACATTTTCCACTGGTCTCTGGGGCCTGGCATTTCTGACGGCTAGTTGTGCTAGTAAAGACTGAGATGAAGAAGGCATTCAATACCTCAGTCTTTTCCATGTCCTGTCTCACCAGGGCAGACAGGCCCATTTAGCGATGGGCCTACATTTTCCCAAGTCTTCCTTTTGCCACTTATATACTTCTGTATTTTTGTGAGTGTTAAGGTTCTGGACAGTCATGGGGAACTCACCTGGGGGCTTACTCAGAGACACTCAGCACTGCATCCCACAGGCAAGTAGTGCAGAGCGTACCTACCATCTGGTCAAGAGAAGATGTGAAGCTGACTTCAAAGAAGGTCATTAGAACTTTTAGCATAGACCTACATCTCCTAGGATCAATCCCACAGGGAGTCTTCTGTCTCAAGACCTATCTTGGTTCAGAAGAGGCTTTAGGTCATGAAGCCATATGTTTTCACCAATAAAATCCTGATTTCTTCTATCCTACCACTCTCCACACACACTCCTGTATCAGCAGTCACTGACATCAGCATTCTTGTCATGAGGCAAATTTTGCTGCTAGGAGGATTCCACTGCCCTGATATCATGGCTCTCCCACTCTTACACCATCTGATGTGCCTGGCCTTGGTCACAACACCTGCCAAGGTGCTGACCAGGGTAATTGTGAAGACTCTGGTGACCAAGGCAAGCATGTCTCCAGGATTGTCCTGACTTATATGGTTTTATTTGATGAGAAGTTCCAGCTAAACATAGTTCTTTCTCTTGTTCATTTGTCTGATTGCTGCTGTATACATTTAAGCTTTTTTTTTACCTGAGCATCCCACTTGCCCTTTCAGTCCATGCCAAATAGTTACAAGGCCTGAATTTTATGCAAGTACTTGCTGTGTGTCAGGAGAACCATCAAGAGCAGCTGCAGAAATGTTTTTCTGAAACCGAGACTCACTGCTGCAATGTTGGAAAACTTCAGATGCAGCTGCTTCCCCATCAGGTCTGTCAGATGATCTTAGCATCAAGCTAAGAGTTATCTGGCATATCAGACCACTGCAACAGTCTTGTTGGGTAGACCTTGGCACGAGGCTGACAGAGGTTGAATAAGTGTGCAAAAATGCAGAATTGATGTACTGGATCAACATGAAGGTCCATTCTGTCTCTGATGATGTCCAGGGCATAAGCCTTCCCTGTTTTCTTTTCCCTGATACTCACCATCAGCAGTTTAAAGACTTCCAGAGATTTGGTTTAAACACTTTGACAGGGAGTTTCACAAGTTATTTCTGTACTATGATATGATGTTTCCTTGGATTTTCTCTTAAACCTGATGCCTGATCATTTCAAGGATACTCAATGTTCTCACATTGCAAGGAACAGTCAATATTTTTGCCCTGCTTGCCTTCTTCAGACCATTTGTGATTTTAGGATTCTCAGTGGAGGAGTAGATGCAGACAGCTTTGATTCATGCTGATATGGCAATTTTTCTGCTGCTGTTCCACAAAATATTTTCTTAATTTGGAGAAAAGGTCATGTCCCCCGAGCAGATAAATCTACCCCATCTGTAGTCACCTGATGATGATCATACAGAGACCAGAAAACATGTGCCTTCTTCCATTGGGCCTTTTTCTTGCCTGAGATGCCAGCAACAAGGAGCCATGAGGGCTGCCCCATCCAGAGGATTAGAAATCCTGAGGTCGTGGGTTTCTGCAGGGCATTTTTCTGACAAGAGACTCCTGGATGTGTGCTGTCTAAGGAATCTGATGCAGATACAAGGAATCTGATGCAGATACAAGGAATCTCTTCTGTTCAGATTGTTCCAGGTGGTGTCAGCAGAAGCTGGGAGAAGGATCTGACCCATAAGGGGGATCCTTTCCTGCCCACCAACTCCATTTATAACAGCAGGTAGGGAGCATATGCTCCCCATTAAACACCAGAGGAACCCTACTGCAGCTACAGAGCGTGATCATGGTAGGATCTGGCTTCAAAACATCATAAGTTGGCAGCACAGCCATATCCTGGTAAAGGAGAGAGATCTGATGCCCTGCAGAGCAAGACCACACACTCACAAGGTCTCTGCTAGAAGGCACGCTCCATTGCTTCCACTCTGCCATTGTACCTTCTCCAATCTGGCTGTATGCAGCCTCACTGCATCAAGGTCCAACACTGCCCCACCACCATTACATGAAGTGCTGTCTCCAGCACTGACAAAGCAGATGCCTGCCTCTCCACCCTCTGTTCAGCTTGATGAATCCCAACAGAGGCATGCAGTGAATTAGTCTAACACTCAGTTGTAGATCAGCTGGTTCAGCTAGATCCTGAGATATTTTTCTTTTAATTGAACATCTTGTGTCTCTCACTGCTGCAGTTGGAGACCTTGATTTTCACCTGAGATCTCCCTATTTACTAGGAATCTTTGGTGTCTGGCTTCAGGGCTCCTGCAAGTGAAGCAACAAAAAGTCCCAATTACCCTATCCATGAAGAAATTGCTAAAAATACCAGAATCACGTGGGATTAAGACTGTGCTTGCTGTACACAGAGATATGGTTTGTTTAATAGATTACTGCAACACAAAGGTCTGAGGCATTCATTGAGATTTTCTTTCTCTGCCCACAAAAGCTGCTCTCTGACTGAGCTACGATATTACATATTGAGTCAAATTCTTCTTTGCCCTGTTTAGAATCTATAGTGGTGCTGGGTCTATCTCCTGCTTGTAAGAACAATATGTTTCTGATGGTATGGTACCAGGTTAAAATGGGCCTACCCCTGCCCTTCCTACCCCATAATCAAAGCCATTTCTGGAAGACTCACAATGGGGGTAATTTGGGCAGAGGCATCACCTCAGAAATAACTGTTTGTGGACTGAAGTTCCCTTTTCCTTTCCTCATTTTGAAGGGCTGCACCCTTAATTTATTCCAGACTCTGGTTAGTATAAGAGCAAGGTTCAGTGTCTGGTAGGTTTTGTATTTTTTCCCTAAAATTAAATTTCTTTCCTGACTCAGCCTAGAAGAACAAAGCTGTAGGACTGCGGAGTAGCTGTGTGTGTGTGTGTAAAACAGACATCCTAAGTTTGTTTCACACACTGACTGTATCTCAGCTGCATCACAGATTCCATCTTCTGTCAACTCCAGTGACAGGTTGACCCCACTGCAGCACATTCTGGCTGAGAATATTAGCAGGACTTTCAGTGACACACTGATGCTGAAACACTCAACACCCAATGGTGAATACTTGCTGAGACAAGTTTTGCCTTTCTTCATGCCTTTCTGAGCAATGAGCTGGCACTGTTTTCGTCTAGCTTGTTGGGTTTTTTCCACCCCATATGGTCAATATTTAATTTTTGGTGAACAAAGATATTTTTCACATTTTGTTGCCCTGTGGGAAACCACTTGCTTGAAGGTTTGGATAATTCAAGTTGTGACGAATTATATTAGATATTGTATGAAAGAGGAAAATACGTGGACAAGGGAAGAGACAGAAGGGGTTGAATAGAGGGAAAGAAATGGAGATACGGAAAAAGGACAACAGGTAGAAGGTGGTGAGTGAAAGCATCAAAAAAGTAAGGGAGAGGAGAGATGGAGTAAGTTGTGATTCCCTAAGGAACAGAGAGATGAGGGGCAGTGAAGGAAGGTGGAGAATGGAGAAAACAGGGAATAAGAGACATGTGAAAAGAGTGGTGGGTGGAAATTGTGAGGAAAATACAAGTATGCAGGAAAGAAGCAGAGGTGAGAGGAGAACCTGTGTTCAGTTCCATCAGTGCTTCAGATGACTGGCTGCTTTTCACAGGTAAGCAGCCATGCAGAAGAGGCACAGAGGTCTGGCTGCTGTCACATATTGCCTCCCTCCATCTGCCACACCAATTAGACCTGGGACTTAGCGATGAGGTGAGAAAGTGAGAGAGACAAATCTCTTCCATTCCCAAGAACACTTCATGAAGTCTATCTGGGATATAAGGAATGTGACTTTCCAAGAGACCCAGAGAAGTCCATTCCTCCCCCAGAGACAGAAGGGAGTTCTTCAGTTTCTTCAGACCCAGGTGGTCTATAACAGTGTAGATTCATAGATGTAGTGATCATGAAGTTTCTACTCTTCTGTGGAAAGGCCCCATAATATGCTAGAATGATCACTCCAAGGCCTTGTAGCAACAAGACAAGTTTCTTATTTCTCTGAGAGGGTACAAGGGTGTAGAATGTCTCTGCTGGCAAAGGCAACCTCTTCAGAGCATCCCTACATAGCAACAATTGCAAGTAGGAAGGACAGCTGTCATCTAAACCTCCCTCACAGGCTGGCTAACCTGCCTCAGGCAGTTTTACCTTCAAGCACACTAGCTGCGCAGAAGAGCTGGAGAAGTCAGTGCCCCCTTCCCCTTTAAGCATCTGGGTAGGGGTGAGGGAGCAGTGTCTCTACATCATCCCCAGAGTAAAACAACCCAGCACTAGCAGTAGAGACAGGTGCAGACACAGCAGCTCTGGGACAATGGGGACAGCAAAACCTGAAGAATCATCTCTCCCCCTCCCACACTCCACCACTAGACTGGTGCTCTCTCCCACTGTACACTCAGTCACAGGCAGGCTGACCTTCTTAGAGAAGCAGCGGCACATGATGCCTTCATACAGAAGCAGGCTATGCAGGTCAGAGCAGAGTTGTCATCTGGCAGCTGTGGGTGGCTGAGTGCTTTTCAGAGATCACTCAAGCCTTGGTTTCTATGCATGTTGCCCTGGCAAATTTTACCTTCCAGCTCAATTTCCTGTAGCAGTAGAAGGCAGGCATGAGGACCAGTGAGGGACCTACCACCCAGTTACTCCTCCAACATCATGCCACAGCTCCATAGGAGTTTAAAAACCTTCCACCTTCACCACATCAGTCATTGAACCTCAGAACAGCTCAGGCTGATCCGCCTCCTCAGGTCATCTTTTCACCTGCTGGGTTTTAGAGAGCCACTGCTTTTGCTGCAGCAAAAGCCGAACTACCATCAGCTGGTGCTGAGAACTGGCTCTCCTCCCTCAGCTGCATTTTCTTCACCATCATGTCCCCCCACTGCCCCAACTGCAGTCTGTGTCCAGCCTTGCTTCTCACTCTGAGCTCTTTGCTCCACTCCACAACCTCCAAAGTCACAACCTCCAAAGTCACTAAGGTGCTGGAACATCCTTTTCCTAGCCACCACAACCACCATCAATGCCACTGACACATCCTTACTCATCTCTTCTCCCCTAAACGCACTATTCCCTACAATGGCTCTGAAAGGAGTGCACTGTCCTCATGGAGTATGGTAACATAGCCCTGGAAAGCCTCTAATTAACCTTAATTATCTAATTCACGGCTTCATCCTGGCAGCTCCTGCCACAAAGTGCTCAACAAACAGTGTCAAAAATACCAATTATCTCCCTGGCTGCCACTTGAGAAGCAGACAGAAAGAGAAACGGATGTCACAGGCAGGGACCCCATAGATGATTGTGACACAAGACAGAGACAGAAAATGTACAGCAGAGAAACAGAGGCAACAGCCCTCTCCTCACCTTAAAGGAAGGGATGAGAAGCTGGGATATCATGTGTTTTCTGGCTCAATGCCCAATATCAGCAAAGCCCAGAATGAAGCCCCTTTTCCTCCAGATGAGCAGATATCATGACACTAAGCAGCCACTTTTCTTCGACTGAAGGCACTCATTCACAACAGGTACAGCCACTTCAGCCTTTATAGATTTAACCTGCTAGACCTAGAACTTTCTTGCCCTGATGAATCCACCCTACGACACAGCTTTGCTCGGCTTAGCCATTTTTGTCAGCTGCAGCTCAGGACCTTGGTTCAACACCACATGGACCTCTTTTCGCTATTAGGAATCCCCAGTCATCCCCACCCTTAAACTCACCCCTGGATAAACTCTAGACGCATAATAAGGGACAGAGCAGAGTAGAAGGAAATCTCCAGGCCTACGTGAGCAGATAACAGCAGGCAGCTGGGGCAGGCTTGTGCCTATTTGCTCACAAGTCCATGGGGAAGCCTGACTCTTCCTCATGCTCCCTGCCTGTCTGTGCTTCTCCCTCCTTCAGCCACTTCACACCAGAGGTCCTCAGCTCTCCCCGCTCTTTCTTCAAGCTCCATCTTGTTATTCAGGTCCCGTTTGTCCCTCAATGCTCATGGCAGAGCCTCCACTGTCTTTGAAGGTGGAGTAAGACAAGCGGGACAAGGCACTGGGCTGGAAAATTGGGTGCAGAAGTTGCAATGAATTCTTAACGATGCCCTTTCCGGTGACATATACAGAGAGATGGAGCTGAATGCTTTTCTTTTTTAAAGTGTTTCTCATTTAAAAAGTGATGAGGCTTTTGATCCATTTTCCACAGCAGCATTAGCTGGGCCCCTGCTCACTTCTGCCTTGGTTAGCAGGAGTCAACAATACAGCTTCTTGGACTCACTTTCAATGCCATTCCTTCCTCCTTCAAGGATACATGCTATCAGACCCTGAGTAATCTGGCAATCCCATTGCAAGAGGTATCATATAACCATGTTGTGAGAGACAGACCCTGTCCCAGGGAGCCTGATGAGGGAAGGGAAGTCACAGATCCCTGTTGGATACTTGGGAAGACAAGTAATGGAGCAGTTCTGCACCCTGCCATAGTCCCACCAAGCCTGTGGCAGAACCTTGAGTTTGGCTGTATAGTGCAGCACGAGTGATACTAATCCATTCACCATCTTAACTATGCATGTGTACATGTTCCTTGTGTATTTGAGTCCTCCTTCCATCTCTCTTATCCTTTCACTCCCAAATCCTTCACACTCAGGCTGTTTGGGTTTGCCTTCACTTTGTCTTTCCTCCAAGGATGAGAAGGGAGATGTACAGGTTGTTCAGTGACATCCTCTGCTCCCCTGCTAAGGATGGGCATGGCCTGTGCACTTACAGTCCAAAATCCCCCTGGGCTCTGTGTAGATCTCTGTCTGTCCTCCAGCCCTGCATGGCACACACCTTTGTGTTTTAATTGACAGTGCATTCAAGACCTGGGGAAGGATGTTGTCCTGACCATTCCCTAGCCTGCACTGCTCTCCTCCCCTTGACAGACAGCCCTTGGGAAAAATGTCAGTAGTGCGACCGTCACACCCTCATCCATTCACTCACTGACCTTCACAGCTGTTGGTTACTGGTTCCATTAATTCCAACATTATCTGGAGGGAAGAGATTCCTCACTCTGCTCTCTTAGGCTTAGCCTAACCCTGAGGATTCACGCTTGTTCAGGGTCCCAAGGCACAGAAGCTGCAGAGAGTGGTGGTATCCCCTAGTCTGACTTGGCTATTGTAAAAGCCACCAGGATTTAAATAGGAAATCAAGGCTCAGAAAGGATATTACCTAGAAACAGGATTCATCATCCAGGCTGCAATTCCACTAGAGTTGTTCTTCCAGTCCTGACAGTCAGTCCAGAAGAGGGCAATGTTGCCCCCTTGCCTGTCTGTTTCACAACACATGTACACACAAGATGTTCTCAACTGTCCCTTATGATTTCCAGCAAAAGGTTATGTGGCTAAGTCAGTTCTTCCTGTGCTGCAGCAAATGATGGCTTGAATAAGTTACTGAACTTCATGGAGGTGAAAAAGAACCACATCAGCATGAACCAACTACAAGACAAGACAAAATGGTCTTCCTGAGTCTGCAGCCAGCCTAAAACATGAGGCTATGCAAAGCTGCACTGTTCTTCTCCATGATGGGTTTTCTCAGCAGGCTGGCTCACGCCAGCCACCCAGGTGACTCTCTCCATCAGTGTCCACTGCAGCCACTCCACTGTTCACAGCGCAGCACTGGGTCTTTCTCCCACTCCATGAAGCAGTCTTCATGGTCGACCAAGCAGGTTCTGGAGGCAGAGGTCAGTGTGGTTTGCTGCAGGGACTGCGTCAGTTGGACACAGTTATATTCAGAGGCACTTGAGGGAACAATGCAGACTCCCAGACGTAGCTCACACCTCATCCCTTCCCCGCACACACACTAGCTCACACAACCCTGTGCAGAGCAGAGGTCTTTGGAATCAGCCAAAGGCTGCTTCAATACAAGTACTGCTTAACTCTTTCATCACATTCCATTTTGGCCCAGAGGGCTGAATACAGTGTCCCCACTCCCCACCCAGCCTAACAGTCCTGTCTTCAGGACATTTGTGATTACTTCAGCCCAGACAGTCTTCCCTTCCCAAAACTTCCTGCTCCCTCTAGACAGCATTTGCAAATACATCTTGTCCTTTCTCATCCCTGTGGCAGAGCAACCAGGTGAAATGCAGGGAGGGACTGTGAAGACAAAATCGAATTTAGCAACAAAACAAACAGCATGGGAGCACTCTACTGATTAGATTAGGCCTCTTTATAATTTATGCATTAATTCCTCCCAAGGGTTGAGATTCTCTGTCTCAGAAGGCCCATATCCCTGCACTGCAGAGATGCAGATGTCAGGAACACCACCTCAACCCAAAGATCCAGCTATACAGCAAGCACATGAAGCTCTGATTAACATCAGCAGAGCTCCTCTTTGTTATGCACCATTGTCCATCACCCAGAGATGCACAGACCAGCAACATTCCTTCCCACACTCAATCATTCTTCCTAAGTCCAACGAAGAACATGCCAGACTGTGAAGCATTTGCCTGTAGTAGCATCTGCCCCCAAGGCTGCTCTAAAATCAATTCAAGTGTTAGTAAGAGTCATCAGCTACCACAGCATATATATCCAGGAGTTGAAAGTCACTGTTGTGTCCATACTCACAACCCCCTAGGATTGTTTATTCCTGCCCCTCCCTACATTCTGAGCAGAGGCCATGAGCTCAGCACACCCAAGAAGGAAGCTCAGAAGCCATTGTTAGACCCATCTGATCAGAGCTGGATGTGCAAGGGCAAAAGAAAAACCCTCTGAGCCAAGTAGCAGTACCACTCTTGCGACCAACAAGAAAAAACACGAGGTGGAGAAGAGACAAGACATGCAAGGGAATGGCTGTTATGTCACCATACACAAATGGCCCTAATTATATGTGTAAATGCACCAGTAGCCACAGATTTGCTGGCAATATTGCTGTCTTTGAATATTGATGCTTAGGAAGAGCTGAGATCAGGATATATCTGCTGGTGGATTAGGCTACAGATTTCTCAGTCATTACCCATGGCCAAATCACCTGGCTTGTACTCCTTTCCTTCAGAGAGCTCTGGAGCTTGGGCAGAAGATGCATCTCACCGCCAACTAAGAATTTGTTGTGTAGGGGATGGGTGAGGAAGTGCTGCCCTACACCCAGGCAGTCCTGTATGCATGCCCAGAATGGGGCATGAACTGGGTGCTCATCAGTGCAGGAGTGGACTGGTATCATGACAGAACTGACAACTCAATAAAAATGAGGATGTGTCCAAACAAGGCAATATCCAAGGGCAGAGAAACTGTGTTTGGGGGGAGCAGATGATCACTGGGTGATTGGCAAAATCCACAATCTTTCTCCCAGACTCTACCCCAGCTTTCTCAGTTCCCTCCCCTCCCACCTCCTCTACAATACAAGGCTGGGACAAATGGACTCAGAAGCAGCTTTTCATATTTTTTATCTGTTGTTTTTTGGGGGTTTTTTTGTTCTTTTTTTTTTTTAAATAAGAAATTTATTGCAAATATAGAAATTGATTTTCTCCATACAGGAATCTCCGAGTTGAGGAAAAATGATTTCGTGCCATTCAATTTTAAAACAGGAAAAGAAAAGAAAGAAGAAAAAAAAAGAGAGAAAGAAAAGAAAAAGAAATAAAAATCTAAAAGAAAAAAAAAACTCCAACTCAAATTTGTCCATACACAACCAGGGGGGTCACAGGGTTGTTATGGAAGGAGGAACACCAAAGAGGCCACAAGGAGCCAGTCCCAGCAGCTGCCTCCCAGGCCCTTCCTTACATTCAAGGGCTGATACCCCCAGCTCCGGCTCCGTGCCCAGCAGCTGCCTGCCCCTTCCCACCCCCTCGCCCCAGGTGCTGTGCTTGTGGATGGACCAGCTGAACCAGCCCTGGAGTATCTGACCTGACCCAGACGGCCTCTTCCTCTTCCTCCTGGAGAAGGTGGAGAGCAGGCAGTGGGGTCAGGCCACCCAAGAGCAAGGCCTCACAGTGGTGGTGGTAGTTATGGGGGAGGCAAAGGCCAAGCCAAACGCGCAAGGATGGGGCAGACAGAGTGGGGACCATAAGGGGAGAAGGGTGATTTATGTCCTGGCAGGTCAAGGAGGAGAGGAGGTGCTCACCCAGAGGGAGAAGGAGAAGCTGGGCAGAGATTGCCCTCTCTCCACCCAGGGA
The DNA here is from genome assembly GCF_965140245.1 of Athene noctua. Classification (NCBI taxonomy): domain Eukaryota; kingdom Metazoa; phylum Chordata; class Aves; order Strigiformes; family Strigidae; genus Athene; species Athene noctua. Next base: position 29,453,896 of record NC_134039.1, read on the forward strand.
CAGGGGAATGGGTTGGGGCAGCCCTGCAGAGGGTTGCCCTGGTGGAACTGCGTGTGGAGAGGTATAGAGACATCTCCCCACATTGTGTGGCAGGAGAAGTCGAGGGGAGGCAGACCAAAAACGCTCCTCACAGTACAAGGCCAAAGCGGCTAGAGGGACAGGGTGCAGGATGCTTGCGTGTAGGGCAGAGGCAACAGATGCTCCCTTCTGCCCTTTCTCTGGGGAAAGACCCAAAACCAACTGCCTCACCCAGGGTGGGCAGGGGGCAGCTGAAGTGAGGCAGGCTCCACCAGGCCTACAAGAGACTCCTATAGCCCAGTGGAGAGTGGCACTCAGTGTCGATCCCACACCAAGCCACCCTGAAGATGATCCCTCCTGCTCAGATGGTGGGACAGCAGCAGGCTGGCTCCAGCGAGAGGACGCAGCTCCATGAGGGTCTTGTGTGCAGCTTGTGCTGAAGGAGATGGAAGGGATGTTCTCCAGGCTTCCAGAGGCTGTGTGTCCTTCCAGATGCAGCTGAGCTTTCCAGTCATCAACAAACATGGCAAATGTGCTTTCAGGGCCCTGGGTCCAGCTCCTGTCCATGTAGCAGCTGGCCCCCCCTGTAGTGCTGAGCTCTGCGCTACAGAGAGGGGCCACAGCTCATCATGAACTCTGCCCAGCTTTTTCCTTCAGGCACTGCTGACTTATTCCCCACCTCCTCTCAGAGACCCTTCACCTCTGCATTCAACCCTTTCTCTTCCTGGTCCCTTTCTTCTTTTACCATCCCATTCTTTCCAGTGCAGCCATCTCTTTCCAACCTGTCCCTCTTCTCCACCCTCTCCATCTCTTTCTACCCCTGTCCCCTCCCTGCCTCCCCATTCCTTGATCACACCACACCTTCCTCATCCCTGCTGTGTGTGCCCCTCCTCTCTTCCTCAGCTCCTTTTCCCCTTCCCTCCTGCATCTCCACCTCCTTCCCCCAGTCATGCCTGGCAGAGCCTCCTCCAGGAAAGCAGGCTGATTAGCATTGCAAACACAGAGGCCTCCTCAGCCCAACATAAATCTTCATTTGTCAGTCATGAATATTTCACACCTGCCTCAGGAGGGATTTATTCAGCATGGAAGAGTGGGGAGAGAGAAATGTGGCACCGAAGCATAAGCTAGGGCAGCACCAGCAAGGAGTGGGGAAGAGCTCTGCCCCACAGGAGCAGCATGCCTAGGGTCTCACCTTCACTATTCTGTGTGCAGGAACCCAGCCCAGGCTCCCCACTGAGCCTGTTCCTGGGGGAAGAGGAAAGGCCAGCACCCAACCTCATAGCTCACCCTCCGCACTTTCCAGTGAGGTGACTAAACCCCTGTTTTCCCTGACAAGAGTCACCAACACATAAATAAAGTGTGAAAGGGGCTGGTCTTGGTTCTGCCCCATGGATCCATTTTGCACTAGGAGAAGGCAGGGGTGAAGGACTCTTGCAAAGCCAAGCCAAGCCCAACAGGGTTTAGAAACTTCAGGCAGTCTCTTCGTGCTTTTTCCTGGCACAGAGGCCTTAAAGGTTTCATCATGCCCTGTCCTCTGCCAGGACAACCCACAGGAGAGGAGGGGTAGGACAGACCTAATGCAGAGCTCGCTGCAATCAATGAGGAAGGTAGTGGGAGGTCTTCTAAGTGATAGCTCCACATCAAGCTTTCACCGTATCAGAGGTTTCCCTGCAGCTGAAGCACTCCTTATTCCCCAAGAAAAGCCTTGCTTGTAACTTTGGGGAAAAAGCAACTGAGGCATAGGGATGGTAGTGAGCGTTTCTCTTATGAGATCTGTCTTGAGGGGCCTCACTCCTGTTTCTAAATAATTAAGAGATATGATGACTCCTAGAAAGAGCAGGCCTTTGGTATGTAACACATCCCCTTTCACGCACATGACCCTGAAAAGCAGCTGAGAGACCATATTTGGGGCAAGGGGAGGGGCACTGGAAAGAAGGAAGAATGTTTTTTATGAGGCCGATTAGGCTGTGTTCTCTCTGGGGTGTGTTCCCTCCCAAACTGGTGGGAATCTCTCAGAAAATCACATCAGGAATGAATGAAAGGAGCAGGGAAAACAGGGACAAGGATGGGAAAGACTTTGAGGGAGAAGGTTAAATTCCAACAAACTGGCACATACACAACAGGTGTTTGCTCAGAAAAATACAGTAAAATTGTCATGCAAATAGAACATTAAATCTGCTTTCCTCCAACAGGGCTGGCATGATTTTGCGAGCCCTCGCCCCTGGGAAGGGAGCAGAACAAGGAAGAAGGGAGGAGGAAGGAAGGTGAGATACTTTGTTCCCCTTCCTTGCCCTCTTCCTCCCACAGAACAGTCCATCTTGTGCAAACTTCACCCACTGGTTTAGAGTGGGGGGCTACAGTTGGGAGAGAAATGGCTTGTGCCTCCTACCCAGCCTTATCCCCACCACAGGCAAAAGAAGGGCCTCATGATAGCTGTATCCCTGACCTTTCTTTTCTGCCTCATTGGGGTGATGGGGGAAGGGAGCATAAACCATTGCAGGTTAATGCTCCCCCCAGAAGTATAGACTGAATGGAACTGATTACAAGACCATACATCAGAGAAGCACAGGGAGGGAAGAGGTGGAGAGAGGAACAGGGCTCCCTCCCCCTGTGCCTGTGTCCCCCTTTTCCTGTCCAGTTCTGTGCCCCAGTCATTAGTCTTTCCTGCTTGGATTGTTGCCATGATGGAAGACCGCTGGGTCTGCTCCACATGGTAGCTGGAGAGATCTTTGCTGTGCCTAAGCATCTCTCACAGCATTTACCTGTCTTGATTTGCTGCATTGTCCCAACATGGAGGGATGACTGGCAGCAGTGATGTGACTCTCCTTCATCCTCCTGCACATACATACACACACACACACTCTCCTTTCTCTGGGTTGGACTGGCTCTTACAGTGTAGAGAGTCCCATGAATACCTCTGGATTCAAGGCAAAATGATGATTTGACTATGGGGAATCAGGCTGACAGTGAAGGAGGCTGAGGCAATGGAATCAGGACCTGGCTTAGGATTGTTACCATCAGCATCCCTATAAGGAAGGAACCCTACAGATCTGCACAGGTTTAGACCTTGGAGATCCCCCCTCTGGTTTTCACACACCAGGCTCTGCCTACTGCTGCTCCTCACTTACAAAAGATGAAGTCATGTCACCTGTGGCATAGAAACCATCTCTCACAGCTGGCAGTGCTACTATCTGCCAGATAACGGGCATATTCTCTGCAGGTAGCATGTAAATCCCTCCGAGAGAAGCTCCTACACCCTTATCCTTCTCCCAGGGCCCCCAAAAACACTGGGGCTTCTGAAGAGCACCTCAGAAAGCAAAAAACTACTTAGGAAAGGCCAACACAATACAGGCCTTCAGCCTCTTCCAGATAGAGGTGAAGATTGTCAAGAATTGGGGTGTACAGCTCATGGAGAAGAGGCCCACTGTGTTGCAAAAACATGCACTCAGCAGGCAGCACCCCTGCCTGACAAGAAAACTTTGGGGTAGACAGTGCCAAGATTGTGCTTTGTTGGGCTGCTTAGAAATGAAACTAAATGAAATGGAGAGGGTGGTAGCCTCATTTCCAGCTCTGTGGCAGATCTATCCAAGGGACAGAGGTTGGGACCTAGCAAGTGAAACTGGGTTTTTGAAAAGGCATTAAAGGATCCCTAAGAAAAGTTTGTCACAGCTAACTGTGAGAAGGTGGAGGATTTAGGAGGTGCTATGTTGCTCTGACTCTCATGAGGGTGTCTAAGTATTCAAAGGAACAGTGCCATCCAAAGGCTGCACTCACGAAGGGAAGCTTCTTCTGCGGCCATCCCTCTTGGGCTATTCCCAGGCCTCATTCTCACATCTCTTTTGTTTCCTCTGCTTCTACCTTCACCCTAGGCTGTCTCCTATCCATGTCAGAGTGTCCATGGCCTATTCAAGAGGAAGCCACTTCATAGCTTTTCTGTCAACCCAGTGAGGTGAGCGACTGAAATCCTATTATTCACATCCACCTGCAAATGAGGTTGGGTGATACTCTTCTCATGCACACCCACCCACCACACATCCCATGGTGCAAGTCAGTTGGGAAGAGCTGCAGAAGCTTCTTGAAGAACTTGTTCTGCTGAGCTCCTCTCCAAGTCCCTTCCTCATAGTAAGGGAGATATGAACAGAGAGTATCAAACCTACTGCACAAGGGCAGACTGAGCATAGGTGTGTATGGTGGGGAGGACATCTGACATGTGACACTCATGGAGAGATGGGAACCCTTTATACCTCTGAGAGACTAGAAATTCCCGCCTTTTACTCCATGGCTCCTTGAGGACCTGGCTTGCCATGCCAAAGAGCACATTCATACCCCACCGCCAACTGGCAGAAATCTGGCTCTGAGCAGGCCTGGAGAATGCCCATCACTTCAGAATTGCTGGTGTTCACCAGCAACATGTCAGGAGAAAGAAAGGAGGAACAGCAGCGAGGGCACAGAGCCTGCTGTATGGCAGGTCCTCCTATCTCCCTCGTTGCTTCAGACCTTCTCTCCTTCTTCTGAGGAGGATGGAGCTTCGTGAAGTATCTAGACAGAAAGTGCAAGTCTAGAGAGCCTTAACAGAAAGGTAGGAAAGGGCAAAGGAAAAGAAGTGAGAGAACTTCTTCCAACAAATCCCACCTATGTTAGAAGGGAATGGGAGAGAGAAAAAAGCTTCCACTGTCAAAGGAAATGAGGCAAAAATCAGTGATGTAAGATTTGAAAAAGCAGGTGTATCAAGTGGCAGAGATGCTTTCTAAATCAATGTCCTCCCCTCCCACCCAAAAGGAAAACCAGCCCTCAACCGGAACAAAAGAGCCATAGTTCACAGCTGAGTTTCATGCCCAGTTGAGTGTCCACCCCTGCCCTTTCCCTGCCACCACTGCCACCCCATTCTGGGCCATTCCCACCCACCCACACTCCAGTGTTGTTACCAGAGTGTCAGAGCAGAATGCTCCTCCCAACCATCTGCAGGCAGAACAATGGTCCCCATACACAGTAGAGACAATTTGGGGGGGGGGGGTGGGGGGGATGTCTGTGTGTGTAAGAGTTTTCTGTTGTTGTAAACTTTAAGAAACAATTTTGTCAGTTTTGTATTTGTCAGGAGTATTTTGTTGGTGGTTTATTTTTCACAGTCAAGTGGCATTTTTTTCTGGTTGTTGGGGAGATGTCTTGTTTTGTATTGTTTCCTTGGAAAGAGTGAGGAAGAGTCACAGCTTCTGCTGAGCAGAGACTCCTTTCCAGTAATCCAGGATGTCATGCAGATCCTCGTCCTTGGCAAACTGAACTTTCTTCCGCAGGGCATGCCCAGCCGCCATGTAAACCTCCTCCCTGTGGTGCTTCTTGTAAGGCCGGAATCGCTCCCAGATCTTGTGGGTGCTCTCTGATGAGTACTCAGGGCTGGAGGAGTAGCCTGAGAAGTAGTGTCTGGGGGAGAGCTGGGAGTATGTGGAGTCTCGCTTGGACCGGGATAGTGGCTTGAGAAATGACACCCGCTGGCTCAAGGTATCAGCACTTTCCTCATAGTACAGGGCTGGGAAGGAGTGACGGTGCTCACTGCAATGGTAAGAAGGCTTGACCTCCAAGTGGTGGATGGTGCCCGGGGACACCAAGGGAAGACGATCCAAAGGGCTGTTGAGTGGGCTGCCCTTCTCAATGTATTTGGAGTCAGATTTGCTGAGTGGAGGGTGGTCAGGCACATCCAAGCTGAAGACCTTGGCGCTCTTGATGGAGCCACTAGAGGAGACACTGCAGGTCTTTCTGGCCACAGCAGCATCAGCACTGAGCTGGCGTTGCAAAGGGTGGTGGGAGCTTTCCTTGTAGGGTGGTGAAAGAAAGCTGGGCCGCTCTAGCCCACCCGAGGAACTGGCTGGGATGGACTGGCACTCAAAGGCCATGTCTGAATCAACACCAGTCCCACCACCCAGGAAGGAGGCTGTGTCCAGCTTGAGAGCATCAATGCAGTTGTTGATGATCTGGTTGACCTTGTCTACTTCCTTGGCTATAGTAGAGATCTCAGCAGCTGAGCCTTGTCCATTGTCAAGCTCTCTCAGGTCCTCATCCCGCTGGGTTCGCTCCAGCCCATCCCCACCACCAGTCCGCACCTCAATGTAATTGCCTTTAGTGGTGACTTTAGGAGTCTCCATCCCAGCCTCTATTGACTTTGATGGAGGCAACTTCTCCCCAATCATGGAAGGGATGGAGGACATCCGTGAGACGGGGATGACTGGTGGCTCACCCAGCTTCTGTGAAGGATGGACCATGGTACTGGTATCAATATCTGATCCATAACGCATTTCCAGAATCGTCTTTTTGACATTGAGGGACTTCTGTTTCTCCTCCTGCATCCTCCGCTTCCGCAGGCAGTAGTACACCACACCCAGGACAATGACCATCCCAAAGAGGCAACCCAGGGTGGTCATGATATAGTGGGTGGTGGTGGAAGTACTAGAAATAGGGTCCTCCCTGCCTTTGCTCCGGGTTGCAAAGGTCAGACAAGTGTGGTTGTAGCGCCTGTTGTTGCGGATGGAGGCCACGCAGAAAGTATAATCAGTGTGGGCCTTCAACTTGTTCACTGTGACATACTCCTTCTTGCTCTTTAGTGTTGCTATGTCAGAAACATAGCTGTTATTGTATTGGACCAGGACATACATCTTACTGTAGGGCATGGGGATGGTTACCATCAGGATGGCTGAGGTGATGGTGACATCATGGAGCTTGATGCTGGGACTGAAGGAGGAGTCAGTGGTGGAGGAGGCTGGAGGCTTAACTGAGAGGAAGTCCCCAGGGCTGATGGCTGAGCCCTCATCCAGGTCTCGCTGGGAGTCAGGGGTATAAGGAGTGGGGTTGACCCTGGAGAGGGAGGGGATGGTGCCACCTCTGCACATGGACTGGAAGATGGTGATGGCATTGCGGTTGTGGTGAGGCCGAGGTACCAGGAGTGGGTACCCAGCGAACTCCCGTGGAGTCTCACACTGAAGCCGGTCATAGTTCTTGGTGACATTGTTGAAGAGTGCCAGCCAGTTAAGAAAGCTGTAAAGACTACAGTCACAGTTGAAGGGGTTGCCAGCCAGCTCACACACCATCAGATTGCTCAAGCTGGTGAAAGTGTTTCCCTCCAGGCGGCTGAGACGGTTAGATGACAGGTCGATGCTAATCAAGCTGGGGCACTCAGAGAAGGCAGTAGGGGTGACCAGCTCAATTAGGTTGTGCTGCACAAAGAGGAACTGGAGACGGGCCATGCCCCGCAACATGCCCTCTGTCAGGTTGGTGAGTTTGTTGTAGCCCAGCTGTAAGACCTGGAGGTTTGACTGGCCCATGAATGCTCCATCCTCGATATAGGAGATCTCATTCTTGGTCAGGTTCAAATCAGTCAGGTTGCCGAAGCGGTTGAGGGAGGAGTACAGCACCACTTTGAGCTTATTCTCGTTCAGACGCAAGTCATGCACCGTGCTGTTGATATGCTGGGGGATGGTCTCATACGGGGGCTGGTTCTGGCTGCAGATGGCCAGCCACACATAACCTTTGTCCCCCTCAATCAGCCAGCAGTCACCTCGCACAGTGCCAGGGGAGAACAAGCAGAGCAGGGCAGCTGCCCACAACCCCAGGCACATCATGGTCTGCAGTGGTGCCCTCATCAGGATGCAAAAAAAACCCAACAAAAAACAACCCCAAATCTCAGGACCACAGTAAAAAGAAACTAAGGGACAGAGGGAAGAGAAAGGGGCAGTAACTGGGGTTTAGCAATGGAAGGGCATGAGCACCCCAGTCCTATTGGGTGTTGTCACCATTATTTCTTCTTGCCCTCTGGGTCAAGACAGGAGCATGGAGCAGGGGGAACACGTGCAATCTGCTTCCAGCACAGCCAAAAGCCAGGACCATGGATGATTGGTCTGGAAGAGAACTACCTTGTGCTTCTTTTCTAAACAAAAATTCAGACTGAGGATAACAAATCTTCTTTGATGCTCATGAGTGACTCACCGTCCTTTTCCACTTTTCTCCCTCCCCCCCACCCACCCCCCACCCACACTGAACCCACCCCAAAACAAGTCCTCCCCCCTCTAGTCTTCCCCCGCCCCTCCACGGTGTGATTTGGAAGAACAAGGCAGGGCTGCCTCCTCTGTCGCTCACGCTCCCTCGGTTCCTCCTCCTTCTTTTCCTTCTCTCCCTGGTTTCCTCTGAGAAGCTTCAGAGCTTCAGATCAAACATGTCGAAAACAAAAATACAGAGAGGGAAAGAGCAAGTGTGCACGAGAGAGATCCATCTGTCACTGGAATCTGGAAAAGAAAGCACACAGGAGACAAGAAGACACATCAGTTGGAGGGGCCTTTGAGACAAGAGTATAGACAGCAAGGTTTCATGAGAAGCCGGAGATGGAGAAGAGACAGCATTACAGAGGGTGCAAGCAAGAGAGAAGTGGTATTGCCTGCCATGCTGATAAGCCTTTGAGAAGGAAACCATTACAATGTATAATCTCGTATCCGGGGTATGCAGAAGGGTACCCAGGCTCCCTTAAGTAACATGATCACAGCCAGGGACCTGGGGGAAGGCAGCAGTGTGAGAGAAAAGCGAAGGGGAGGGAGGGCAGGAAACACAAGGCTGTTATTGTGGACGGCTCAAAACTCCCAGTCTAAACAAAGGCAAGCCCCAAGCATGGCCAAAGCCACAGATTTTCACCTGCTTGAAAATAATGTACACAGAATGCATGAAGCAGGTAAAATACAGACAAGACTCCCACCCTGAAAAAGACCAACATTTTGTTTCTTTCCTTCCTTCCTTGATGCAAGAGGGATAAATAATTGAAGCAACATGTAACCACTTGTGCTCTAAAAATTGTTCCTGCCTTTTGGTACAGGGACAAGTCTGTTGAGGTGATCCAACCTGGCTTGAGCATACTGGGGAGGGCAGGGTGTAGGCAGCATGTCAAATAGAAGACTCCAGTCTCTCACCCAGCAAGGCCAGAAGTCCTGTGCTGCAGCACATCACCCACTTACCTCCCACCAAAGAGAGGCACACAGCTTCTACCTTGCTACTTTGTCACCTCTCCCTGGGGGCTATGAACACTGCCCCTTTGTGGGAAAGGACACCTTGCAGGAATAAGCAGCAAAGTAACATCTGTTTCAATATATTTCCGGGCTCTGAGCAAGCTCCTGGTTCTGACTGGGAAGGGCAGCCTGGAGCACCCTTCCCTCTGGCTACAGCTCCAACCCTTCTTTCACCGCAGTGAGACAGGAGACTGACGGGGCTGTCCTCAAGCAGTGCAGAGGAAATAATTTCATACAGCAGACGAAACATGTAGGCACTCTTTAAAGAAAAAAAAAAAAAAAAGGAGAGGAGACAGAAAACAATAAAAAAACAGAGAAAAAGATTCTTAGTTAATGAAAAATAAAGATCCTCTCTTGGCCCTTTTATTCTGGGGGGAGGCTGCTCACTAAAGATATTGCTGAAGCTTTTGCTGCAGAAGCTGAACCAATTTCTAGCACAGAGACACAAAGGGCAGATATAAAATGAAGGAAGATAAATGAAGGAGGACTGAACCCTTGAGGAACAAGGCTTACGTCTGTGGAGAAATCTGAGCTGATTTGGGTCTGTGGAATTACCAGGCCAGCTGGATTAAAGGATCAGAGATAGTGTCACAGAGAAACACTTAAATATTCAATAATCCAAAAAGTAAAGCCAAGATAGAGAAGGGAAGGGGGAGAAGAATTATACCAATGGAAAAGAGAGAGGAAGCCTCTGTTCCCCACAGCTCATCATCTGAGGCCGCCAAACTCATGTCATTTATGGTTGTCATACTGTGGCCTCCAGCTGCTGTCTCAGCTTTGCTTCAGCCATCACTGAAGCAGAAGGCAGAGGTTTTCACAGTCTGTTGCTTTGTTTCTCGGCCTTATAATCCAATGAGAAGTAATTTCCTGACACTGTCTCTCCAGATGCCTCAGATAGGAGGCACATCTGGCTCTCCACATGTTGGGACCCACAGGCCTCTTATATTCTTCAGCACCAGTCCCCTGCCTTGTCCCACCTTCTCCAGAAGTGACCCCATACAGAGATACAGTCAATCCCCCACATCATCTCTGTCTGTCCCTCTACCTTCCTCTCTAATTCTCCTTCACTTTGCCCAGTCTCTTCCACTGAACAAAAGAGTGACAGATACTGTCGTGCTTTCTGCACATTGGTGCCCAAAGTATGGCCACCCCAGGAGAGTCCAGGGGCAGACCCTGAGCAAGAAGTGAAAAGTTAAGCCTGGATTTTAGCCAGCATCCTTCTCTCAGTGTTATACTTTGGTCTGCCTGTCTTACCTCATGAAATACCCTGCACAATACCCAACCACATAAAAGAACATCCCAGCCCACTTGCTTTGACCCCTTCTGGTAGGGCAGGCTGCTCCAAATGCTGTGCTGAAGTCATCACTGCCTGCTGTAGCTTGTTCATGGTTCACGGGGAGAAACTCTGAGGCCAGGACCATGTTCCTCTGCAGCAGTCCCAGCAATCACTGAGAGCCACCTTATCCCACTCAGGGAGCTACACTCAGACAGCACAGAGAACGTTTGGAAGGAGAGATGTTCTAACAGCCTGGCAAGGAAAGAGGTGGCTGGGTTAGAGGGTGGATGGAAATGAAGGTGGTGTTTATTCTTGCTATGTGTCAAAAACAAGGGGACCATGCAGAGAAGACCTTTTTCCTGTATACCTCCCACCTGGCTGTGCAAACTTGCCTCAGCCACAGGCCAAAGGAAGGGCCAAGCCACTCCTCAAGTCAAATTCATTGATCCCCTTGGGCCCTCAAGGTGACTATATACAAGAAATACACAGACCCTGCCCTTCTTCCCCCAACAGCTCCTGTCTTCCCACTATTGCCCTGGTTTTAAGGGCCCTGAGGCCAGCTTAGTCTGTGGCCTCCTTCACCCCTGCTGATGGCCCAGACACCATTTCAGTGCCATCAGTCCCTGATGCAGCAATGCCATAGGAGTGCCGGTCTCCAACTCCACCACAGTTGTGACCATACCTTTAGGGAGCAGTTGCTCCCTGACACTGGCAATTCACAAGCAAGGGGATGCCAGGGATGGAGGTCAGCACCATGACCTCCCTCAAATGTCTAGAGCCAAATGGACAAAAATCAGATAGTGTTGGATTCCAAAACCATAAAGAAGCAACACTCTGTCCTTTCTGCTGGCCTGGAAGGTGCTGACAGTGGAGTTTGCTGTTTCCCTCCCCTGCTTCTCAGGTGTCAAAGCAAGAAGACACAGGAATGGAGGGAGGGAAGGGAGAGCAAGGGCAAGCAACTCCAGCCCAGAGCCAAGGAAGGGGGATGAACGAGTTGTGAAGCGCCTAGTCTGAATGGAGGCTGTGGCTACAGGCAAAGGCAAAAGGTGGGAGATGTGATGTGTTTTATAGGGCAGGTGCAAGATCACCACCCCCATGCGCTGGGCCTACCTGGCTGAAGGATTCCAGTGCTCTTCAGTGTAACCCAAGATGGCTCTTACAATGTTTCCTTGGCTCCTAGCCATCCTCACATATGTGAGAGCTTCAAGGAACAGTAGTGGCATTGTGCCCATGAATGGGCACTGTACCCTCCTTGGCTGGCACAAAGTCAAACCACTAGCTATGAGCTCCCAAAGATTTCCCTCTGGTTTACTCCCTGCTAATGGATGCCTCAATGTTATTGGCATTTCTTCGAACCAGAGTGTTTGCAGAAGAGCAGAAGACCACAGGGATGGTTCCCCTATTCAGAGGAGAGAGCAGGGAGGATGAAATGGAGGGAGGAGAGTCCCAAATCTGAGTCAGGAGCTGGATGTCCTGATAGTCACAGACAACCCATTTGGCTCAGGGATCAAGGTGGCACAGGGGGTGATGCAGGAGTACAGTCACTACTTAGATGGCCAGGTATGAGGGCAGGTTAAAATACAAACACTGAAAGTGTGGACAGGCATGATATGAGGGACAGAGACAAGCTGGAGGCTGAGGGGGTGGAAGGACCACAGCTGAGAGAGGATACAGGGTCTAAGGGCCATGGTGTAAAAAGGCAACCAGAAAAGCCACATACAGCAGCAATTTGGGCCTAAACTGACCTTGTCAATATTGCCCTCCTGGGGCCCAGTGCACTGGAAAAACCAGCACTTAATTCTACCATTGCTTAAACGGTGCTAAGAGCCTCACATTACAAATGAATGTATTAAAAACCTGCCAAAGACTCTTGGTGCCTCTGGGGACACCCTGAAACCAGGCCAAAGCTCCTGCTTTCTTACGCTTTGTGCTGTAACTGGGTATCAGCCCTCTTCCAAGCTCAGTGTGCTGCCTGCTCAGGAATGGCAGAGGGCTGAAATACAGGCTGTAGGACTGCCCCAAGGCCATGCTGCTCTGCAGTCCTGCCCTTTGGTTGGGTCAGGGCACAGAAAGAGTTCAGGTGTTAACTTGAAATTACCATCTGCCATACACGTGCACCCAGGCTCAAGCAAATGCACAGATATTGACTCCAAACCTTTGCTAGGCCTAACAGTTTAAAGAGTAACCATGAAGAAAATCAACACAATGCTGTATATTAAATGCCTACTCCCATCATGCGTCCCCCACAACAATTAGATGCTTAATTTGTTAGGCAGCAAGAAAGAGAGGATAGAAAAGCTCATGGGAGAAAAATGAAGCAGCTCAGAATCATGAAAGAAAAGAGAGCTTTAGAAGCGTAAATCTTATTTTAGAGTGATAAATACTGGCAGAAAGGTCTTTCATAAGCCAGTGATCCCCTGGCAGGCCAGAGAGCCACCTTTGTTTTCCAAAGTGAAATGTTTACCTTTTATATTAATATAATTATTGAAGATTAAGGGGGATTTGCATCAAGCCAGCTCTGCCCAGACAGCCCGCGGCAGCAGCCCACAGGAGTGTGTGCATGGGAGTAGGCTTAGGGAACAGCCTTCTCCAGGTAGAAGACAATGTCAAGAGATTACAGGTTCCATAAAAAATATTAGCAGCAATAAAGCCACCTTTATCGCTCTCCCTCCAGGGAAGAGGGGGGCCTGGGAAACATCATTCCCCTTGGTGTCATACCATGAGCCCAGACATGAGACAGTGGAAAGGTTTAGAAATAATTCCTGTTGGCAATGGGGAGGGAGCGTGGGCTCTGTGTGACTGTCTGTAGAGACCTGCCATGGGGAGTGCAACAGCAAGACTGGCTCTGCCTGTGCCTGTGCATGGGCTTGCGTGTGTGAGTCACTGTAGAGAAAGGGGTGGCAGTGTCAGCTCCAGGGATGTGAGGAGGAGGGGGAGTATATGCAGAGGAGTTGCTCTTGGTGATGGGGTGGATGTGCAGGCCAGGTGTGTATATGGGTTAATCACTCTGTGAAGCAGAGAACGAGATGACTCCTGTCGGGGGAGGAAACACCATGGGGAACCAGGCGAAGCACTGGTATTGAGTGTATGTGTGTGCGCATGTGTGTTTGCATGAAGCAGCCACTATGGAGAAAAGGGTGGGAGTGTTGGCTCTGTGTGAGGCGCTGTAGGGAGCGCAGGCTGCATGTGGGTATGCGTGGATCACGGGAGACGACCGTGGTTGTGCAAGTGTATGTATGGGAGAAGGGCTGTAGGAAAAGGGGTGGGAGCACTCCTTCTGTATGTGTCCTCCAACGTGAATCACTGTAGGGAGGAAGGTGTGAGGGTTGCCTCTGTGCATGTGCACATGACAGGGAGTTGCTGTAGGAGACAGGGAATGACCTCTGCTCTCTGCAAGCTGTCAGGGTGAAAGGAAAGGAACAGCAGCTCTGCATGAATGTGCATGTGAGCTGCTGCAAGTAACAGGCCAGGAGTGAGGGCTTTGGGTGCACTGGAGGGAGCTGCTGTAGGGATCAAGGTGAGAGCACTGGCTCTGTGTGTGGGACACTGCTGCAGGGGAGGGCATCATGTCTGACATGAGGCCAGGAGAAATTCTTGGGTTGTATGTGATGTCACTGCAAAGACTCCCATCACCTCAGGGTCCCCCTGATGCCTCTGCTGTCCTGTGCTGACCTTGCTGCCCTATTTCCTACAACAGCATCTCCTGGCTTTCACCAGGATGTCTGCGAATGGCAGGTCCACAAACTATTTGAGATGCCCTCACTCAAACCAAGCATACCTCCAATATTTCTGGATGCTAAATACACCCCCAGAAACGCAGTGGTGCCAGTTTGGGGTGCCCCTAAATGTGCTACCCTGCAGATAGGGCAGGGAAGGGGCATGGAAGGGGTTAGTCCTTGCATTACAGCTCACTACTGTCTCCTGCTGGAAGGACTCGGAGCTTAAAGAATCACATAGGTCCTGGGCTTGCTGAGGGTAGAAATCACTTCACAAGGTGCACTGGTGGCCAGTCATCCTGTGGAGGATACCTCCAGGTCTGCAAACATCTGCAGGGCACAAGCATTGGCATTCCAGCATACTTCAACATGCTCTCACCTTCCAGCCAACCTTCCCCTGGGCAGCCATCTGAGAGAGGTTCCTTTGCCAGCAGTGAGACCTCTCCAAGTCAGACAAGCAACCACCCTGGTACAACTCCAGTATGAAAACTCCAGAGGTCAAAACACCATTCCAGTGAGAAGAAGGGGCTGCCCTTGCATGGCCTTCCCATCCACGGTGTCTCTGACAGTCATGTGTCGTTACCACACATCATTAGTCTGCAAGATGGCAAAAGACAAGGCAGCCCCTGTGCTCACATTTCCCACAAGAGTCAACCAAAATCAGAAACTGTTACAGATAGTGATTCAAATACTGCAGATGAAGTCCTGATCTGGTGGGGAGCAGAAGCAGAGAAAAGGTGAAGGGGGCTATGGTTAAGCTCTTTCACGTGACCCAAAAGTGAAAAACTCTGGAAGCACATGTTAATGGGGACACTTCAGCCCCTCAATGCATGTCCGGATTCAGCAAGAGGAGTAGCCCCACGCTGGACAGAACATTATGTTTCCACATGGCTGCTTCCACCTTCCCTCCATCCTCCACCTGCAGGCAATGGTACAGCTCAGCCCTGCTGGAGAGGGACCCTCCTCCCGGCCAGCTCGCCCACCTATATTTCAAGCTAACATCTGACATGCATTTTGACACAGCCGTGCCTCCCCTCTCTTTTCCCCACTACCTTGCCTTGTTTAGAGCCTGTTTTTTTTCTTCCATTGCCAAAACACAATGACTGTTATAATTAACAGATTATCTCAGTGCGACAGCTGCAGTCCTTTGAAAATTAGGTTGAATAACAGGATCCTGCTGTATGGTAATTTCTTTTCATCTCTCACATATTTTCTCTCTTATTTCTACCTCATTTCTTTTTCCTTCCTTCCTTCCTTCCTTCCTTCCTTCCTTCCTTCCTTCCTTCCTTCCTTCCTTCCTTCCTTCCTTCTTCTTTCTTTCATTTCTTTTTCTTTCTTTCTTTCTTTCTTTCTTTCTTTCTTTCTTTCTTTCTTTCTTTCTTTCTTTTCTTTCTTTCTTTTCTTTCTTTCTTTCTTTCTCTTTTCTCTCTCCCCCTCCTACCTTTCACCAGCTCCCTGAATCCATGAGCAATATATCTTTGAAATGAGACAGACTGCAGGGCTCTCTACCTTCATCAGATATTTTCATTCCCCTTCTTTTTACCACACCTCAGAGAAATACAGAGTTTGCAAGTAGGATCATAACCACATCAGGAAAATATGTGCCTACCAGAGACCATGGTCAGGGGCCCTCTCTGAAGCCCCACTGGCTCAGAAATGCAGCCCAGGGAATTGCATGGGAAGGGAGAGAAACCAGGATGCAGTAGCTTGAACCACTGCCTGCAACTTTCCCACGGGGAGCTGAGTGCAATGGTGTGGCTGAGTGGTTTGTACTGAGCTAGCCAGGGTGCTCTACACACCCACCTACCCGTCCACCTTCTTGCTGACTCAGTATCTGCCCTGACTCACCACTTGCTCACTGAATGGGGACTGGCAGTACTTATACGGCATCCTTCCCTCTCACTAAGGCAATAGCTCTGCCACTTACCACCCCCTCTACCCATTATCCACCTACATCTGTCTCTCTACCAACTCAATCAACGCAAGCAGCCAAAAAGCAGCTTGCTGGAAATTCAGGGTTTCAAAACCAAAATAAGAACTGGTGCTGCTCCCAGCTGGACCCAAACTAAAGGCTCTGGAAATCTTCTCCTCCACGACTGGAGACACCCTGGCCCCTGGCTGCAAACTGGATTGATCCACTCACTGAAGTGGTTGGACTCCTCAGCCACTGCTTGGTCAGACGTGCTAGTACACCGTCAGGCTGGATGATGACCATCCATAGGTGTGGGATGGGTCTGTTGGGATGGTGCCCCGGATTTGAAAACTGAAAGGTTTCAAGTTCAACATGTTCTGGACTCAAGAAATCTGCAACTTTGTCATTGCCTGTACCAGGAGCATTAGTTAATTATTCTCAATGCCTGGCTTGAGTTTATGCAAAATGCCTTGATCCTGCACTGCTCATTTCAGTCGTGTCTGTAATCTATACATCATCTGTTAACAATAAAGCACTGTTTTTCCCTCTTGAAAAACAAGGCAGTATTCCTCCACACCACTCATCCATTGCAGCCTAAGCCACTCTGCAGCAGCTAGCTCCAGCTGATTCCTGGGCCTCCTCCTGCCTCCTCAGCACAGCCATTTCCTCTCCTCCCATGGAGTTCCACCTCATTTATTTTCTTAATCCTGACTCAGTAGAACAGAAACACTTTGTCACCATTATTCTGCCAAAAGCCAAGTAGAGTCTTTTAACAAACATTCATCTATTCCATTGTATTTCAGCAGTCTCCAGTAATGCTCCTCCTCATTGTCCATGATCTCTCTCTTTCATCCTTCGCTACCCTCACCCTGCATTCTCCCTCTGCTTTCACTCCAGGCCCTGTGTTGGCTTGCGGCACTTACAGCACATCTCTTCATTCATTCACTGTCACTTATCTAAATGCTACCTTCAGTTATTAAGTCTCTTTTTTTCTAGTAGCATCCCTCCTCAAGTGCTTTGTACAGTCCTACTTACGTATCCAATAATAGTATTTTCCCAATGAGTGAGTCATATACCCCTTTGCTGACATTAGAATTCTCCTTGTTCTTTGAAACACATTTATTCATTTCCCCTCTCTACAATTATATATGTCT